>NW_020291808.1:712780-1067338 GCF_003184835.1 Aspergillus costaricaensis CBS 115574
GGGGGGGGGGGGCACCAGATTGCCAAGGCGGACAGGGATCCACGGCACTCAGTCGAAGCATCATAGGAGGCGAAGGTTGAACCTGATGGCTAGGGGAGCAGATGGTTCATGATCCTCAACCTTCCAGAGACTCTCTTCCGCCAAGCCATGCGAGGTTATGGTTCTGCATCAGTGGGTCGGTATGCATCGACAACGTCAACTGGCAGGCAATTCAGTTCTGGGTAGAAGAATTGATGGTATGCGCCACGCACTGTGTTATTATTATCACAGAATTTTACCCGTTTTGAAGGGTTGGGGTCCGGAAATTCCCCGAGAGTGCGGACGTGCCCATTGCCAGCATTTGTCACCGCAGAATCGCTGCCACATCAGGGACCACAGGTCTGAATCGGCCAAGAGACCTGTATAACTTCGTCTCAATTTTGAACTGGTGGTGATACATCTGAGTTTGGATGAGTGTTGCTATCGGGGACAAAAAAGGCCGAATTTTCGAGGATTGATTTTTTGCCCCTGGATCCATCCCGAAACCTTTTCGGCCCATTGTGAGTTACGACATGGGCCGCGACGGGTGCGGCAAAAGGAGTGGCCAAACGGGAGACGGTCGATGCTAAGCCCTGTTCGGACCGAGGATTAGGTACGGGAGACAGGGCCAGGAAGGTACGAGACGAGAAACAGCAGTAGCAGTAGTATCTAGCAGGAGGACCAGAGATAGTACACTTACTCAGTCGGGAGGCAGTCCCAAAGACAAGGTTGGAGCTGAGAAAGTGGAACTCGATGGACACCATCCGAGCCAATCAAGCAGGCAAATGCATTGTAGTGCGCATCCAGGAATCTTCAACGTGCGCTGATTTCTCCAACCTGTTTCGCTCCCCAGATGAGCGATGGCCAAGAGGAGGATCGACAGCGCACCATGGCATCTCCGCTGCCAAGTAGTGGTGGCTATAAAATGCCCAGAATATGGGAGAGGAAGCGAGCAGGAAGGTTTTTGCCAATACTATTAAGACTGCGGGAGACTTCTTGGGAGGTTCGGGAGTGGACAGTCAGAGAACTAAAGTCGATGGCAACCCAAAGAATGTAATGGAGAGGGGGGATCGGAAGTGGGCCCTGATCCATGCGGGTGACCCATGGATGGCAACAATGTAAAAAAACAGGCCCATATACAGCATAAATTGAGGTCACCGGTGAGGGCAAAAACTGAACCCATTCAACCAACTGGATGGGGGGTGGGGGGGAACAGACAGACAATTGGGAAGGAGAGGATGGAAAATGAAGAAGTTGATTGTGTTTGTGGGAAAGTGAAATTTGGGGGGGAAGGAGCGGAGGAAGACGGAAAGGCATCAGAGGAAATCCTGGCTGGGCATCCCTTGGCACGAGTTTCCTCCGGAACGTTTGACCAGATGAACCAGATAGTAGATAGTCCAGATAGATTAGACAGTTAGAGATAGAACTGATCTTCTTCTTACTCCTTCACAAAGTCAATCCCGATCCTTCCCTTCCGTCTCTTGGATGCTCTTGGCCGGATCGTCGCCAAGCATGGCTCAGCCATCTATCGAGATACTTGAGACTCGATAGATCGTTGATGAAACTATCTCGGCGTTCTTGTCCGCTGGCGATCCCCTTCTTGTCGCCTAATCCTCGAGTCGTCATTCCATTCTGTGACTTGACTCCCTTATCTCCTCGCCTACTTCGTGGTACTCCGAGACTCCTGGAAAATGTGATTGCCTACAACATGCCAAGCCAGTGGCGATGCACTTCCTCATTTTCCCCCCCTTAGAGTGCCTAGAGATGAAGCGCGAGTTTGATGGCCACTATCTACTAGGATTCCGTCAAGGCGACGACATCGGCTGCAGATGATGTCCAACGCCCAGCTCTTCACGGCAACCCGGATCGGCTTCTGGACCCCCTGCAGATGGACAATGGCCCGCAGTGACACGGCTAGAATTAGAACAACTACCCGATAACACAACAGGGAAAGTAAGACGAATGCTGCCCGCTGCAAGACACAGGTCAAATCTTAGGCAGGCGAAGAATCTGGAACTCGCTTCGCGCGGCTTGGATCAACATGCAGAAACGCTAAACATGCACATGCAACCTGTCCCAAGACAATACAATACGCTATCAGGATACCTCATTGCGACGCAAACTCGGCTGTGCTTGTTATTACGCATCCACGATGGAGCCAGGGTAATTCATAGCAAATAATCATTCAACATCATATACACAAAAGGAAATTCGTTGTTGGCAGTGGGAACGATGAGCGCATAAACTTTGAAACAGACTCCATACACTTATCTGTCATCCCGTACGCCAGGTCATGCATCTCATGCCATCTGTCGTGCGTTGTTGGTTCTGTCGTCGTGCGTATCTGGATATACATGTAGGAAGGATGGTTTGGAGTTTTCTTGGAAGAATCGTATCGAAAGAAAGAGAAGAAGAAACGAGTGGAGAGATCAGATGCAGTGCAAGGGCATTCACATCATCATCCGATACACCAGGTCCGAAGCAAGCTCGGTGGTGGTGTCCAGCAAGGCACGGAAGCCCCGCGCGGAAGGCTTCAATGGCTTGCCCGACGGAGATACAAGATCACTCTCTACTGGCGGAGAGTAGGCCGCCAAATCACGCACCTTGCAGGCAGCAAAGTGCACGACCAGCTTCCGTAGCTCGTTATCCCGCAACTGTGTAGCGGACGTGGGGGTGATCGGCTCCAGACGAGTAGTCTTGGTGTACGTGTAGTGCAGGAGATCAAGGACCTTTCTGGCCTTGGTGGTGTTGAGGCTATGCTGCTCCTCGTCCTCACTCTCGATGCTCGATTCCGCGAATCCCAGGTACAGCAGGTCGCGATGGAGCTTGCGGAGACAGAGCTGGGCCAGCGCAGGGATCAAGTATCGGGTCGCAAAGACGTACAGCTTGGCATGGAAGACCAGGTATGGCAGCTCAAACGGGGACCGAGCAGACATGACGCTTGGAGGCCTCGTCACGGAGCAAGAGCGGGGGTCGACGTAGTCGATGGCTGAGAACTCGTCCCAGAGACTGGTTCCTTTCTCGTTCATCCGGGAGTACTGCTGCCTGGCGAAGGAGGTGTCGATCATTGGACCCGTCTGTCGTCTGGCCGTGACTCCCTGGTGCTCTTTGGACTCTTCCCTCTCTTTCTGCTGTGTCTCTTCCTTCTGGTCTTTGTTGTCCTCTTTGCTGGGGGCGTCTCCCCCATCTTCTGGAGGCGTGGGCGCAGTGTGCTCCCAGCTCTCGGTGGGCGATGAGGCCGCAGCCGCAGTATCAGCTGGCTCCGGAGCAGGAGGTGCCTCTACAGTCTCAGGAGCTGGAGTGACATCCTCAGACACTGCGTTGGTTTCAGAAGCAGGATTGGCGGCCTCCTCTTCCGGCTTCGAGTTCGAGGGGGGTGGCGTGGATGGAGGTGTCAGGTTGGGCGCGGCTTCCTCTGCGGCCGCTCCCTTCTTCTTTTTCTTATCCTTCTTATTCTTTTTACCTTTCTTTCCCTTGGATGCATCATCTCCAATGGCGTCCCATCCATCGCCGTCATTCTGCTCCGCTGCGGGAGTTGGAGGAGGCTGCTCGCTTGCCTCTTTTGTCGCAGGTACTGGTTCTTGAGGCTCATCATCAGCAATGGCACACTCCCAGTCGTCATCCTTGCCCGGGAAACTGTGCTCCACTACAGCGGGCCTGTGCTCTTCGTCCGGACGACTCCACCCATCATCCAGAGACTTGTCGTGGTCGTCCCCATGGGGTTGGTCTACCGGTCGACCAGGGGGTGTCGGGGCCCGCGGAGGAATGGCTGCTGGGCTGGAAGGATCGTTGGAGAAAACGCCGCGAAAGGGATTGTTCACGGCCTGTTCCTCACGGTCCTCTTCGCGCGACCCCGGGGGTGGCACACGGTAGTCGCCGGTATAGGCGTACTCGCAGAAGGCGACGAAAGTTTCGACGTCATACTCTTCTAGGACAGCGATGTGATGCTTTGACTCGCGGGTCTCCCCACTGTTCATGAGATGGTCGAGTGGCTGGGAGACATGACGGGCGAGGCCGGACTGGATGGTAAGCTTGGTGTGGTTGGGGCCGACCAGAAAAGTAAATGGCGGTGAATGGACGATGCTGTATCCATCCAGAGCGTGGTCAGTGGCAGCACTGTGGTGGTTGGCATGAAGCAGAGATAGAAGGAAAGAAAAGAATCAAGCGCAGAAGCCGGACAAAATGGTGTGAGTCATTCGAGAGATCGCAATGGCTAGAGTCCCAATTCTGGTTATGATTGAAGGTCTGCACTCACCTACTAAAGTCCCGATCAGACTCCATTGGCGAAATCTGTTGCGTTCCTTGCGACTACAACAAGAATTGACTTGAAAGCAAAAAAGGGCCGACAGACAGACGGACTCAGAATGCGATTAATATATGCGATCCTTCAATACTCCTGACTGTCCGCCGAGCTCTCCACTCATACATGCGCCCTGGAAATTTTCCCCTCCGGGTGTCTAGTCCCTACGCCAAAGCAACTATAGGCGCAGGAGCCGACTAACTGGGTCAAGGCAGTCTGCTACGTGTGCATCGCTAACGGGTTTCGGAGTGGGTTGACCGCCAGCTTCTGCGATGCCAACCAACGGCCCGTTCAGTTCGTCTTATCGCGACCACCAGGTGATGCATGGGCGTCGCTAGCCAGAGATCAGCGTCATCGGACTGGCTAAAACTTGTAGCAATATTCCCTATCCCTGAGTGTAACATATATATCCTGCACGAGCTGCAGTAGAGGGGACTTCATAGATTGGTGATGGGAAATCGCCCGTTGATCCTCATGCCCAACCAGACGCTCGCTCTCAATGCAACAACATCTCACACGAGACAGAATCTGCTCTCCAGCGGCAATGAAACCAACCATAGGAGTCACAGGATGGCTGGGATGGTTCGCATTCCCCACTAACGAGGCCAATCCTTGCCCATGTGCGGGAGTGGGTGTTGTATTGCTGGTTCCAGTCATATTGTTGCCCGATGGGAAGCCTTTTTCATCCCAGCCTCTTAGGGACCCAACGGCGGTCAGCTCATTGGCGTAGAAGTTCAATTGCGGTGGTGGGGGTGGTTGGAGTGCATGGTCAAGTGACTATTTTTGTCTTTTCTTATTAATTGAAAGTGCTTCATAGATTCGTGTTTGCAGGTTCAATTGATCATCCTAGTGTGCTGATGAATCCAAGATTGAATGTTGAAGTTCACTTTTAAATCCTGGAAATGCGGAGCGTGCCCTAATCCGCAATCCCGGGAACTTCCTACACTCTACGGAATAAAAATATATATAATCGTGTTTCGAGTCATTCATTGAAAACGAAACGAGAAATAAAAAATTCTCTATAAAAAGGTCACAACTGTGGGACCCTCGCGGAAAATTATCCACCACGAACTGAGCTAGATAAGTACAATCAGTAAGTTAGTAGTTAGTCCCTTGCTGAAGTGACAGCTAGAGACTCCACTGACAGCACGTCGACCACGAGTACGGATAGATGAACTACTATATTATAGCTGATTAACAACTCAGAGCAAATGACTGACGATGATGATGTCCATTTAGCGTCGTGGTATTTCATCTCGGCAATATACTTTCTCCCATTGATAGTAGCAGTAGCAGTCTATGCACTCATATTTTACGTAGTAGTTAGGACTGTGATTAAGAGTGGAAAAGATTCATTGCATCCTCGTCATTCTATCATCCAAACCTCTATACTAGTATCACATAGATAATCATGGTATCTCTATACATCCAAAAAAACCCCCAATATCATACACACATACCATCCCCCCAAATCCCATTCCCCCAACCAAAAAAGAAACCAACCATCTAATGAACCAACCTAATCTCCCTACACCCCGGCTCCCACTCCCTCAACCCCTCACCGACACTATACCAAAACCTCAACTTAACACACTCCCTCCTCGCCAACTCAACATCCCCCTTATCAAACGCCTCCCCAAGAACCCTCACACACTCCTCCACCCTCCCCTGATTCTCCAACTTCAACTCATTGATCTTCTGCTCCGCAGCCGCAGCATCCTCCCCGGAATCCGTCACCTCCTCAATCGTCTCCTGCACCTCCATGACCTCCATCAACGTCTCCGCATCCAACGCATGCTTCGATGCCCCATCCTCCGCCGTGACATCTATCCCGTGCATCTCGCGCAGAAGGTACTGCGCCCGTTGCAGCGGGTCCAGCAGGGTGCGGTATGCTTCGTTGATGCGCGCTGATAGCGCCTCCGCTTGTTGCTTTTGGGGACCCTGTGGGTATTTGTCGGGGTGGATGAGGGATTGCCAGCGGAGGAATTCGCGGCGGAGGTCGGCGGTGGGGATGTCGAAGGGGGAGGATGGGGGTGGGCCGGCCGGGAGGGTTTGTTTGAAGATCGTGTAGTGGTTGGTTATGTCGGGGGTGGTGTCGGTTGTTGTGGAGGCGAGGCGGAAGGTGTTGATTGTTGGTGTTGTTGGTGATGATGGTGATGATGATAGGAGAGATGATGGATGCTGTTGGTGTAGGTAGGAAGTGTGCGGGGATGCGGGTGTGCGGGCTTGAAGAATGCCTGTGCGGGCGAGCCGCGATGCAAGGCGACTGTTTCGGAGCATTGTGTACTTTGTGCCGGTTGCTGTGAGGTGTCCTGGTTTTGTTGGACTTTGGTAGTTGTTGGAAAGATGATGCTCGGACTCGGAGATGGCGGTTGTTGATGGATTGTCGGATTTGCCTCGGATTTGTTATGGCGGTGTGTGGCAATTGCTGGCAGAATGGGGTGGCGGTTGCATGAAGGTCATGTGATTATGATGTATGATGTTCACCGCTTTCTATTTGAGATAGGAAACGATGGGATAAGTCCTGTCTCACCATGTCACACTCCATGAACATAGTGCAAAATACAAGACGATGAGGTGTTGTAAAGCTAGGTTTGATACTGGATAGCTTGGTGAAGATATATTACCGATGAACGATGTATATTCCTTGTAAATCTGGGGTGTGAATCGGATGCTACGCTACAGTGACGAATTGCCTCATCTTCACAGCTATATTTACGAAGGACTTCACAAAGAGCAATTCATGGGCAGTCATTATCACTTGATTGTTCTATATTACATGTACATCATTCAATTCCCCAGAGCTTCACCGTCCGGTCGTGTCCACAACTGGCAATCCACTGGGCATCGGCGCTGATGTCGGTGCTGAGGACATTACCCGCATGTCCACTCAACGTCTTCACCAACGACCAGTCATCCGCGCTAAAGATATTCACGTTCTTGTCAAAGCCACTGCTCACGAAGAAGGTACCTGACTTCTTAGGCTGCACAGGCGCCGGAGCTTCATCCGTTGGTGTGGCCCCATCAACGTCCATGCGGCCCTCCGCAGAGGGAAGGAATGAGTCGGCCTCCGCGCCCTTGTACCATCGGAGATCGGACACCACGCTCTTATGCGCTCCAATGCCACCGCTATTCCGAACTTGACGCAAGTCCCAGCACTTGACCCAGCCATCGCCCGAACCGGACAGCACTCGGTAACCATCCACGCCCCAATCCATGCCAAAGATCTCGCGGATATGCCCCTCCAGAATCATGACCGTGCGGCCAGTCCGGAGATCCCAAATCCGGCCGATGCTGTCCAATCCGCCACTCGCCAGGAGCGAGCCGTCATTGTTGAATGCGACTGTGTACACCTCACGGGAATGTCCTTCTTGCAACAAGAGCTCGGCCGTAGTTTCGACGTCCCACAGCCGCCAGGTGGTATCGTAAGAAGCAGAGGCAACATATCGGCCGGATGGGTGAAATTCCGTCCGGCAGACACGGCCGCTGTGGCCAGAAAGCGTCGCCAAGGGCTGATCCTTGTCTAGAGACCACAGGCGGACATTTCCTTCACCTCCTCCTGACACTAGATTCACCGTTGATTCCGACACATTCGATGTAGGCAGCGTAGCTCCGGGAAACCATGAAAGCCCACCGACCCGATCATTATGTGCCTGGAGTGACAGCTTCTCTTCAAGATTAGGCACTGTAAGCAAGCGAATGCCACCGCCCCAGTTACCGGTCGCAATAGTTTGCCCGTCGGGGGAGAATCGACAGATACTGACGGGGCGGTCGCCCGCAATCTGGGACCCGTACAGATCGAAGTTGTGTAGCTTTTCCTTGATCGCCTTTCGATGCTTGATATGCGTGCGTAGAGGTATGGTCGATTCCTCCTTCAGTCGGGCCACACGCGCCTTTGCGCGAGGTAACGAGAAACGTGCAATGTCCTTCCGGGCCTGCAAGAGCTCGTTGGTGCCCTCCGTATAGAATTCCTCCTGTTGCTCTGCCTCCTCTTCATCGCCTTCACCCATGGCCTCCATCATTTCCACATCGCCCTCTGCCGCCGCGGCTTCTTGTCGTTCTGCCAGATCGGTCAACAATTCCCGCAGTCGGTCTCTCCGATCCGCAGGGCCTTCTCCAAACAATGTAATCGGTTCGCCCAACTCGCGTAGTCGTGCGCGCACCCGGCCATCATCCGTCGGGACCGCCATGGCTGCGGCTCTTCGCTTCCTTTCAAACTGTGACAAGATGGCTGACGCTCTTTCGGCGGGAATGCCCGCTGCGGCGGAGGGGAGGTCATAATTGCGGTCGACGGCTAAACAGATTGGTGATAAGCAAAGGGTACATTGTAGATGACATGGCGACAAAGGATTTCGGTAGAGGAGCAATACTTACGGATGTTCGCCAAGTCAATGCCCATGTCTGTGTCCTGGTAACGATGTCAGAATATGCAATGTCAACAGGAACCCTCCGGCGCTAGTCTACACAAGTGCCAGGAGCAGAAACAGATAACGATGGAGAGGGTCGCTCACCTCAGCTTCCTCCACGTACGCCTGTCTCGACGGGTGCATCATGATGGGCGCAGTGGGTGGGGGATGCGCAGATACTCCGACAGTTTAGATCCGAAACGAACAGCCACGGTTGATTTGAATGGGATCGGAGATTGAAACGGTTATCCAAAAGAGATCCGTCCAGACGCGCAATAATATAGAGAAGCTGGGACCGAAGGGGGATTTGTGGTCAGGGAAGATGGAGGAGTGGAAAGACAAGCGGAGGCCGAAAAGCAACAAAACGGCGGCACTTTTGCTTTCCTTCCTTCCTTTCTCGGATTTCTTCTGGCAGCCCGAAAAAGGCGGCATCCACCATTCGATCGCAACTTCCCTCTCCTCTCTCGTGACTGTTCTTTCCTCTTTTTTTTTGTTCTATTCTGGCTGTTTGCCTTACAGGGTGACACTGGCATGCACGATGACGACCACGTTTTCAACTCTTTACTACCCAACCCAGCGGTGTGCTGAATCGGTGAGTTTAATCAAGTCCATGGTTTCACTCTGAAGCTGCTCCGCGCCCGGAGTATCTACGCTCTTTCCTCTCATCCATATGTCTCTCACCATCCCCTCTGCCTTCCTACTCAATTTCTCTTTCCTTTCTCCGATTAGGCAAGCAATCAGCAACTAATCAGCGACCAGCCCAAACAATTCGCCGATCTGCTTATCCGCAATCCCTCTTACTTCTCGATGCTCGCGGAGGCGGTCGATGACGCCAGGCGGTCGGGAGTCCCGTCGGGCCCAGCAACCTGAAATTTCCAGCTTGGATCGCCTCGTCTCTCCTCTTCGCCTGGCCTCACATAATCCCCGACTTTTTTTCCTATTTGATCAGCCGGTCATTTCTGGCCCTATCGTGACCTCTCCACTCTTTCAATTCCCCGGCGACTGTCTGGCTCGCCATTTCGCATGCTCCCCCGGTCTCCTTGCTCCATCCCGACTACTTCCTGTTCCTGCTGGCACAGACAGGATTCAAGGTGACGATCCGGTCCTTTGCTGATGATCGCACTGGCGTCTTCCGGTAGAGCCTGCAGTGCAGCCTGCAGTAGCCTACACGCCGTTGTTAGGGACGGCTTCTTGGCCTCTGTCTCGGCTCCGAAATCCTCTGGCCTCCGATACCCCCTCGTCTCCTCCCTCGCCTCAACATCTCGTTCCCCGCGATTCTCTCGCCGTGCCTTTCATTCCACGTCGCCGTTAGACTCGGCGACTCCGCGAATCTCATATCGCGTCGCCGCGTCCTCTTCCGGCAAAGGCCGCCGGTTCCATCCGGCCAAAAACACCTATAACTTCACCCCCGACCTCCACGAAGCCATTGGCGTCGCAACAGACACAGAGAACAAGGCGCTCCGGCGAAAGAGGAGGCCTGATAGTGGTGAAGATGCGTTCTTCGTGAGCAGAGTCGGCCGAAAGGACTCTGGCGCAGTAGCCTTTGGAGTCGCCGATGGCGTGGGCGGCTGGGCTGAGTCGCGCGTCGATCCAGCAGACTTCTCGCATGCGCTATGTGGCTATATGGCTCAGTCGGCCATATCCTGGGAGTCGCCCGTCGAAGAATTACGGCCAAAGAACCTTCTCCAGACCGGATACGACCAGGTCGTAGCAGATGAGACGATCCGAGCTGGAGGCAGCACCGCGTCAGTCGGCGTGGGATATCCAGACGGACGAATTGAGCTGGCCAACCTGGGTGACTCGGGCTCAGTTCTTCTTCGCCTTGCAGCCGTCCACCATTACACCGTCCCGCAAACCCACGGCTTCAATACCCCGTACCAACTCAGCATCATTCCGCCGCGCATGCGCGCTCAGGCGTCCATCTTTGGCGGCGCCTTTCTTGAGGACTTTCCGCGCGACGCGGCCGTCACCAACCTCCACATGCAACATGGAGATGTCCTCATCCTAGCTACTGACGGTGTATTCGACAACCTCAACAATCAAGACATGCTCAAGCTTGTCACGAGTCGCATGGTTCTCACGGGCGCCTGGACCGCCGATCCCGACGCGGGCATCCGTCCCTCGGAGGATCTCAAACAACTAACCAGCCCAGAGGGTCTGTCTTCTCTTCTTCCTACGCCATCCTCCTCACCATCCTCCGACCCCGACTCTCCGAAATCATCCTCCCCAAGCACGCGCCAGCAGACCTACACCCTTCAGTCCCTCATCGCCGCCACGATCGCCGGCGAGGCCAAACTGGCCAGCATGGACATGCGTCGTGACGGACCCTTCGCCAAGGAAGCCCAGCGCTATTACCCCGGTGACTGGTATCGCGGCGGGAAAGTCGACGATATCAGTGTGGTGGCAGTAGTTGCCGTGGACGAGGGATACTCAGGATGATGAGTGGTTTTTCTGCAAAAGCGAGGCTTCTCTGCCTCCAGTATAATATTTCCTTTCTTTTCTCTTACTGGACTTTTCTTTTATGAACGACTTCCATGCACATGCACATGCATGCATTTCCATGCCGATACCTATACCTACACACCTCTTCTATACCTATACTCTTTCTGCTTGGACTACGTCATTCCTATATATACCAACAGTGACACACTGTTGTACCTTTCCTTTCCTATTTCTTTCTCTGGCGGTCATCAGGTATACTTTTCTATTCCTTATTGGTCTTGGTCAGGGCAGCATTTATATTGGTAAAAAACAGGTAGAGACGGCTGAAAGCAAGATAGAACTTTATTATTATTGATAGACTTGACAAGTGAAACTTCATACCAGATACTTTTACTGGGAACTTTCAAAGAGAGTAGTAAATATACCAAGTACGAGAAGATGACATGATATAAGCCCTTAGATAGATAGATAAATAGATAAAATAACTACTCAACTCGCATCCACCACATACGGCACAAGGGGGAAAGCAAGGGAAACAACAAAACCAGGAAAGAACAGGAACAGCACGATGAGTATACAATTTCGATTCATCCTTTCGGCAAAGCTGAAAACAATAAAGAATAATAACAACAGCAGCAGCAGCAGTAGGACCTGGTAATTAAGCATCAATGATATATCCTCCCTCTTTTCAGGATTGAAATAAAGCAGAGCAGGGCGGGAAGTTTTGGGTAGGATAGATGGCTAAGTGGGTTAAGAGGTAAAATGAAGGGAAAGAGTAAGTAAGAGTCTTTTCTTCTTGCTTGTCAATCAATCAATCCCTACTCATGGAATCGGGCATACTGGGTGTGTTGGTGTTAATCATTTTGAGGCGCGGGGAGAGAGAGGGAGGGAGAAAGGGAGAGGGACTTTGGGGATATGGTTCTTCTTCACTTCCATCTGAAATAGAGAGCATCTCGTTATCCATTCCACTTATCGATTAAGAAAGATGGATATGGATGATGGATGTACAGATGGTACTCCGTAATGGCAAAAGAGACGATGGTGAGCTTTCCCATGATAAAAAATAAGGATGCTTTCAACGACGCTTGCATGTATTTGACTTTTTTCCAGCTTCGTGAATTTTGATTCCAAGAGTAGGAAGAAGAAGAAAAGGGTGATTTGGTTGGATTGGATAGTAAGAAAAGAAAAGAAAAAAAAAAAACAAGACAACGCAGAGAGGAGTCACAGCACAGAGGCCCATAAACTAAGGCAAGTAAACAAAACGCCACAATCAATGTGGGTGGTAACAACGGCAAACAACTTCCATCAGCATCACCTTTATGCTGCCGTCTCCACTGGCTTCTCTTCCGTCTTCTCATTATCAGCCTTCTCCTCTGTCTTTTCAGCATCGGCCTTTTCCTCCGTCGCCTTGCCCTCGGTTGGCTTCTCTTCGCTGGACTTCTCCGTCGTAGGTTCTTCGGTCTTGGGAGCTCCCTTCTCAGTCTCCTCCGTAGCCGACTCAGGGGCCTGTAGCTTCTCTGCTGCATCGGCATCGGGCATCGGCTCATCCTGCGGCTCCGCAGTGTCAGCCTTGCTCTCCTTGGTATCATCCTCCTTCTCGTTCTCGGTATCACCCTTAGCCGGCGTCTCAACGCTGCTCTCCTTGTGGACACCGTTGGCCTTGGGCTTATCTCCCTTCTCCTTGTCATCCGAGGGTCCGGTGGCATCCGCATCCAGCAAGTTCTTCCACTTGGACAGAATGCTCATCGCACGGGCCCGGAACTGGAATTCCTCGTCGCGAGGGATAGAGCTGAGCTTGACGATCATCTTCAAGACCTTGTTGATCTTCGTGGCACGGATAATGGAGACTTCAAGGTCCGCGTGCTTCTCAAGTTTGCCGAAAAAGTTGGACATTTGAGTCATTTCTTCCTCCTTGGGTGGCTGGTCGCGAGAAATGAATCCCTTCTGAAGCTTGTGACGGATAAAGAGAACTAGTCATCATTAGCATAACACGTTTTTAGGCCACCAGGTTGGTTCCACACATACTCTCTTTCTCCTTCTTATCCTTGGCTTCCTCCTGAGTCAACTTCTTCTCGGGCTCCTTGGATTCCGCGCGAGACTCCTCTCCATCATCACTAGCAGCAGCCTTAGCGGCCTTCTTGCTGCTTGCGGTCTGCTTGCCCTTGGAAGCAGGGGCCTTCTTTCCAGATTCGGTGGCCGGAGTCTTGGGGGTAGTCAACTTCAATTTCGTGGTGGTCTTGGGAGTCTTCGCAGGCTAGACGGGAAAAAAGTCAGCTCCACAGTGTCACCCGAATTCAGCATGACAGCTCTCTCCTACCTTCTCATCGCTCTGGGCCTCAGAGTCATTGTCCTTCTTGCGCTTCTTGGTGCTCTTGGGCTTCTTCGTCTCCTCATCAGCATCGTCCATGTCGACGTCTTCGTCATCGACCACGTCCATGCTCTTGCGCTTGTTCTTCTTGGCCTCGCGCTCTGCCTTGGCGGCGGCCTTGGCAGCTGCCTGGGCCTCCCTTTCTTCGATCTCCTGCTCCAGGGCACGCTGGTGATCTGCCAGCAGGTCCTTGAAGTGCTGAAGGTCATGGCCCTCGGCACCCACAGCATACGCAGCCAAGAGAGTTTTCGACTTGCCCTTCTCCGACACCTCCTTGCAGCCAGCAGCATCGATAGGGGTCAGATCGGTGTTGGGGATCCACGCGCTATGGTCTTCGTTAGCCAACTCGATGTCGCAAGCTTCATCCAAGCTCAATGTAGTGTTACTCACAATTCGTTCGTCTCAAAGAACATAACGGGGAAGGTCCGCTCGTGAGCGCGTTTGCCGCCATCGGCGTAGTCCTCCCTGTAGGTTCCGTCGGGGCGCTGAGCCGTCACGGGACGCGTGTTCAATAGAGTCTGAGGGAGCATTTCCTCGTCGCAGATGATGGAGGGCCATGGGGGAAAGCTCCTGAGACGCGCCAGGTAGTACTCGCCGGGCTGTGCGTTCAAATGTGTGGTACGAATCTGGGACTTCTTTCTGCTCAGCTTAGACTTGTGCTCGGGCACGGTGCCAGTCGATTTCCGCTTCGCGGCGCCAGACTTCTTAGCGGATGCGGGTGTGCCGTTGGCCTCCGATGCTGGTGCGGCTTCGGGCTCTGCAGGCGCGGCCGCACTCTCATCGGACTTCTTCGCGTCGGCAGACTCGGCGGGTGCGCTCGATTCCTCGGCCTCTGCTGGGGCGGGCTCTTTCTTCTCCTCTTCAGTGGCAGTTTCGGTCGCTATTGAGCATGGTGCGGGTAATATTAGCGAGCGCCACTAGGCAAGACCGCGACGAGAGGATAGGGCGTGGTGTTGGGGTAGCTTACCAGATGGCTTGTCCTCAGGACCATTGGTCTGCTGCTCTTCCTTCTCCTTGGAAGGCTCTTGCGCAGACTCAGCAGCAGGCTGAGCATCAGCGGGAGCGCGTTCGACGGACGACTCACCGGCGTCGGGGGCGGGCGCCGAGGCAGCAGGGGTATCCTCGGCCATGATGCGCAACCGGGAGTCGGAAATTAATCAGGAGGGGGGAATGGAAGGAGGATGCGAAGGAGAAGAGGATAGACGAAGCCTTCTGATGAGAAGAAGGTTTGGGTGGGGGGAAAGGTTCGAGGGGAAGGGTAATGCGGTGGAAGGAGGAGGAGGAGGAGAGTGAGAGAGAGTTGAGAGCGAGCGAGCGAGAGGTGGTGGTGGAGAAGGTCGCGACGCCGGGAGGCGGGAAGTCGACAACGCGTTGCACTTCTTGGGGTGGGAAAGCAAAGCGGCGCTGCGCCCAGTCCGTAAATGACGCAAACGCTTCAACGACAAAAGACAAGTTGATCAATGTCAACCACCACAACTGGTCTTGACAAAGTAACACTGGCTTTCTGGAGCTGCCCCCAATAACCCTTGTATTAGCGACTGGGCAGGAGGGGGATCCTATCACGGCAGACCGCTGTGTCGTGTCTCGGAGCGCTTGTGGCAACTGTAAGACAGAGCTTCCAATAGGGGGGGTCGTTGCTGAGAATCGTGGCGTTTCTCCCAAACGTAGAATCGATGGGTGAATCCGATCCAGTCCGCTTCAAAAGCACGGCGATACAGGGACGCCTGTGGTGATGAAAAGATGGATGATAGTGATGCTGCTAATGGGCCGTGACGCGAAAACTCCCCGGCGATTGACGATCCTCCAGCAGCCGGAAACGCGAAGTCGCTGCTGCTGCACAACAACGACACGGAGCTTTCAATAGCAGGAAAGAAAAAGCCAAGGGGCTATTCGGCAATTGGCGACAGTAGAATCGTAGTGATGAACACCCACGGATGAGCCGCAGTCTGCTCGTCTGCTTGGATCACCGAGACAGCGAATATCACGGGTCAATTCAAGAGATGTATAGGACTCAAAATAGAGTGTACACAAGTACTTGGTGTTGAGACACAACCTGTTCAGGGCTTTAGTATCTTCTTTGCATAGGACATCCACAAATCGCAGACTCACCTGGAGCTAACAACCCAGTCGCGCACCGCCGAATGCAATCACAAGTTTGAGGATGTTGAGGAACACCAGAAACCCCGCGGTCGCAAGGATCTGCAAGATTCGGACGAGGAGTTGAAGCTAGGTGAACAAGCAAGTATACCGGAGTCAAATCTCACCCGGAATCGACACTGGATCTTGGAGAGGGTAGAGTCGACGGGGGAGGAGGAAGTAGGGGTGATGGTGAGAATGCGTCTGTAGTTGTTTGGTCGGGGGGAACAAGGCAACAAAAAGGAAAGACGGATGGTGACGCCAGGAGAAAGAGTTCCCTCGCTGGCTGCCAAACCACCAGCCATCCTAAATCTATATCCCCAGTACAACACTCAACTGTCCTTTATCCCCCACTTCCGCATTGGTATTTACAGGCTTATTCCGAGATACTTGCTCGTTCCATTGACTCCGTGCGTTAAAGGGCGGGACAATGAGCCTAGTAAAGTGTTCCCCATCTACAACACCCCGTCCGGCACTTGTCGAGTCAGTCCCACGCAAGTAACACACTGACAATCAATACCTTGCAAATCCTTCTCGTCGTGTGCTACAAGCAGAATTTTAAATGATCCCATCCGCTGTTCCTTTTCTTCCCAGCCACTTGGAGGGTATCTTTCGTGTTATTCTGTTCTGACGTTCATTCATCCCATTCACCCCCACCCGCTTTCCTGCTTGATTCGTCTCTAGTTCTACTACTATATAGCAATCATCCCAATTTGTGCACGATGTTTGACTTACACAGAAACACTAAAGCCATCCAAACCCATTCATCAAGTTGAGTAGAGATAGAAATTAAATGCATTGTCTTTGATCAAAAGCAGGTCGCCATATACACAGTAGGGGGTGTTCGGAGCATATGGATGATCGAGGGAGAGTAGGCACGGACAGTAAGAATAGTACGGCCCCAACGACCGACCGGCGGTACCATCAATGTAATTAATACAGATCAAGAGTCATGACAGGTTCATAAAAACGAGGTGAGAAGCCATTTCCAGAAGGGTATCATGCACGTCCACGGTATATATGTAGGAAGACAAGCTACTCTCGAGGCAGCGCAAACTCGCTCACCAAGGAAGGGAAGTATGTTCAGGCAATCCCTCATCATCAGTCCACCCATCAGCCCCTTCGAATTCTTCCAGCGCGGTCGGCACCGGTTTATGGATACGAAGAGCCCAGAGGAAGTAGTCTTCCAGGGGAAGCAGGTTCAGCAGGATGCCGTTGAATTTCCACCCAAGAGCACACACCGTGGCACCCGCCACGGCGTCCAGAATGAAATGGTTGGCAGTCGCGACAATGGCGGCCAGGATGACAAATGGATAAGCAAAGCCCATGGCCAGGCAGACGAGTCGGCGCCATGACGGAATCTGCAGCCCGACAGGGCCAATCGCGATGCGCGAGCGCCGACGATGATGTGGCGGCAGCGGTATGGTCATGATCGTGAGACCAATCATCAGAGAGTAGCCGAAATGCAAGGAGGGCATGGCGGCTGTGGGTGTTTTGGTCAGCGGTCTCCTCACCCAAGTGGTTCCCGGAATGAATACTCACCGTACTGGTTGCAGAAGCGGTTTTCGGTCCAAACGCTGCCTGCACCGTTGACGCCATGCACCGTATCCACAAATCCATAGCTACGACCCCGAGCTGCATCAGGGCCCTGCGCGTCCTTGTCGCTCAACAGTCGAGGTGGCATGCAGGGCCACAAAGTGAAAACCACGAACGCAAGCAGATTGCACACGGCAAGTGTTCGACGACGAGCTTGATAGAGGCGCGGGCCTGCGGGCGAGCCACTCATGAATCCACGAGGCTTGCCAGGCTGCGACTCATCGTATCGGTTTCTAGTGGTCGTGTAATAGTAGAGCCAGACGAGGAAGGCAATGGTTCCCGGGATATGAATAAAGGAGTAGATCCAGTTTGTCCACATCATGAGTCTGGTGTGCCGGAGGAAGAACCGCTGGATAGGAACCTCCAAGAACAGTCCCAGCGCCTCTTCAACCTGTATCAGCTGTAGCGCATGTTTCCTCGCCACGTCGACGGTGCCTTCTTGCAGCGTAACGGCAGTAAAAGCTCGACCTAATTGGTATGTCTATGCCATATTATTAGCGTTTGCCACATAAAACCTGAAAAGCAAGTACTCGTTGTGGACTCGAGTAAAGCAAGTGTAGGGAACACAGGGTTTCGAAAATCATACCCAGTACACTAACGCCCAGTACCAGCATTCGACTAAGAAAGGGAACTTGCGTAGGAGGCGACTAAGCAGGCGATCTTGGAAGACAATGGTGTTCGGAGAGGTGACCTCCCAGGTCGACGAA
Source organism: Aspergillus costaricaensis CBS 115574 (assembly GCF_003184835.1). Lineage (NCBI taxonomy): Eukaryota > Fungi > Ascomycota > Eurotiomycetes > Eurotiales > Aspergillaceae > Aspergillus > Aspergillus costaricensis. The sequence continues at coordinate 730,754 of NW_020291808.1, forward strand.
AAGATCCCCAGCTGCCTCTTGCGCCACCGACTCTGGCCATCTTGTAGGAGTGCCGATTCAGAGGAGGACAAGCGACGAGACAACAGGCCGTCCTTTGCGGTTGGTGTGGACAGTCCGGACTCTGTCGCATCAGGAGAGCTGCCACGTGAAGGGATGCTGGATCTGCGGCGGGTTCTGCGTGCAGGGAACGATCCTGTTGTTCGGTTGATCCAGGTACCTCCAAAGAGAAGGACGATGACCGTCAGAGGCTCGAGGAACGCTCCAACTCCCATGATGGTGTGACCTCCTCGGGGTGGAAATTAGATGCGCTAAACCGGGGAGGAGGTGGGAATAGTCGACTGTATGGAAAGGGAAAGAAAATCAAGGGTGAGGATTAAGACTAATGAAGTACAAAAGACCAAGCAGCTCCAAGATTCCAAGCTGGAATGCTGCGGGGCAAGCTATAAAGAGTGAAGCACAGAGACACAAGGCTTGGAGAACACCGAGAGCATCGTCAGGTTAGCAAAGCCAACCAGACAACAACAAACCGGTAGGAAGGAAGGGCGGGCTGAATTATCCCGCCTAATAGCTTGAATTAGTAGCAGTAGCGTGAGGTATTGCTCTCTGAGATGGGCAGCAGTGGGGGGCGGCACTTATGTACCTTACGCAGTGCAACCTAGTAGCAGATGGTACTAGTAGGAACTTGCTTGCGTCTTTGGGGGGGGTGTGGGTATTAGTAGATAATCATTAGTTGATTAGTTTTGAATTAGTTAGGTAGGTAGAGTGAGTAAGTGAGTAGTAGTACGTAGGTACTAGGTAGGTACTACAGGGAGAGAGGGAGGGAGGAAGAGAGAGAGGGTCTCAGCCCAGCCTGCTTGGCTGTAGAAATACTAATCAAGTACCAAAAAAGCAGCAGGCATGTAACAAGTCCGAACCACCGACCCTGAGTGGGCAGCAAAAAAAAAAAAAATAATAATAAAGGATCGCTCCTCACTGGATTGGATGACATGGCTCTCCAAGTGGGTTTCACCGTTTCTTCGGTGTCTGACTTGGTTGTGTTTGGCCAAATTAGGCCCCGTTAGCATCGCATTTCCATGTCGTGATAATTAACACATTGCTGGAGATCGGGCCAGCAAACCAAGGAACCACCAGCACTACTTGGCTCAGGAAGAACGCCATCATCGGAGCTTCCGGATGCCGAATAAAACAAAGCCATCCGTTTGGGGGAGGGGGGAAAGGAGATTGAAACTCTGGAAAGGGACGGCAGAAAGGGTCAAACATCCGCGTTCCAGTAATCATACCAATTAAATCTGACCTCCTATTTTGGACCTGGATGCTACTTTCACCCTGTTAGAATGTCTATTAGTAACTTATTGGGGGGGAAAATATGGGTGAAGTCACAAAGAAAATTGCTTTGTCGGGGTCTACCCAATTAGGCCCATTAAGGTTTGTCAAAAAGGTCGAGGAAGATCCACGAACATGGGTCCTTGCTCCCACTTGCTGGGCCTTACTACTCTGTACTGGCGGTGACAGCAAAAAAGGTGACCTGCTAATACGGAGTAAGTATTTCACGGTTCAATGGTAAGGATAATTACCAGATTCGATCAGTCCGTCTCTCGGCCACTGCAGGGATTTTGCCGTCGCGACCAGATGATCCTCGTCACGACTAGTATTGTTACCACGATTATGTTCCCAGTCAGACTAGCTGGAGCTATTTCCATTGGCTGAAAACCCAATGTCAGCCGCATCCACTTCCCAGTTTGGTAATTACCTACCTACATCATGCTCGCAAGCTAGTAAGCTTACGGAAAGACGTCACATGAGTCAGCGGAATGTTGGCCAGGATGGGCAGGAAAGCACGCTGCACAAAAGACGGCACGAGAAAGTTTGCCGATAAATGGACGACGAAGGAGATGAAAATACTGAATTATCAATTCTTTCAATCTATGTTGCCTATCTGTGAAGTACTCAGGTTACTTTGAATATATGTACTTACTCCCCTCCTGACAAAGCCTAGTAGAGCCTTTTACGTATACGATCCCGAATACGATACGACGTAAATACTGGCCCTACAGGGTCGAGCCTTCCAGCCTTGTTCTCAGCCAGTCCACTTTCTTGCTTGGCGATCCCAGTGAGCTGAATCTAGACTAGATATTGATTACTTCGTTTTTAATACTGCTTTCATTGTGGGAACCCCCCTGCTCTCCCCTTGGTTCCATGGTAATTGTCCTTGCTCTCTTCATCTCTTCATGACCCTTGTCGGGTGGAAACCTGAAACGCCTCCAGGACGTGCGATGACATCGTGACAGTTCTTCCCCTGTATGTTTATCGAGCGCCTCAATTATCCGATCAGCGTTCGTATCTCTCCTAGAAACCCAAGATTCCGCAGCCACTCCCGTATCACTAGTACTATTAAAAACCAACTCAGCCGTATAAAAAGCATCACGGCAGGTTCCCGATCTTAGTGTTAGCTTAACTACAGAGCTGGCGCATGATTTGCAACCCTTCCCGTCTCGACCACGGGATGATTTCCAAGGCAGGAGAAGAAGTCCAGATGCATAAAACCCGCATAAATCACTTTATCCTTAGTACTATGGAGTACGTAACGCCTAACAACCAGGGACTTCGTATAGCTTCCGAGGGCTCCGCAGCGGTCGACAAACATCCGTTTCCGTGGTCCTAGTCTGTTCTCGTCTCATCCACTTAGTTCGACGGTTTGCCTTCCTGATCATCAATCCACCCTGTGAGTTGAAGCGGGGTTACCACGTTCCGTGCACCGAAATTGTCACTATTCTTAGTGATCCCACACTCAGTCCTGCGAGACGGCTGGTGCGATCGTCCGTATACTTCACAAGAGGTGCAGAATAGTGTAGGCAATCACTTTTTGTTTTCTATTTAAACATCTAATATTGTGCACGTGCTCCAACGAGACTGTCTTCTGGAGTACTTGTAGGCAGACAGATAAGTAGCCTACATGCAGTATACATGCATTAGGTCTTTGAGGCTGTGTGACGGTAGCCTTTTTGTTGACCAAACCAAAGTTTCATTAATTGACCAACCAGCTATTTTTCGGTCTTGTTGAGGTAAAAAAACATGCGATTTACGGTTACTAGAGACTGAATATTATTATTGTTATCAATCATCCTCGTCGGCGACCGGAAGACTTCCGCTCCGTGCCAAGTGCCGACCCAAACCCCGCTTGTCTCCGAAGCTCCGTCGCCAATACTTTCCCTTCATATGCGGCCCTGGAGAAACTCTACTGGGAGGATCCTGTATCCATGGACCCTTAATCGTTGTTGCTGAATCGGTGCCTAGGTGCTACGAAGCTTGACCCGAATACTAATCATTCTACCTCGGCGCGGGAAGATCGTTGAATCCATACCGACCAACCCACCGACGTACTTGCAACTTACATGTGTGCTCCTCTTATTAAATGCCTCATAGGTATATTTATGTCGATAATTATCAGCAACCAAATATTCTTAATACATTCGACTTGATTCCTCAAGCCCTAATAACCCACTAACTGGATTGATAACTACTCAATATACGGACTTACCGGATATATCAAATGACGTCATTTAAGCGTGCCTTTGCCATCCTGACTTCATCGCTATTTCCATTCATTTCATAAGTACCAATGGATTTTGTCCTTCACGGCCAGTGAACACATAATACTGCTCAGGGGTACACAAAAGTTCCGCAATGGAGGGGGATTACGGGTTCTTATTGCTTATCGATCAATGCCTTCTCCTAACTGTTCAACCGGTAGGGACCAATGACTGTCACTGTCACCTCCACGTCTCGACGATGAGCTATCCTTTACGTCAGTCTTCTGTGACTCCTGACATGACCGGATCCAGGTTAACAGAGATGAACACATACTATAAGGAACCGAAGCTTCTGATGTGCTTGCACAACCAGTGTCAATGTTAATGGAAAATCATACATAGTGTCTTAATTAATCTGCTTGATACACCCTTATCCAGAGCATAATATCAGTCTACATAATGTTTTCAACACTATCCCGCGTGGCCCCAGCCCCGTCGAGGAGCATCCTCCAGCATGCGTCACCTCAGATTCCCAAAGTTGCCGTATTGACGGGAGCTTCGCGAGCGCTTTCTTCCACCCCTTCTAGCCAGAAAGAGGTCACATTGCTTCAAGACAAGAAAAATGGATTCGGATTTGCACGGTCGAATCCTCGACCTCCGAAGCCACGGACGAAGGGGGTCACCGAAATCAGAGGCCCATACTATACTGTATGCGATATCACCGCACAGCCCGGCGAGAGTGCTCGCCCTAAAGCAGAGAGCTGATCCGTAATCGTAGGTGATGGGTAAAAGATACTTGGCGGACGTGCTTGAGACGTGAGCAGTACCCACCACTTCTGCCAAAGGCCTGGGTTCTGATCAATGTTCAACAGGATGGGAACACATGTCGACGGCTTAAAGTTTGCAGGAGGTAAAACTACCGCTAGACTGGTGGGACAGGAGACAAATACTAAACAGCCTTCTAGGATCATTCTCTCTCTTTCCAGAGAAACCCTTAAGGGAACTGGTTGACCTTGCTCATGACTACGGTGTCTATGTCTCGACCGTAAGGCTCTTGCTCGGAAGAGTTCGCCTGTATAGGCTTGCTAATAGTGACTTCTGCATAGGGCGGATGGGCTGAACATCTACTTACTCACCCTGACGCGAATGCCGTCTTTGACAAATATCTTCGCAAGTGCAAGGACTTGGGGTACGGTTATTTCTATGTCCATGCTTGCTTGAAAATCAGCTCATCCAACTAATTTCTCTCGGCAGATTCGATGTGATTGAGCTCTCGTCCGGCTTTCTGTCCTTCCCTGAAGACGACTGGCTCCGACTCGTCGATAAGGTTCACTCGTACAAGCTAAAGGCGAAGCCCGAATTAGGGATCCAGTTCGGTGCTGGTGGTGACACTCCGGCGTCTGGCTTGGAGGCAATTGGCACTTCCGACCCGGCCAAGCTGGTGAACATGGGGCGCAAATTCCTTGACGCAGGTGTCGAGCGCCTGATGATTGAATCGGAAGGGATCACCGAGAACGTGCAGTCATGGCGGACTGATGTGGTGTCCAAGATCATGAAGGAACTTCCCCCAGAGCGCGTCATGTTCGAGGCGGCAGATCCCAAGGTGTACAACTGGTATATCCGGGAATTCGGTATCGATGTGAATCTGTTTGTGGATCATAGCCAGATTGTGCAGTTGTCATGCTTGCGCCATGGAATCTGGGGCACGGCCGATACCTGGGGCAAGATTGTATCGTTCCGGCCAGAGTAAACGGACAAACTCGGCCGTAGAGGGAGTGATGTGAGCCGTGCGGGCCATGCCGTGCATCGGAGGAAATGTACGAATGTAGTTATCAAGGCCGTAAATAGCCACTAGTCGCCAATAATGCCATCGATGGTTTGAAGTCGAAGCAAGTTGCCCGATGATGATCCATAATTCTTAGTCAGCGCCGGCCCCCCAATTGGCGGCCCCGACTCAATCCGGGGAAAGCGGCCAAGCATCCCATCATCCTTCCGTTCTGGCCATCCTTCCCTGCTTGACTCGCCATCTGCCTGTGGGCATATCTTTGCCGTTCTGGCTCTCTCCCTTGTGCTAGAGAGATGTTCAATCCAACACTCGGCTAGTCAGCCTGGGTCTTGTCACACACCCCCTCCCCCCCATCACCGGCCAGACCGACCCCGCGGTTTGCCCCTGCAGGCGGTCTGCACCTCTTCTCCTCGTCAGGTACATCACTTTGCGATTGTGGCTCGAGCGGATTTACGGGCCCGGATCATCAGACGCTATATCAGTTTCATGCACCATCATGCCTAAAGCAAATCCACCCCCGGGGGGCCGACTCCGCTGCAGACGCGCCTGCGATAGTTGCAAGCGGAGGAAACAAAAATGCAACGGAGAACAGCCATGCACGATCTGCATCCAACGGCGCAAAGAGTCCGAATGTCACTTCTCCGACAAACCGGCGAGACTGCTCAAACCGAACAGCAGCAGCTCCAAGGACACCATGCTTCTCAGCGAACGCTTAGTCCCGACCCCACAGCGCCAGACCGCCATGGACCGACTCTTGAACTCGCTCGAAGACCGGAGTGCCAATATGGAACAACAGGCTACGGATGACAAGGATGGGACGGCGCCTGTGCCCAAGGTGGCTAGGCTACTGCGTGATGGACAAGGCAAATTCATGTACGTTGGCGACTCCGCCAGCTTGTCATTCCTACAGAGTGTGCGGAGGATAGTATCGACTTCGATCGGCAGATGCGAGTTCACGGAAGACAACTCGCGACATTCGATGCTGGAGGCGTTTCAGAGTGGCTCTACAACACATACGGGACCGTTAATATCACCACCAAGCAACGAAGAGGCTCAGAGGCTCGCGCGCCAGTTTGTGCTTGCTACAAGCCCGTTGTTGGATCTGTTCGACCTCAACGAGTTTCACCCCCGGCTTGCAAATTGGGTTGAGAACCCGACGGGTGATGAAGATACCGTCAGCTCGATATTCTATCTCGTGCTTGCGATTGGCGCGCAGGTGTCCGATATCAATCAATCCCTGGCTGAGCAGTACTTCGTCAGTGGCCGTCAGTTAGCGTTTTCTGCCTTCACGGAGACCCCGAGTATATATACCATCCAGTCGTATGTTTTGATCTCGATGTACATGCTGGGAGCCTGTCGACGCAACGGAGCTTTTATGAATTTGGGAATCGCGCTTCGTGCCGCGTATGCGGTTGGAATTCACCGGAAAGACGCAAATGCGCTTTTCTGCACCCGGGAACGGCGGGCTCGAGAACGGGTGTGGAAGAGTCTTCGTATGATGGATCTGTACCTTTGTGCCTCCTTAGGACGTCCTCCTGCGACACTAGACTTTGACTATGATCTGCGTGAAGAGGGAGTTTCGCCAGGGGAGCAACAGCGCCTTCACCCGGACGAGCAGTTGTCCATGACGGTGATCTCACTGTGCCGGATCTTCGAACGGATCCTGACCGAGGTCTATATGCGTCAAGTCGTCTCGATTAACGTCGCAGAAACCATATCGAATCAACATCGAGCTTGGGTGCGCAATCTTCCAGTGTTTCTGCAGATGCAGACTGAGCGGCTGGATTCCAAGACGCTGGAAGGCACCTTGTCCGCTGCGCACATCTTTGGTTCTTACTACTGGTCGATTATTCTTCTTACTCGGCCGTTCCTCATCTTCCGAGTGTCCCAATATGTGCGGAATAGGACTGAGGCAACAGGGTCCTCCGACAGCAGGGCCAGCAACTCCCGCATTGCGTTATTTGCCGACGCATGTGTTTACTCTGCCTTGCGCGGACTCAACATCGTAGATGATCTTTCTCGCTACAACACCCTCCCGCGCAGACTCCCATTCCTTATCAATTCCGTCTTCAACTCGGCTGTGGTGCTGGGAGCTGCTTTCTTTGCCGACTACGACAATCTGCTCCCGCTTGAGGAAGGCATGGACAAGGCGGAGAAATTTCTAGGCCTCTTCGTACCCCACGACCCACACGCATGTCGCTTCTTCCAGATCATCAAGTACCTCCGAGGCGCAGTGGCGGAGTATGTTCGTCGACGGAACCGCCATTGGATGGAGCGCCGCAGCCGACAAGTCGACCAGCTCTTCGGCCAAGTCGGGCCCGCCAAAGAAACCCCCATTGCCGAAACAAATACCCCGAGCAGTCATCGCGGAGAACCCACCGCTGTACCCTCTCCTTTATCCCCCGACAAACTCACCGGAGCTTCTGCTTCTCAGCCGCCCGACCTAACTACAAGCACCACTACCGCCACTGGCCCAACCGACAGTGACATCTGGGATACGCTCTATGGCGCACAAGGCGCCGACACGCTACCATACGACACCGCAATTTCCACGCTCACCACAACCGGAATTCCCATCGGCTGTTCCCCAGGCGGTACCATCCCTGCCGGTGGAATGCCTCCGGATGCTCCAGGAGCGCAAACGCCGCTCTCGGACGTGATCCTCCCGGATAATGGGCTGCTCTATATGGCCGAAGACCTTCCCGTATTTGGGATTTGGGGAGATGCTTGAAGCATCTTCTAACTCACACTGCAGCTGGAAAATAAGTGCAGATATGTCCCTACTTGTCACATTACCTCAGCTCCGGATATTTTAATTTCAATCCAACCCGATCACGACACGACTCCTCATGACTCTTGGCCTCCTCTAGAAGTTACATCCTTTCTCCAATCATATTATCTGGTCTCAATTAACGTGTCTGACTTGGCGTGGCGTGGAATGGCGTTGGACTCGTGAATCTCTTGGCTATGTATATATGAAGCAAACTGGAACTTCCCATCAATACCACTCACCATCCATACATACATACAACACATATATACTTCATTTCTCGTGTACATACAAACCTACAAAACAAATCACATACTAAAATCCCCGATTGAATATATCCCTCACTCAATACATCCAAATGACTAAGTACAAGTGATCAATACAACCTGGACACACTGCCACTACCAAAATATCCATATACCCCCATCTCCAACCGTCACTTCACTAACTGTCAGTTAAATTCACCAGACTACATACAACAACATACCAAGTGCCAAGATGGGCACTACTAAGTACGTAGTACTTAACCCCTGAAACCTATAATTTCAATAGTAATGATATATATGTTATATTTATTTTCAATTATGATTATTAGTAGTATTATTGTTTTTCCCCTAGAGTACCCACATTCACACCCTTCTCGGTTCACTCTAAGTATATAATATGATACAAATAGTCGGTGGATAGTACTAATCCACCACCACCACTACTACTTAATACTTATTGATGAAAGTTACTATTATTGCTGGAGTGGATACTGACTATTATGTGAATACAGATGGATGATGACCTTTATTGATTGCATTGAAATTGATTAGTAAGTAGTAACAAATCCGATTCAATGAGTCTTTATTGACAGTACTCAATGCATTGTCATCAATTACTACCACTTGATTGGGACATAGTATGCTCAGTGAATCATTCTTTTCTACTACTACTTACAAACCGTTTATTTACTTAATCAATTAATAACAATAGTTCTTCATTCACTTACACGCTCATTCTTGGAAAGGTCAATTTCTGTTTATCAGGTGATCGACACATACTATGAGCCATCACCCTGATGATATATAATTACTATCATAGTAATCCGTGTATACCTATTACTATGTGTGTCCGTGACACACCATCCAAGTAAAGCAAATACCAAGCAATACCAAGCAACTGAATCGTACACTAGTACTAGTAATAATCCCTATTTTATCTGCTGAATCACGAGCTATATGTACCGTACATGCAAAGATTGCAAAGCAAAAAAAAGAAAATGCACATCGGGATCGAGCAGAAAGCGAAAAGGGAAAAGACAGGGAAAAACGGAACGTATAACGGGGACAAGAGAGATAGATCATGTTCAGGAATTAATCGGAATGAGAAGGTGAGAAGAAACGAATGCAACACCTCCGGCCGAACGCAAAAGAAGCGTGCAGCATGAGCATGAGGATCGAGTTGATAGGAAAGAAGTTGGGGGGCGGATGTGTACTCTCACGGCATGAAGACCGTGAGGTAATATAGGATACAAAAGAAACCAGGAAGCAGAGGAATGGGGGTGAGTTTCTGTCTTCCCAATATTACGTATTGATGGGATGGAAGCAGCGTCGAGGTAAGAGAGAGAAGAGAACATCAGAAAGAAATTCTAGATCGCGGAAGCTGCGTCATGTAAACAAGACTCGAGACATTGCTTCAGAACTCGCTGCGTGGGTCCATTGCGTCCGGCCATGACTAAGGTAGAGAGAGAGGAAGCTCTGATATACGCATTACAGCGTCAGCAGTGGCAGAAATGAAAGCAAACCGCGGCATCATTTATGTATGATGTGCATGCCATTCCCGCCAGCAAGAAATAGCAAGCGACCATGTATAGTAAAGGAAAATCGTGTGTCGCCAAGTCACAGACTGATATATACAGGTTTGAATTAGAATCCAAACGGATTGGTAGGCGCTGGTGAGTTCCGTTAGCTTGACCCCAACCCGAAAAAGTAAAAAAGTAGATGAACTTACTGGCTTGTGCGAGATTGGCCCGGAGACCGGTCGGCTGAGGAGCGAGCTTCTTGGGAGGCTCGTTCTTCACACCAAACCGGACAGCAGGGGCGGGCCCGGTCTGCTGTGGCTGCAATGGTGCAGCCGTAGGTTGTTGCGGGATTGGCGGCACAGGAGGTGCGCTGTAAGGCATGCTGCCAACACCATTCATACCCGTAGGTTGGGGCTGCAGAGGCGGAGGCAGAACGGAATTGATGCCGGTTTGCATCGGCTGCTGGGGTTGCGGCTGGAAGCCCCCGAAGCCTGTAGGCTGTGGCACCATACCCGGGTACCCAGCTTGCTGTTGCTGGATTCCGAACTGGGACTGCGGCTGGAAACCGGTGGGCTGCGGTGCCAGTCCATTCTGGAACTGAGCCTGAGGCATGAAACCAGTAGGCTGGGGCTGGAGAGTGGGCTGGAACCGCTGTTGGTTCAGTTCGGCCAGACTTTGTCCCGGCGGAGCAATCTGCGGTCCCGACTGAGGAATACCAGTCAGTTGGGGTTGCAAAGGAGGCGGACCGAACGAGTTTGGCTGCTGAGGGAAGTTCTGGGGTGCGGAGAGGGGTCGCTGGGGTGGCGGGGGAAGCAAAGAGCTCTGTCCCATGTTCTGAGGCGGCTGGGGACGTTGTCTTGAAGCTTGCTGGAAGCCCGTTGCTTGAGGACTGAACCCTTGGGCAACCGGAGCAGGCTGTTGCGCGGCTTGTGCCAACTGGGAGAAGAAGCCCGGCGTGGCTCCTGTCTGCTGTGGTTGCACTTGCGTTGCGGGCACCGCAGTGTGCTGGGGTTGAATGGTCGGCTGTGGCTGAAGAGCTGGCAAGGGCGCCGGCGGAGATTGCGGGGCAGGAGCCGCAGGCGTAGGCTGAAGAGGAGCTTGAAGCAAAGACAGGTCAGCCATCGCGCCTGCGAGTGGTTGCTGAGCCGGTGGTTGTGTCGTGGCGGGAGAGGACGCAGCCGGAGGGGGGCTTGAGGGAGTAGCTGGCGTCGAGGGAGCTGGAGCGGCGGCGGGAGTAGCAGGTTGCTTGGGCTGCTTCACCTCCCAGGCATCGTCGTCGAAGCCCTTCTGAACCGGGGGTTCGGAAGGTGCAGCAGTGGTGGGGGGTGTCGCACTGCGCTCTGCAGGCTGCGAAGCATCCTTCTGCTCAAAGGCCTTAGGGTCGACCACATCGCCGGCTGGCGAGGTGGGAGTGGGCCGGCCTTTACGAGTGTTGTTGCGAAGGACACCTCCAGGACCAGAGAAGATGCCGGCGGCACCCTCTTCGCCATTCCCGATGACTTCTTCGCCGCCAAAGCTTACGTTACGTAGCTTCGACTTGGCTCCGGTGCGGCCAAACATGTTGTCCAGGTAGCGCATCACTCGCAAAATATCGCCTTCCTTCAGACCGAGCGTGCGCAGCACCTCTGGGGTGATGTCCGGAAGCACGGCCTCGTCCATGGAGTCCTTGACGAAATTTTGGGCATACCGCTCGCATTGGTGCGGGCCAACGCCGGCCTTGAGGAAGAAGTCAAACCAGTCATAGTCGGATTGCTGGAAAGAAGCTCCAGCGGTAGCTGAAGCACGTTTGCCCTCAGAGGGGGACCGGGCCTTTTCAGGCTCGACACGTTGAGAACGGCGTCTGATGTCCGACAACGGCTTGTCCTCGTCGAGAGACACGCCTGTCATCTTCTCTACATACTCGAGATCCTCGACGGACATCTTCGGGATGGGAACCGCGATTTTGACACCGTTCATCTTGTGCAGATGAATCTTGCCATCCTGCAGGCCAATGAATTGCGCCTCGACAGTGAACGTCTTGGTGCGATCAGTCCATTGCCTTGTTTTGGCCGGATCCGGTTCTGCTTCCATTAGCAACAGACTCAGCACTTGAGGGCGAACGTGATGACTTACTCGGCTTGTGGCTGCTCTTGCTATCGCGTTTCTGGCGTCAAATAATCAGCATCACCTCTAGCAATTGACACCCTGGCTTTCGGGAGAGGAACATACCTGACCGTCAACCGAATCGGTCCGCGACTTGCGCAAAGCTTCCTTGGCTAGGCGCGCTTCCTCCATGCGATTCTTCTCTACAGTGGAAAGGCCCGGTTCGGAACTAATCACCGGAGTCCCGACCGTTCCGGTAATCTCAATGTAGCTACTTGGGACGACACCCTCCTTTCCGTTCTTCAAACGCCGCACCTGCCACCATTCTTCGGACTTGCCGTCATCCAGGACGATGACGTCGTCGCCCGCGGCCACCGTCACCTCATCGTCTCCTTGAGCCATGAAGTCGTAGAGAATCTGGCCCTTCTTCTGTCCTCCACTGGTACCAGCGGCGATGACCTCCTTCAGACCCTCTGCGCGATAGGCGCCGGAAATTTCACCAAGGGCTGAGACAATTTCCCGAGCAGTGTCCTTGGCACCCGCGTGGAAATCGATGCTCTTACTGGGCCGGACCAGATCCACAAAGACGTGCTTTCCTTCAATCGAATAATGGGTGAGCTTGTCTGCGGTCCATTCCTGCACATCACCACCCTCCTCGGGCGAAATAAAGATAGTTCCGGTTGCGACATTGATACCCAAGGTTGTGGGCATCTTCTTGCGCTTGCCCATTACTTCCACCATCTCATTGATGCTGTAGATATGGTAGCCGGAAGGGGAACGAGGGGTCGGTTGGCCGACTCTGCTGTATGGGGGCGATTCCTGCACATGGCCACCGCGGTCGCTGTCGCGCACCGAAGAAACCTGAGAACGAGGAGGCCGAGCGGGCTCTGGAGGAGAATCCAGCGAGACTGGCGACGAGATCTGCTCGGACGGAGGACGCCGTGGTAACGCAGGCGGAGGTGGCGAGGGCTCGTTCCGGTAGGGCTCCTCCTCGGGCTCATCGTACGCTGGCCGTGCCGGCTGAGGGGGCGGGGGAACGGCTCTGGGGGGTTCCGGTTCTGTCGCAGCGGCATGCTGCTTGTGGATGATATCTGCGATGGCCGCGGCGGCAGGATTCTGCACGGCATCAATTGGAGGAGCTGCGCTGGTCCCGTTGACTTCTTCCTCCGTCACCGTCGGTCGCTGCGGGAGGGCGGGTGGCGCCGGTTCGGGTTCAGATTCGGCGGGGGGAGGAGACGGGATGGCTGGTGCAGGGGCATGGTGCGCGCCTGCATCTTCGAGGATTTCGATGTAGTTCGCGGGGGCGAAGCCGTAATCGGAGTTGACACCGACCAGGGTCCAGTCCGGGTCGGAGGTATCATACACGATCAAGTCTGCGTCTTCGGAGAAGGAGACCTCCTCGTCCGTCTGGCGTGTATAATCGTAGAGCGCTTTGGCCGAGTGTACTGGTTGAGCCTACGTGTCCGACAGAAATTGCGTTAGCACAAGCGGTTTCAAATCTGGAGACAAGAGTTGCAGCGTTGCCGGTACCCCTGAGCGTGAGGGCCGGCCGCGGCGACCATACACTGGACGATGACGCATGCAAGCTTGAAGATATAGTCCGACTCTACGTCAAGAAATGTTGGGGGGGGGCTTAAAAATCCTTACCTCCTCGACGTAGTTGTTTGGGACGAGACCCTCGGGTTCATCGTCATCCTCACGCTCGGCCTTCTTCTTAGCCTTCCACCAATCCTCCTCTTCGCCTTTCTCGAGGATGTACAGCAGATCGCCTTCGCGTAGCTCTAATTCCCCCTCCGCTTGGGGGAGGTAGTCGTAGATGGCCGTGTAGACACCGAGGAAACCCATGGTGGGAAGCCGTTAGGTAGCCAAACGGCGATGGAGAAGGGTCCGGGGGTTGTGTGCCGCGGCTGCGGAGGGCAGCGTGGACGAGCGAGGCTGTGGGCCTGGAATCAGGAGAGGATGAGCCGGACGAACCGGGTGGATAAGAGGCGGGAGGGAATGGAGGGGGGGGAAGTTAGGGTGGTAAATAGTATGTACAGACGAGGAAGATCGGTAGATTGGGCGGAGGAAGGAAGAGTGAGTGATAGACAGGAGACCCGTGCAGCAAACGTACCGAGTCGAGTAAGTATCTCTCTGCTCTCACTAGTTAATTAGTAGTGGGTAGGTACGTAAGTGGTCCAAGTGGAGGGAGGCAGCCTTGGCAAGCACCCAAGCAAGTACGTAGATAGTAGTAGTACTCTAGTAGATTCAAAGGCTGTCTAGACGGGAATTCAATATCAGGCTTGTTCGCCGGAGGGAAGAAACCGGGAAGGTATGCAGTAGCCTTCAAAGGTAAAGTATTAAAAGAGAAGTGGAATAGAAACGGGGGATAGAAGAAAGCGGAGGGAAAGAAAGAGGATGAAGGGAAAAAGGGACCGAACTGGACCGGCGATGAAGCAGCAGCAGAAGGAAGAGCAACAGCCCGAAAAGAGAGAGAGTCGCGGATGGCTGAGGGGGCCGGGCGGTCACGTTTTCTGCACCCACGTTTTCTTGGATTTATTATTATTAACCTATTACTTTTAGTTTATTAATAGCCAGCAAGCAGGTGTTCGATCGATCATATCTGCACCTGACAAAAGACTTATACAAGAACAGATGTAGTTCTTCTCTCTACTCCGTAACTCGGTGTGAGATTATTCTTCTTACCATTATTCTTAACATTATCCCATCTCTCTCTATCCTAACCCCTTTGGCAATGAATGAGAACGGCAATAATGCATTGGACAAGCCTGGAATGCCCGCCTCTCCCCCCCTTATCGGTCAGCCCAGCCTCTTTGGGCACGCATGGTCTCCCCTCCTCCCGGAAGCCTCCATCCATTATTGGCTCTTGTGCTCGCCATGGGCCGGAATTGAGTCTACTATTTACTTCATACTTATTGAATTTAATTAATGGCAGGTCAATAGTCCCAGTACACGGCAACCGGGATAATCGTAATCTATGCAATGGGATATAATCAGCCGTAGCTACTACGAACGCACGCTAGAAGAAGAAAACACATGGTAGACGCAAAAAGGAAGTTGCACAAGGGCACCCCGATCGAGCAAAAGCAAAGCCCTCACAATAGCTACTACAACTCATCCTTCACCCTCTTCTTGCTTACCTCCTCGACTTCGTCGGTCTCCAATGGCTGCTGTTCTTCCTGGTGCTGCGGTTGTGGCTCCTGCCCTGCCGCCTCTGCTTCAGTCGTCTCCTTGGAAGGAGCATCCGAGACCATCTCTTCCTGGGAGCCCTCTCCGTTGTCTTCCTCCTCCTCGTCATCATCAACGAGGCCGCGCAGCTGACGTTCGCCATTGACCGAGATAACCTCGAGCGTCCAGTCCTTGCCCTTGGCCCACTCCTCCAAGCGCTTCTTCAACGTTTCGAGCTTCTCTGGGTCCAGATCGTGCTTTTTCAGATCCTCGCGGGACAATTGTTGCACTTCTCCGTTTTCGCGCTTGGCCACAACCTCAATGATCTCTTCTCCAGCCCACGCGACGCGTCCTTTCTCGATCTCCTTGCCTTCCGATCCCACCAGCTTCTGAGCACCGACCTGGATATCTCCGACGACCGGGAACTCCTCCATCACGGCGGACTCTACCAGTCGCTGCGCCAACTGGTACTCCCGGAGCGCTTCCCAGTCCGATACTTGCTCCGGGTCTAGAATCTCGCGACACTCTATGCCGTGTACCTCGTCTTGCTGGGGCGGCAGGAAGGCAACGTCGTTACATAGACGCGGGGTGTAGATGACCATGAGGTAGGAGCATGTGGTCAGCTCCTTGATCCAACCAATGCGGTCTGTCGACTGAGGGTGGCAATGAAACTGGACCTCGATCTTCCGGTCTCGACCTGTCAGGTCGCATTTCGTGCCGCCATCCAATCGTTGCACCAAGTACCTGGAGCCGCCCTTCGTCTGGAGCTCTGCCACGTCTGTGACAGCTTTCTTCTGGTCTGAAGCCCCTTCTACCTCATCTTCGTCGCCCTCTCCCTGAGGGAATTTGCCCAGAATGAAGGAGTGGGTTGTATGGTCCTCCATAGGCGGGTAGTTGGGAACGCCACTTCCCGAAGGGAGGGCGTGGAACTGCTTAATCTGGTTCTTGTAGCAGAAAGAGTAGGACCACCATCCGGATATATAATACATGCATTTCCCCTCCATCTCGCGCAGGAGCTCCAGGCCCCGATCCATCGCGCGCGCCAGCTCCTTCTGCTCGTCCGCTTCGAGAGGATGTCCGGTGGCATTGGTCCGGTCGTCAACATCGACGCGGGGGATCTGACAGAGGAACCGCTGTTCTCCCAGAAGCATTTCCTCATAGCTGAATCCGTCGTCGCCATCGCGGGGGGTTGCGTGGTTGTTGTCATGGGTATTGCGGCCTAGGTACACTTGGGCGGACTTCTCTTGATTATCGGCGAAGGTCGAAGAGCTATCACTGCGCTCTCGTAGGAGCTCTCTGGCGTGGGAATCGAGGACGTAGTCATCGGGGAAATGCACCTCAAACTAGACGTAGAAGTCGGTTAGTTTTGGGCTGTGAGGGGTGCACAAGTGAGATGCGATGCATACTTGAGGGTAAGCTAATAGGTCATCGTTGATGTTGAAGGCCTTCCTGCTGGCCCAAGCTGTAGAGCTGGCACATGCCAGCGCTAGCAGAATATGTGCCGCCTGGTTTCGACGAGGCATGGTCGATTGTAGAAAGGAGACGGGGTATCAATTGAGAAGGGTCGGGGTCAAGGCCGCCGGCCGCGGTGTTCCTGAATGCGACGATCTGGCCTGATTGGGTGCGTGACGGAGACGGGTGGCCAGTGGCTTAGTGAGGGGTAGGAATGAATACACGGGGAATACGATCAAGGGAACATTATTGTAAATATGATAGCATAAGGTTCAGAATTACAGTCGGGGTATGATGATCATCGAGTGATGCACCCAGGGACATGCCAGTTGGGAAGAGCAGCGCACCAGCGGAGAGCCGGGGATATCTTATCAGCACGTGCACAGTAACTAAACTGTATTACTGCTTGCTGGGAGGGAGTGTAGTACAAAGTTATGCAACTGGGACCATTCTAAGCAGCATTGATTACCATAGCATATTCCAGAATTATACACTACCCATCTAACTACCAATCAATTATTACTGACTAACCATCATTATGAAGAACTGACTAACCCCCTCCCCCAATTTATCCGTCCACGGAAAAAAGAAAGATAGCCCAGCTGCACTGACCCCACTGAGTCAGCCCTGAATAATGGCGCTAAAACTGCTGACGGCAATCTTTGTAAGAACGCGACCCATGGGCAACATCCAGCTTTACTTCTGGTTACGGAGAACGTAGTAATACTATTTTCTCTCTCCCCCACAATTGACTTTCCTTTTCCCCCCACCAGCCAAAAAGAATAATTCTGATTATGATTACTTACTTTATGCTAAGCTAAGCTAACTAACTAACCTAGTTTAACTAAATCGAATCATCAGCTTACCCAAATCATTATAAGAAGTTGACTAAAGCCCCAAATTCTATCCCATCGTAGCCAGCACCTTCTATATCATTCGCACTGCCCTCACTGCCCTCAGACAAAAAGTTATAAAAGGCCGCTCACAGAACACCACATGAAACTCCTCGTTTCGTTTTTCATCGCTATCATTGCTATTGTCTTGACTTGCAATACATCTACTTTCACATCTACTTTCTTCTACCAGTTCACTAGATACTTTACTACTACAACTACATCTACCACCACCACCACAAATCCATCCAATATGTCCGTCCCCCGCGCCATCCGCCAAGCCTTCCTGGCCATCGAACAAGCCGAAGGCGCCGGCGCGCGCGTCCGCCGCTCCATCGGCACACGCAACCTGCGCAACTTCAGCCCCTTCCTCATGCTGGACCACTTCACAATCGGCAAGGGCGCCGGATTCCCCGACCACCCACACCGGGGCCAAGAAACCATCACGTACCTCCTCTCGGGCGGCGTGGACCACGAAGACTTCGCCGGAAACCGGGGTACGATCGGGCCCGGAGACCTACAATTCATGACCGCCGGCCGGGGAATCATGCACGCAGAGATGCCGCACGAGAACCCCGATGGGAGTCCCAACGTGGGCATGCAGCTGTGGGTGGACCTGCCCAAAGAGCTGAAGATGTGCGAGCCGCGGTACCGTGATCTGCGGGCGTCAGAGATCCCCATTGCGAAGGCGGATGATGGGCGCGTCACGGTGAAGGTCATCTCGGGCCAGTCGCATGGAGTGGATTCCGTAAGGGATCTGGCGTATACGCCTGTTTGGTTGTTGGATGTGACGGTCAAGCCGGGCGGTCGGGTCAAGCAGGTGTTGCCGGTTGGGTGGAATGCGTTTGCGTATACTTTGGCTGGGAAGACGATTTTCGGGTCTGGTGGGGAGACGAAGACCATTAAGGAGTTTCATAATGTGGTGTTTGAGCAGCAGGGTGATTTTGTGGAGGCGTCGGTGCCGGAGAATGCGGATGAGGAAGGAAGGTTCATTTTGGTGGCGGGTCAGCCGTTGGATCAGAAGGTCGTGCAGTATGGCCCGTTTGTGCTGAACAGTGAGCAGGAGGTGTATCAGGCTATGGTGGACTTTCAGACTGCGTCGAATGGGTTTGAGAAGTCTAGGAATTGGGAGAGTGAGATTGGGAAGCGCATGGCTTATTAGATTGTTATATTTGTTTGTTTGGAACTGCTAGATGAGATTTGTATTGTGTATTGGCGTTTGGTTTGAGTTTTTTTGAATGTTTGTGTAGATCACCGAATACTAACATGAGTGATAAGATCAATGGAGCTTCCTCAAGTACAATTATGGTAGTCTGAACCCTTATTATCGATACTGAAGATGGTAAGGAGTTTAGATGAGATGCATAATATTCGCTATATCAACAGGGAGAACTCAGAAATCGAGCAAAATCATCCAGTAACGCCAAAAGGCGGTTCTCGGAACACACCCAACGGCGGTTCTGGATGGACGTAAGAATCTGACCCCAAGACACCTATTATATCTTACAGAACGCCTACTCCGTCCAAAACCGGAGTTCACCAACCCTACATACTTCTCTCTCCTGCCAACTGCAGGCTTAATCAACCGCCATTCATCTATTTGGCAAAGTGCAGGTCGTAGCCCAACCACTTGCGGGCAAGGATACCCGGCACATCCAGACCCGGGGTGCCGTAGGTCAACGGGGCGTAGAAGACGAATCCGTAGATCGTACCGGCCAGGATGACCAGGGTCGCGGCCCAGCCCGCAACAAGGGACTTGGTGCCCATGCGTTCCTTGGCAGTAACGAAGCGTCCAACCGAAGCTGACGCCTTGGCCTTGCCCGACGGGTCGTCCTCAGACCGCACACGCTGGATGACCGAGAGCGGCTCCAGGTTGAAGATGAACTCGATCAAGGCACCAGCCACAAGAGCGGAAGCAAGATGAGCGGGGAGGTAGTGGTGCAAGAAACGCTGACGGCCCATCAGCCAGAAGGGGAAGTAGTGGGCGGCCCAGCACAGGAACAAGAATCCCATGCTGTTGTACAGACGGGAACGGGAGCCTTGGCCCCAAACTATCACTCGTTAGTAGCTGCTTGCTGAAATCACAAGGGTTTTCACTTACTCTCTTCCACGGCATCGACGCCACGACGCAGAGACAGCTGATCGGCACCAATGACACCGGCGAACACCGCCAACAGACTGCTGGCGATCCACCAACCGACCGGGTTACCAAGGAAGTAGATCTGCTCCCGGGTGTCGTTCTTGGTCCAGAAGCTGACACCGCGGAGCAGGAAAGGCCACTGGAAGGGTTCACTCGCGTACGGGTGGCTGCTAGTCAGGGCATTGTTGTGGAAGAACATGGCGCGCTGCAGTTCAAGGTACTTGCGGAAGAAGGGCAGGTGCTTGACCTGGCGCTCTTCCTTGACCAGACGGGGACTGTCCTCTTCCAAGGACTCAATCGACTCAACGAACCACAAGTTGCTGGTCTGGAGGATATTCTTGTTGCCGTTGATCTCGGCTTGCTTGAAGGCCCAGTCGGGCAGCGGCGTGGTGTGAGTCCACATGGCCACACGGGTGGGCATATGGATCAGCTTGAAGTGGCTAGACAAAGTGCGGAATTCCTGGCCGGGCTTGCCATTCTCGATCTTGATCTCGAACAGCGTGTCGTTGCGCCGGTCACCGTTGGCAATCTCATGGGAGACAGTGGTGAACTCCTGGTTGGTCGGGTAGTAGGGAGATGCAACATCGTGGGTGAGCAGGATCGTGTCAGTGCCCATATGGCGGAGCTGAACAACATCACCGTTGCGCACCTTGTGTCCGCTGATATCCGTTACATCCAGAGGCACCGTGGGGATGATCTGCCACTGGTTGTTGGTGTCGTTGTAAGGGTATCCGGTAACCTGCTGGCCCTGACTGGAGATACGTCCATCATCGTACCGAAGGGGATACCTCTCCAGGTGGCTGTGAAGATAGACCTTGGTATCCTTGTGCTTCATGGTAATGGTGTCGTAGTATTCGATACCGACAGACTGCGCGCTCAGCACATTGTCGCTGAGAGTTTCCTGGAACTCGGGGGTCATAAAGTCATCGCCGGGGCCGGAGCGGGTGAGGATGGCAAAGTGGACTTGGAACCAGAACAGATAAAAGAAGAAGGGCACAATGATCAGGGCAAAAGCGCGAGCAACGAAGTGCTGACCCCACTGGAACATGGTGAGAGCACCGCCACGACGGCGGATATCCAAGAGGTTCCACAGATCAACCATGACGGCGGAACCAATGGTAACGAAAGTGAAGACACCGACGTACTTGGTAGAGATGACGCAGCTGAGCGACACACCGGTCAGGAGCAGCCACTTCCACCATTTCCGTCCGAATGGCTCATGACGCAGCTTGTAGAAGCGGACATAGCAGAGGATGCTCAGGGCCATGGTCAGGACCAACGAGGCATCCAAAAGAATCAAACGGTCCTCTCCGACATGGGCATTGTCAAACAGGACAAGTCCAGCGGACAAAACACAAGCAGGTAGTGAATATCCAGATTCCCACATGATCAGGAACACGACAGGAACCGTCAGGGCACCGAGCGCGGCCGGCATAGCCCGAAGAGCCACGTAGGGGACCTGGTGTTCAATGTAGGAATCACCAATGTTATCGAAGAGGAAGTGGCCATCATAACCGACCAGCCAGCCCATGAAGGCGAAAAGGAGCTTGCCGAACGGAGGGTGGACATCGAAGAAGTAAGTGCGCTGGAGGTAGTACGAGGCAAACTAGAGCAGATCCCCCGTTAGCAACTCGCCATGATGGAGCTTCATAACGATCAATTGATTGCAAGCCTACCTTTCCAAAGTGCACCTCATCAAAAACGACCTCGTTGGGGTAAGAAATCTTGTAAAAACGGGTGACGAATGCAAGCACGGTCAGAATGGAAATGGCCAGCCAGTAATCCCATTCCGAACGAGGAGCAGTCGCTTTGGACAAAGGAGAAGAGAATTTATCCGCAGGCACGGGAGTACTCTCCTTCTTGCCGCCCCTCTTGCGAAGAGAGGGCGAAGGAGATGAAGACATGATTAGGTAGTGTGGTCAAGAAAAATGAACGAACGAAAGACACCTAATGGACTTCTAGAAGCCGCATACGGGGGAACAGGTCAGCAAGCTGGACGGAGCGGGCAGGAAAGCATTCGCATGCTTGTGCCTTTGTAGGAGGGCTACTTACAAAAAAAAAAGCAAGAAAAAGCCAGTCAGGAAAAGAACATGATAGACCGGAGGGATGAATATACTTAATGGTCACAGCCGCAGCAGCAAGAGGGGGGGCGGTTTCTTGTTGCCGATGGGGGCGGATTGCGTGTCTTTCTGGCCTCCCAAACGCTTGCGGAACGGAACAAGGCGTTGGTCCGAACTTGAAACAAGCCCCCGTCCGGGGCCAATTTATGGGAAACGTCGCGCGATGAAACACGTGTACTTCAGCGGTTTGCGTAGTTCTGCCTCCAGGGTTTGATCGTCATTATCCGTCGGAAATTCAATATTTGGATTTGAGCTATTATATAATGTTATCATGATGGTGCTGATGAACCCGATCAACGTATTCCTCAAAACTACCCGGGGATATCCAATGCCAAATCAATGCACCTCAACGCTGAACATGACCGCATGCAGTATATACAATTTGAGAGAATGAAGAAAGAAAAATAACCCCAAAATTCACCTATTTCAATCGTCGTCCGACACGTTCAGTAATTCGAGTTCCGTCTTGACAAGTGACTGGAAGTCACTGCGCGAGATGCCCGTAGCTTTAGCCAGTCGGAACAGACCCTTGATGCTCGAGCCAATATGCTGTTTGACGCCCACTTCATACGCCGACTGGTTCTCAGCCTCTTGTTCAAGTCGGGCGACAGCTTCGGAGCTCGCAGACGAGATGGAGGAGGGTCGAGGGTGGTTTAAACCAGCATGATCTCCATTGGTAGCAACACCATTTGAAGTATTGGTCGGCTTATCAGCTTCGTCTCCATTAAATTGTCGCTGAAGCAGTTTGGCTAGCATATCGCCATTGAGGGAGGAGGGTCCGACCTCGGGTTGGTCTTCCTCGGGATCATGGTTATCCATCGCAGGCTGTACATCACCGTAGCGAGAAAAGTAATCCGCTTCCGACTGCTGCAGGGATGAAACGGCGTTAGGAGCGGGTGTCTTGTTCGCAGGAGTTCTTCCGGGAGTTGCATCGTATTGAGCCCAGTAGTCATCGTCATCTTCTTCCTCCTCTTCTTGGTTCTTTGCCTGTTCAGCGGCCTCGCCTGCTTTTAGGGCGTCCTCTAGCAGGCGGTCTTTCTGGAGAGCGTTGGCCTCCCCGATGGACACAGACCAGTCTTCACCGTCGTCGACGTTGCCTTCTTGCGGCAACAGTTCTGCTACCCGCCACGCGGGGCCCCCGCCTTCCTGATCGTCGGGGCACCAGAGGTAGATAACTTTCAAGCTGAATTCGGGAAGTATGACACGCGACCGTAGGGTCTCCTCGTCCACACGCATGTACCTGACGGGGAGCTCATCGGGGAGCTCAATCTCACCCGACACCGGGTGTGGCTCGAAGGTTGCGCCATCCACCAACGTTTGGAGGCGCTCAGCCTGTCCAGCATCCCAGCACAGCAGTCGGAGCCATGATTCGGTGGGCGAGGCAGATACTGAGCTTAGGATCTTAACCCGTTGGCGCAGAATGGGAGACAGGAGGGGCAGCAGAGCCGGAGGGGGTTGAGGCGATACGAAAGCCGTAGGAAGACAGGCGAGTAGAGGTGGCAGCAGGGTGCGGGGCTCAGGAGGGGGGATGAGTGCGACCATGTTGGAGGGGAAGAAAGGAGACTGGATTGCGCAAGTCGCCTGGAGGAACTGCTGAGGTGGCAGCTGCAAGTGATTTAAAGAGGGAAGCTCTGTCGACAGCTGAGTTGGGGGAGAAAAGCTGCGGCGGTGAAAAGGGAAGAAGATTGGATCAGTCACAGCCAGCAGGTTACGGGTGCACAGGATCGAGCAGTCACAAGCGCAAGTCGAGAGGGAGAGAACTGATTGAAGATCAGGAGGAGAGAGCCATCTTTCTATATGGCAGAACCAGGGGGAATGGAGAAGACAGACGATCAGTCAGTCAGAATCAGCAGCGTGGCCATCGCAGGTGTTCAGGTCCCCTTCCTTTTCAACCCATGGATCTCCTCACGGAGCTGTTTGGCTCCCTTCGCCCGAAGAATCGGCGTGGGTCGCAGACCAGAACGAGAGAAGACGCGGGGGGGCCAGATGGACCCATGGAGTTCCCCGTGAGCCATTGAGAGATGAGCAAATAATCAACTGGAATGGAGAGGCGATCCTTGGAGGAATTTATAGATAGTGGATAGTGGTTAGTACAGTAGATAGATAGCAGAGATAAACTGGGTGTAGTCTTAAAGAACTGCTGAGTGTTTAACTCTCAAAAGAATTCCAATCCAAGCAGGGATCATGCGGATCCCCAACCTCAGGCAGGAACTTTACCTTTTTATACATTTTCAAAGAAGCAATTTATTCTGATGCTTCTAGAAATTCGATCACCTCAATGACCTAATTAAATATATTGCTTGCCTAGTTACTTGTTTCTATCTGGACCATGCAGAAGTTGTCTCACCATGGAAATAGTTTCCTGCCCGTCGCTGGTTGCATTTCTTGATGCTCACTTCAGCTCGGGATCTGCTTATCCAACCATCGATTTCTAATCAGCTCACCCTAACTTCTACTTCGTAGTCTAGACTACAGTAAGAGGACAACTGCTACTCCACTCATAGTCAGTCGGACATGTTCAAGATATACATTCCCCACTGGAGCTTGTTCTGCATTATGATTGCTTCTCTTATAGTGTCATGTGTAAGTCGCTAAACAAAAGCAAAGTCTACCAAGTCATGCTTCGATTGGCTTCTTTCAGCATCCACGCAAACAATCTCATCAGCTTCATCAGCTAGATATTAAACCGCCACCGATCAGCATGGCTGTCCGCCCTCGCCATCACTAGTCGCAATCGCGATTGATTAATGCCCCGCGACTTCCAATGCAGCGTCGGGCGCTACGAGGGCCCAGCTCTCCTTCGGAGATCTCCCGGCTTATCCTAGCCAATGGATGCCCTAGATGGGGACAAATTTTGCAGGGCCGTCCAGGTTGAAGAACGACTAGCGAACGGAGTTATGCATGGGTCGCAAGCTGTCCAAATCCCGCTGAAAACTAAAAGTGGAGGAGTCATGATAGATAAGCTGGCTGCTGCCAACTCTTTCCCCTCAGAAATGTAGCCCAACGTCTTCCTCGGAATATGCCACTACGCTCGCAACTGTCGCATCTGTTCTTCGATCGCTCGCGTGTGCATCATGGATCCCAAATATTCCGACACGGTTGTCGTTGAGAGCCACCATGGTAAGGTCGAAAGCACGCGGGAAGCCCAAGGTTACGCGGGTCTCGACCCGGAAGAATTGAAGACTCTCGAGACTCGAATCCGATGGAAGACCGATTTGCGCCTCTGCACCATTGCTGGTATCTTGTGCAGTCTCAATCTGCTTGATTCCGGCATCTTGTCATCAGCCTCGGTTACCAGCATGCCCGACGACCTTGATCTTGTTGGCACGCGATACTCCGTCTCGGTCTTCATCTTCACCATCGCCAGTATCGTCTTCCAGCTGCCATCGACCATCGCAGTCCGCTGGGTCGGGCCACGCATCTGGTTCGCATGCATCGCCTTCGCCTTCGGACTGATCACAATGTGCACGGCCTTCATCCACACCTGGAAGGAGATGATCGCCCTCCGCGTGCTCCTGGGTATGTCCATGTCGGGAATTTACCCGGGTCTGACCTATCTCATCAGCGCCTGGTACCCGCGGCGGGAGCAGCAGCTGCGATTCGCCCTGATGCAGTCGGGTGAAGTCATCGGTCTCGCAACAGGCTACATCGTGAACTACGGCCTAGAACTGTTGGATGGAAGAGCAGGCATGCAAGGCTGGCGCTGGATGTACCTCGTGCAGGGCCTCATTAGCTGCGTCATTGGCATAGCCACCTACTGGTGGATCATCGACTTTCCAGAGAATGCGCATCGCAGCTTTTGCTTCATGTCCGAGCTGGAGGCCCGTGTCGCTGCCCAGCGCATCAAGGCAGACCGCGATGATATCGTTCCGGACCCGTTCTCATGGCGCAAGGTTCTCGCACCTTTCGCCGACCCGAAACTGTACGGCTTCGCATGCATGTACTTCCTGTTGAACCTGGTATCCACAGCGTTGAACTACTTCCTCCCCATGATTCTCGAGGATGGCATGGGGTTCTCGAGCAACGCTTCAATTCTCCTATCCACGCCGGTAATACCATCACCTGCATATCTCCTATTTATGAGCCAGATACTAATAGCTTCCTATTACTAGCCATATTACTGGGCTGTCATCCCCGTCATCTTCACCTCCTTCGTCGGAGACAGACTCCGCATCCGCGGCCCCCTCATCGCCTTCAACGCCCTCTGCCTCATCGCCGGGTTCCTCATGTTCGGCCTCCCGTCATCCACGCAAGTCACCGTCCGATACATAGGAACGTTCCTCGCGACAGGAGCATACGTCTCCAACTGGGCAGCTCTGAACGCCTTTATGGCCAATAACGTGGTTGGCCAATGGAAGCGCGCGACCACAGCGGCGGCAGTGTCAGCCTGTAATGGCCTGGGCGGTGTTGCGGGTAGCTACATTGTACGACAGCAGGAAGCACCGCGATATGAGACGGCAGTCTGGGTGTCTATCGGGTGAGCACCCCACATGCCAAACCAATTTCCAAACACTTACTTATTGATAAACAGATCCCATATCCTAATGATAGTGCTAGTGTGTGTTTTCACCTTGTTTTTCTGGCACCTCAATCGGCAGCAAAAGCACAAGGGAAAGCTTATCCAGAATATGGTATGTCTTGCTTATGAGGCTATTGATAATAAATTTTCCCTATTAATAACACCATTCCAGGTCGGATTCCGCTATACTTATTAATTACCGTTTTTGGTTATATATACGGCAAGGCCATAATAGAATCAAAGATATACATAGTTATATATATGATGACGACTCAAGATCAGTGATGAAGATGAACGTGCAGGATTGATTGAACTTACCAGTAGTACTAGCCCCATCATGAATCTTGAGAATCCTAGTAGGGAAGTAGTAGTATTCTGGATTAAGTACCTGTGATTGCACTATAGAATAATAAGAATCTAAAGAGGGCACTACGTAAGGGGTGGTGTGTAGTATATAAGTCATCTCAAACTGAGCCGGGCATGTAACAGGATTTCGTATATAAGTATGACGCTTACTTAAAAGACAGTGTAGGTGAGAGAGATGTGCTTCCAATTCCATTGAAATTTCACCTTACTGTGATCTGTCATCAATGACCAATTCATTCTCCAGTATTATTAAATCGAGGTTAGTTGACTTTATATATACTACTACTATAAGCACACCTGAGCCATGCATATAATACTACTTTAGACTAGAAGACGGCAGATGGGCTGCCCAAATCGGCGAGACATCGAGTACTACAGAGACCTTAAGCAAGAGTGTTTCTTCTCGTCAAAAACCATTTCTAATGTTTGTTGCTCTATATCTTTAATTGATGGCTCGCCGCTGTTGAAATTTTGACCAGTTGTCCGACGACAGCGACTCTGAACAATAGAGCACCGAATAAGCACTCACCAGAGTATTACATGCTGCAGCTTGCTAGCTTTGATGAGACTGACTACAAGGAGGACTATGGGGAATTTTTAAGAATAATATTATGTGTGTTATATGCCGGATGAACTGGTTATCAAAACCCTAGGATCACTTTCCTGTCCCTGTTAGCTTAGCTTAACTGGTATACATATTATTAGACCAGATCAAAGAAATATTAGATAGTAAGTAATAAAACGGTTTTCTATCATGATACTTAGTTTTCTTTTTAGAGTTTTTAGAGGGTGCATAGAGCAGCCAGCGTGGATTAAGACTCATGATTAAGGGATTTTCTGATCAGAATCAAGGACCCGTACTAGAGCGTACTTTTTTTTCTCTATAAATACTATATAGTTTTTCTCTCTAAAGATATTCAAGGTGTTTACTTTGGATACCGGAGCCTTTATCATCATCAAGCTACTGGTCTGGCTTTAAATTTTATATCAGGCTCTACTTAACTCAAGGAATTGTTCTTCCTGATTATTCTTTCTATCAGATACATAGTAGCTGCTTATCAGCCTGCATCAGGGCAGCTTTCATTGGCTCATACCGAGTGTGCGGGGTCGTGAACTGATGGAATAAGGGTCTACTGAGCAGCCAATCGAAGTAAGTTTCTGCAGGATATGGGCCTTATACTGTAGTCTACCGCAGCCATTAATGACACCATGTATCGCGGATTATAATAGAAAAGGTAATAATATTCTTTAATCTCCTTACCTTCCACTATCAAAGTATCACAAGTTGTCAGATTTTTGTCCATGAGAAGGAAATGCAGAAGTGGACAGAAGATATTATAGTATTCTAGAAGACCATGACAGATGTCACTCATCCAAGATGACCTGTAAGGTTATTAAAGATGTATATAGTGTATTAAGACTAATACTACTTTTCCAGCTATTGAATCCTCAGGCTGCTACCCGTGTAAGTTAATAAAGCGGTAGTAGTAGTAATAATAAAGAGGGTAATTCTAAATAATTTCTTTTTTCTTCTCTGATAGGTATTACGCTAAGCTCGATGTATGCAAACCCGCGGTAGTGATGTTCCAGCCGTACGAACCCAACAATCCATGAGTTCAAGTAAGGAAATACTACTCGACGAATTGGGGCCTGTTTGGATGACATGGTCATGGTCAGTAGGAGTGGTAAATGGAGGGATGTGCGCTTGGCCCCCACTACTACTACCTATGGGGGTGCAAGGCCGGTATGCCCGGGCCAGTCAGGTAGGGGAAGTAGGCGCTGGGATTGCATGCGAGGCTGCCTACTACGATTAGGCTGCATAGAAGCGGAAGACATCCCCAAGGCTGTCGATTCAGACATAAACAGCCCCCTCCCCATATCCCCCGCTCGGCCAACATCTTTCCATCTCCGTGTGCAGACCATTTACTCCAGACTCCTGTTACAACTAGCTGAAGCATCAGTTTGCCCAACACGGTTTGTATTCCTTGCCCCCACGGAAATCGAAACGAACAACAGCTATGCTAACTCACCATCAGAAACATCAAAGCCTCTTGGCTACTCCATAATCCGCCCCAAGATCCACCATGGCTGAGCAAATCATTCTCGACATTCCCTTCCCGATAGCATACGCGAAGGAAGCATTGGGCCTCACAAAAGAGTTAATCAGAGACTCTAGAGTGGCTCTATACACCTTCGGGCTGCACGGAGCGGATGACAGCCTGGTTTCTGGCATATATGGGAACTACGACACCGGAAGAAACCACAAGAAGATCTGGTGGGCCCTACGTGTCGACTACGACAACGTCAAAGGCTATCACATCAATGCTAATAAAATAGTGTATCAG
Organism: Aspergillus costaricaensis CBS 115574; assembly: GCF_003184835.1. Taxonomy (NCBI): domain Eukaryota; kingdom Fungi; phylum Ascomycota; class Eurotiomycetes; order Eurotiales; family Aspergillaceae; genus Aspergillus; species Aspergillus costaricensis. The sequence continues at coordinate 759,711 of NW_020291808.1, forward strand.
AGGGATAGGGAGATTGAGAGGATTTCGTTGTGTGTAAAACCTCCCTGGAGGTCAGAGAGTGAGGACCAGGCAATGTTCCTGGCGCAAACGCAGCATTTGACCACATGGACGGGTTACGATAAACGGGCAGAATATATTGCTCTAAAATATACAACGGAAATGGAGCACCGGGACTACTTTGCTCGGCGAGTTCAGAGTCTGTGGAGTAATGAGCACTGAGGACTTGTATACGCATGGTCTCTCATTCTGTCTTCTTTTTTTATTTTTTTTATTTTTCGTTTGTACTTCTGATCTGGATAAGCTCAACAGTTTTATTCTATAGCCAAAATTAAAGTAACGAGTTTGTTGTTATGGTAGAGCCTCCTTCTAGGAGGGGTGGTTGTGGGAATCGATAGGTAGGGAGATAGTACATTTAGTAGCATGGCAGCGCTTGAAACGATTTATTGTCTGAGCACACCCAAGTAATATACCAACAGATATAAACACATGTCAAAGCAAAACAATCAATGCAGAAGACAACTCCAACACACACATGCGTTAGTCGTGAACGTGAACTTCATACATATATCTTTCATAAAGATCTCAATAATACAGCTACTAAAATAAGTGGAGGGTTTCTATAGTGTTTACTTCTACATAATTATAAATCAGTTCATATTTCATCATTTAACTCATAACACCCAAAAACAATAATACATCTATACATCAAAGAATCTACGGCCCCTCCCTCTCCACAACCCTATACCCATGCACCGCCTCCTCCAACGAGATATTCTCTGAATAATACTCAGATTCACGCGCCACAATCGTCTGACTTCCCAGCGACGGGACATGCGATCCGCGCGACTGACTGTTATCTCCGAGTCGAGAGAATCCCTCCGGAGTCTTGCCATTGGCCTGGTTAGTTGGGTAGCGGCGCTGGTAGTAGCGCTGCGGAGTCTGGGAGGATCCCTTGCTGCGTAGCTGTTGAGGGAGTATCCGCATGATCAATGGCCAAATGGGTGGGAGACAGGCGGCGATGATGATGATTCCGCCTTCTAGGATGGTCCAAATTCCTAGGTTGGTGGATGTCCCTGTATTGTATTAATAGGTGGTTAGCAGGGTTATTTATGGATTAGGAACAGGGGAGGGACGTACAGGTTGGGTCGGTCGTGGCGTTTTCTTGGAAGAAGATTGTCATTCGTAGAATACTGGCTACGGTTCCTCTGGTGGTGGGGGGGTTGTGAGGTTAGTGAGTCATTCCGGTGATGTTGGGGTGGTGTAGTATATAGGCCTTACAAACTGCCGAGAAGGAATACTCCTGTTAGAGCTAACTTCTGCCCCTTTCGCGTGTGTAGTTTCCAGACATATGGCAAGGGCATGATCAGGAGGAGGACGTCTGTTAAGATGTTCGGCGGTGACACGTAGCGGTAGAAGGCCAGTTGGTTGAAGCATGATCCTCCTTCGATGGTTTTGTCCCAGACGTATGCTATCGGCCAGCACTGGAAGATGGCTGCAAATAGGATGCCGAGGCCGTGTCCGAGCACGATGGCGCCAACTATATAGGCCATTATTTTGAACGATCGAGTAGTGAAGATCCGGAGGTAGAAGACCAGAATGGATATCTTGGCTGGGGTGACTGTGAACGGGAAGTCGAGGATCTCGTTGGCGTACAGGCCCTGAATTATGTTAGGCGTGCATCTCGGATTAAAGAACCAAACTAACGGGTTATACCTTCTCCAAGATCACCAGCTTTTCAGGCGTCTCTTCGACATAATCCATGTGATGTCCGACTCCTGCGAGCTTGACCACTATGCGAGAGGAAAGCCAATGGTCAGTGCTTGTCTCGCGTTATCGAGATATTCCACTTACAGATAATGTACAAAGCCGATTGGCCTAAGCTGGCGATCTGCAAACAATGTAAGCACAAGGCAGGAGTAATCAGTAAGACAGGCGAGTACCAATGCCAGAAGAATCAGGTAATCATCGAGAGCGAAGGCCAGCTGTTGCAGACGTCGTCGTGTATAAAAGCGTGCTATAACCACCACGATCTGAACAACGGCAATCGCGACGGACACGCCTATCAGCGCATCGCCGTTGTACGGGACATCGGAGTCGGATCGTGCATTCATCGCCGCCTGAAACTCGACTTTTCATCTGCCATTAGAGGTCCCAGGCTGCTACTTCAACAATTGCACGCATTGCAGTCTGCAGCTCTCATCAAAGCAAGAGGACTTTGAATGGGTGAGGGAATTTCATCTTTTAATTGCGCACAGGGCCAAGACCACGGCTGTTAGCTTCAAGCCGTGTTCCTTGGAATGAGAGCATCCGGCTTCACTGGGACCGTCTTTGAAACTCTTGGACAATGGATCCAGTCAATTACATAATGCAATGTTGAGTGTGCCGTGCTGGTGCCACGGGCAAAAGAGTATCCAAATCGATGGTTCTCGCATCATTCGCGAAACTCAATCTCCGCCGATCCCCACATGGCTTTCGGATGGCTTGCACAGGTTCTGGAACCGACCCTCGATCCGATACTATGCCCACATATTATGCCGCTGAGTGTCCAGTTCCTGGCAGATTTGTGTCCACTAAGGCACGCTAGCATCGTGCTCGGGCTCGATCCTCTCATCTTATTCGTTATCGGGTATCCTCCATCACGCGAGTCAGGGGCCCCACGCTTGCGATTCCTCAGCTTTTGTTCCGATTATCCCTTCATCATACTAAAGCCCTCTATCCGCGACATTTGAGGTTGGCTCCTGTATGTTCACCCGTCTTTGCAGGATATTCCATCTAGCACCAAGGAAGAGCAAAACAGCACGAGAAGCCGGACTAGAAAATGTCTCTTGATCGTCAGATATCAGAGCTAACGAGCGCCGTCCAATCCAGCAGAGATGGAATTGACGATAGCACCCGCTTCAAGGCCATCAAAGCCGCACAGGGGTTGCTGGCAGCCTTGGGCTCTCCAGCCGAGACAGTCATTCAAGATGTCGTTCTGGTAAGTTTTCAGGATTATGCTCTCCATTTCCGTTGCTGCCCATTAACATGCATGAAAAGCATTCGGTCCTTCTTATGGCACTGCGTATGGGCGTCCAACTCGATGTCTTCAAGACTATCAGAGATAACCAAAATCATGCAACAACTACACAGCAGATCGCCAGCAAATCCGGCGCAAGTGTAGTTCTCGTGGGTAGATCTCCCTTATCTTATCAATCTCCATATTAGCCCTCATCGAATGTGAAATCGTGGGTCGGCGATGGATACACGCTTCTTTTCTCTGCGGTCCCACTCTAGAAGGGTCGATCGTAATAGTTTGCAGATGCAGCAGCATGGCATGCGCCAAACACATATGCTGACAGAATCCCGAATAAAACATACTGACATGGCACCACCTAGACCAAATCATGAGGCTGCTCGCAGCTTCTGGGTATGTCCTGGAAGAAGATATCCAGTCATACAAACCATCACCCCTCACAATGGTGATGGCCGAGCCTACCTTCGAGGCCACAACTCGAGCATGGTAAGTTCCTCAGACACACCACCATGCCAGCACACCCTCATCTGACACCACTCTAGCTTCGATATTGGCAATTTCTGTACCACGAGAGCTCCAGAGTTCTTCCGCAATAACAACAACCAATTCCCCAAATCCGCCAAAGACACACCCTTCCAGCTCGCAATGAACACAGAGCTCAATTACTTCGAATGGCTTGGTCACAACCCCTCCCTGGCCAAGGACTTCCAACAATGGATGACCCTGAAGCAGCAAACAACCCCGAACTGGGCCGACTGGTTCGACATTAAAGGCTCTATCACCGACGGTTTCAACAATTCAGCGAACGACATCCTCCTCGTCGACGTCGGAGGAGGCGAGGGCCATTACCTGCACGCCTTGAACGAGAAAATCCCCTCCCTTCCTGGCCGTCTCGTCCTCCAAGACCTGCCACACGTCGTATCGAGTATAAAAACTCCCCCAAAAGGAACCGACCTGATGCCTCATGATTTCTTCACGCCGCAGCCAGTCAAAGGTACGATGCCTCCATGATCCACACACAAATCAAGACCGCGGTTAAACACACCGACGCTAATTATCTCGCGCAGGTGCTCGAGCATATTATCTGCACTGGATCCTTCATGACTGGGCCGACGAGCAAGCTCGTCAAATCCTCACCAATATCGTCGAAGCTATGGAACCGGGGTATTCCCGCCTCATTATTAATGAGTATATTATCCCGGATAGACATTGTGATTTTCCCACTGCGTGCATGAGTATCATGATGATGGTCCAGGTTGGCGCGTTCGAGCGGTCTGAGAAGCAATGGCGTGAGCTGCTTAACTCTGTGGGTCTGGAGAAGATCGTTTTCCATCAGCCGCCTGGTGGTGGGGAGGGTGTTATTGAGGCTGTCAAGAGTCATAAATGATTGGAATGCTGTACATAGATTGGTCGATATCTGATGACGGGAATGATAGGATTTTAAAGTCGCCATCTGAGGTGGTCACATGCGACTCGTGACTACACACTTATGTAGGCCAATGTTAACTTGTCCTACTATACGTTTAGGGCATCTGGTTCCATTAAATGGAGGTAGTATGTACAGATCTTGGCTGGCTCTGAAATATTCGAACCCATTTCGTTTCTCTAGCTTGGAACAAATATAGATACATCAACGAGGTGCCTCGGGGTATATGATAAACTAAACAGCGGCGCCGCTCAAAATGTGTTACAGATCTGGAAGAAGACTAAAGCACCTCGGATGGATGGAACGATGGATTGTTGGCTGGCGAGGACAGACTTGAGCGAAGGAGACAATAAACCGACCTTGTCGCTTCCCTCGCTGGGAAGTCACAAGACGGTTGTTTGGTCCTTTGTATTTCGCAAAAGTAGCTGAATGCGCATCAGTTGTTCCGGTCCTGCTGTTCCAACTTTCCAACGAGTTTCTTCATGCCCGCCCATTCATCGGCAGGCACGTCTTCCGGAGTACCGCTGAGACCCTTTCCGACTTCAAAGACAGTAACCACACCGTCGAGCCCACCCGTTGCAATGCGCCTGCCCTCGCGCTCTTCCCAGGCTACCTTGTTGAGACTTCTCGTCAGTATGCCTCCACGGCCCTTAGACGGTGTCGTCTTCACGACGGGGACTTCGGTGTCCGTGTAGAGATCCCAGACTTCGAGGTTTCCAGCACCATCGACGAGAGAGAAGACACCGGGGCGATGAGGGGACCATCGTGCATCATACACGACATCCTCCCGATTAATGTCAAGAATAGGCTCCACGACTTGAGTTGTGGCTATGGCAGAGGTTGCAGGGGCAGTCGTAGCCGGCGGACGGATGCGCCAGAGCCTCACGCTCCAATCCAGACTAGAGCTAAGCATGAGATCGCCCAGATCAACTGGACCGCGAGCGGGATGGAATGCAGTGGACATGATCGGGGCTTTATGACCGCGATACACGAGGCGATGGTCGGTACCAGCTTTGGCACCGGCTCTGTCGTAACGATGGCATGGGTAAATCCCTCCTTCCTCAGTACCAACGATGAAGAACGTGGGGTCGGACTGGGGGAATGACATCGTCGTGGGTGCAAGATCTTCTGTTTTCGAGGGCGGGGGAGTCGAAAGTTCGAGGTATTCTTGAGGCTGGGAAAGCATGTCGACCGTCCAACCACAGACTACGCCATCTGTTGATGCGGTCAAAATGTTATGGGCATTCTGTGTTCCAATGATGGAAATACTGTAGACCGGGTGAGTATGCCCAGAGCCAGTCAACGGCGTCTTCTGAACGGGAGCGCCACCGCCTGCGCGCGACGACCGAGTATCCCAAAGCAGTACCTGCCCCGAGTACGAACCGCCAACAATGAGATTAGGGTGGAATGGAGAGAATTTGGCGGCTAAGATGTCGGAGGTAGAATGAAAGACATACTCCGGTCGGGAGTGAAGGTGTTGGTTCCAGATCTGGACGAGACCATCGGGTTCATGAGGGGCAGAAGGGTTCTTGGTGTATGCAGCCAGAACAAGTTCGGGGAACTGGGAGATGTCAGATCTCAATGCGAAGCTGATCATGGCGACAAGAGTAACAAACCTTCGGCGAAAAGCTAAGATCACTGATCATACGCTTCTTGCTCCATCGCTCGTCCCAGAACTGGCAGACCTCCCTAATTCCGCGCCGTTTCCGTCCATGTTCATCGTCATCTTCTAATTCACCATCCACGCCCCCAAGCTCGTAGTCGGCCAGCACATCGTATTCCTCGTCCAGTGCCCGTTCAATGACTTTAGCAGATCGTTCAACGAAATCCAGAAAGTCCTCAGAGGACGTGACAGCCTTTAATTCGTCATCATCTAATGTACGGAGCGGGTAACGCATATTTAAGGCCTCGGCGCTGGCCTCATTGTCAGCATGCTGTTGAGTGGCCTGCAGCTCCTCCTCGATCTCTTTGCGGAGCTTCCTCCGGATCTCTTCGTCGCGTTCGCTATCTCTCTTGCTGCCATTGTTCTCTTCATCGTCTGACTCTGTGGCGCCTGATGGTTTCAAGTCGTCCGTCTGGACTCCTTTACTATATGTGACAACTTCGGGTTTGGGCTCAGGGGCGGGCTGTGGTTCAGGAGCCGCGACAAACGGCTCCGTGCCGACTGTTTGAACAGCAATTGACTGTGAAAGTGGTCGCGTAGTCGGACTGAATGCTTCCGTGTTGTCGCCACTGAGTTGGCTAGCGCTCAGGACTGAATTAGGCCTGCTTCCCTTCCGTGACAGGCCATCGGCCCCGTGGCTGATGGAAGCCGACCCCGGGCGGTCAACCAAACGTGAGATAAGATCATCGAGCTCAGCTCGACTATCTGCGCGGCTGGGGGCAGGGGAGACAACCTAAAAAGGCAAGTAGAAATGAGCGCTGGCCCTTCTCAAGCGACATGGGCGACCATAAATGAGGGGAAAGGGCCTCTATACCTCAGAAGCATCGCCGGTGTTAGCTCGGGTTTGCGAGAATTCCTTCTGCCGCAGCTCTCTCTGCCGCTTCAGTTCGGCGAGTTTGGCTCTCTTGGCAAGGATCTCGGCCTTGCGCTGTTGCATAGCCGAGGACATGATGGGGAGGAGGGGGGATAACGGAAGGTGAAACCCTCCAGACCACGAACTGGCTGGTCTTTTAGAATTGGGGACGAAGTAAATAAAGTACGGGGAGGGTTCGTTCGCGTTCCCTTGAACTTCCCCGTGTCTGTCCCGCGCCCAGGGAAACCCGGGTTGGTGATGACATAAGCGCCAAAGGGCCCGACGGTCCGGAAAAACTCGCGACAGGAACTTCGTCTTTACCAGCTCTCAAAGTATCCTGTCCGATTGCCAGCCATTGACAGTCGATCCCTTCATAACGGTCGCTCGGAATCCGGCCTTGCTATCTCTCGTCTCACTGATCTGTTCCATTCGCCGCTCCGGAGGCCAGGGTTCTCATAAGATGGCTACCACACAGGGTGTCAACGTGAGTGTGTCATCAGTATCCGCCCTGGACCCATTGTCATGATACAGGACCCTCGAGGTTAACCCGCTCCCTTCGCCCATCCAGGTTCTGCGCTATTCGGCCCTCGTTGCCGGTCTCGTCTACGGTTTCTACCACCAGTCTTCGATCACCGCCACTGCTAAGCACGCCGAGGCCGAACGCGAATATGCCCGCCAGGAGCGCCTGATCGAGCAGGCCAAGGCTGAGTGGAGGAAGAAGACGGCGCCCAAGGACACGCAAAACAGCGGAGGTACGTCTTGGTGCTAGCTTTTCCATACTCTGAATCCCCTTTACCAGTGCCGAATTGCAGTCCCCATTGGAACCCCCAGCGGCATGTACCGGACCCCCCCAATGCTAACTAGGGAACTTGCACAGTCATTACGGATCCCGAGGACAGCCGGTTTGACCTTGAGGCTTTCCTGAAGATGAAGGCTGGCGAGAACTAGAATGGAATCGAAGTATACGGCACGCAGATGAAGTTGCAGTTATCTCTCTAAGAGTCGTACCTCTTTGAAGGTATAGGCGAGAGATCTCGGGTCGGCCCCGATTATGTATTATTGTTTGGTCTAATTTCCCAGAGTCGTGTCATTGCGAGCGAAAGGAATGATTTTTCTTTTTCCCCTATAGACATCATCCCCGCATCTTGTACATACCCTGGGCTGTTGTGCGTCTGTATCACTACAGTTGGACCAGAAGAGCAAGAGATTCTGTATGCTTCGGTTTCATTGCTGATCTTCTTCTCGTACTGAGTGCGCTTGCGCAATATTATGCCCATTGTTATGGGGCTGTTCTATGATATGCTCTGTGACGCCGTCAAGTCGTTACGTGCGGACTCTGGATGTTGCGCTCTAGATATGTAGTCATCCGATCTCTCCGTCATGTCCCGCCTATTACTGTAGGATAAATCGAGTTGCAAGGTAGCCCCTGTTTTTGCAGACTCCCAGATACTCTTAATTCCGGCGATTTCCGATCAAGGCCATGACCTGACTCAGTTCATTATACAACCGAACATCTTTCTGAGGGGCTTCGTCGACGATCGGTTTCGGGTGCAACAACCCTTTTTCCTGATCCCATGTCCATCCATACGCTATGAACTTCTGCATGATGGCCGGGTCACCCTGTTGTGCGGCGGCAGCATCCAGACCGAGATAGGTTGCAGCGGCTGCTGGCCTTATCGCCTCATAGGCTCTGCTGACTTCCTTTAACGTCTTTTCCTGGAAATGAGCTAGGTAAGGTTAGTATATGAAGGATGTAGCAAAGGCAAGGCATATTTGAGAGGATGGTTTGCCTTACATTCATAACTCTGGACTATGGGTCGGAGTGCTTCTGGCCACGGCAGTTCTCGCAGAATCTTATACACTTGTTCATATTTCCGTTGCCAGACCGCTCGGAGAAGTGTCAAGCAGTTCTGTAGTGACGAGTCATTTTGTAGTAATTCTTGTGGCACGCGTTGTGTCGATAAACGAGCTTCGGGACTGGGTAACTGCGGATTAGCGATTTGCCAACTGTGGGGGAGTAGCTCGGGGATATCTCACATTCTGTCTACAAGAAGGTTGGAGAAGAAGAATGTAGAATAATAAAGACTGAGTAGCTCCGTGTGGTTGCCCTTTTTCATAGAGAGCAGACAAGCTTCGCTTTCATAGTTTGATAGTGTTTCGTAGAGCTCCGTCGGCGTTTTAGCAGAGGCAACGACGGCGGTCAGTTGCTCTTGTGTGAGTGGGGGAAGATCCATGGCGAGATGACCGTTAAGCGATCGCGAGAGTTCGAGTATTAATTCTCAAATGAATATTCTTGAAACAGGGCGTAACGATTCGGATGTTCGACTGATGGTCGACTAGACTTGCGCTGATACTAAGCACTGACGGTGCGGGGACGTTTCGGAGGAAATCCCCCCAAACCCGCAACGGGAAAAGGGAACTAGTAACAAAGTATTGTGGTTTGACTTGGGTGACTTACGTACCTGGCGCCAAGCCCCAGAAGAGACCACCTTGCGAAGCTCTCGACACTCTTCAATTCATTCCCCCGTTCACATCACCACCCAACCCTTCCCTCTCATCAGCTCCCGGGACAGGTCGAGGGCTGTTTGCTCATCTTCTTTCCCATTGGATTTTGATTCTTTTCTCCCCTGGCCATTATGGCCGAATCACCCCTCGATGTCCTCTTGAAGGGTAACTCCGGCAGAACAACACGCGGCCTTCTGCGGATTATCATTCTAGCTACCATTGCCGCCGCTGCTGTGTCCAGTCGTCTGTTCAGTGTTATCCGTATGTCTCTTGACTCATATAATTGTTCAATTGAGTTATCGTCACTAACATTGACCCTCTAGGATTCGAGAGTATTATTCACGAATGTATGTTTTGATACCAATCCTCCATCTATACCTTGACGCTACCGCGGATCCGGCATTCGACACCGTGTGCAGGCAGCTCCATTCAGAGGCAACCGATGCTAATGTAGCTCCCTTCTACAGTCGACCCCTGGTTCAACTTCCGCGCAACAAAATACCTGGTCTCCCATGGCTTTGAGAGCTTCTGGGACTGGTTCGACGACCGTACGTTCTTTCTGCCAAGCATGCTTTCACCTGCATATACTGATTGACGACGCTGCTCAGGAACATGGCACCCCCTGGGACGTGTCACTGGTGGCACGCTATACCCCGGTCTGATGGTGACCAGCGGTGTTATCTACCACGTCTTGCGTTTCCTCACCATCCCTGTCGATATCCGTAACATCTGTGTCTTGCTTGCCCCGGCCTTCTCCGGTCTGACTGCGCTGGCAATGTACTTCCTGACTCGCGAGATGGCGACATCCCCCTCCGCTGGTCTTCTTGCGGCTGCTTTCATGGGTATCGTCCCTGGATACATCTCTCGTTCCGTCGCAGGCAGTTACGATAACGAGGCCATCGCCATTTTCCTGCTGGTGTTCACCTTCTTCCTGTGGATCAAGGCTGTCAAGAACGGCTCCATCATGTGGGGTTCTCTGGCGGCTTTGTTCTACGGCTACATGGTGTCTGCCTGGGGTGGTTATGTCTTCATCACTAACTTGATCCCTCTGCACGTTTTCGTTCTTCTGTGCATGGGCAGATACAGCTCCCGCATCTATATCAGTTACACCACTTGGTATGCTCTGGGAACTCTGGCCAGTATGCAGATTCCCTTCGTCGGATTCTTGCCAATTCGCAACAGTGATCACATGTCCGCACTCGGTGTGTACTCTTATTGTCTGTAGAGAAGAGGATCTGTACTGACCTTGCCAGGTGTCTTCGGCCTCATCCAGCTCGTGGCCTTTGCTGACTTCGTCCGTGGTTTCATCCCGGGCAAGCACTTCCAGAGACTTCTGACTACCATGATCATCGTTGTCTTCGGTATCGCTTTTGTCGGACTCGTCGTCCTCACCGTGTCCGGAGTGATTGCCCCTTGGAGCGGTCGTTTCTACTCTCTGTGGGATACCGGCTATGCCAAGATCCACATCCCTATCATTGCGTCCGTCTCCGAGCACCAGCCCACCGCTTGGCCCGCCTTCTTCTTTGATCTGAACTTCTTGATCTGGCTCTTCCCTGCTGGTGTCTACATGTGCTTCCGCGATCTCAAGGATGAGCATGTCTTTGTCATCATCTACTCGGTGCTTGCCAGTTACTTCGCCGGTGTCATGGTTCGTCTGATGTTGACCCTGACCCCTATTGTTTGTGTTGCGGCTGCTCTGGCCCTCTCCACCATTCTCGACACGTATGTGTTCGCGAAGAACGGCCCCAACCCTCGCGCCAAGGCGAACGAGGACAACTCGGACGGTCTTCGTTCCACCAGGAAGCCCGATGTCGGTGTCACGTCCTACCTGTCCAAGGCTGTCATGACCTCCTCCGTTGTCATCTATCTGCTTCTCTTCGTTGCGCACTGCACCTGGGTCACCTCCAACGCCTACTCCTCCCCGTCTGTGGTTCTCGCGAGCCGCTTGCCTGATGGAAGCCAGCACATTATCGATGACTACCGTGAGGCGTACTACTGGCTCCGCCAGAACACTGAGCACAACGCCAAGATCATGTCCTGGTGGGATTACGGCTACCAGATTGGTGGTATGGCGGACCGTCCTACCCTGGTTGACAACAACACGTGGAACAACACCCACATTGCCACCGTTGGTAAGGCGATGAGCTCCCGCGAGGAGGTCAGTTACCCCATCCTCCGTCAGCACGATGTTGATTACGTGCTGGTGGTGTTTGGTGGATTGTTGGGCTACTCCGGTGACGACATCAACAAGTTCCTGTGGATGGTCCGTATCGCCGAGGGTATCTGGCCCGACGAGGTCAAGGAGCGTGACTTCTTCACTGCCCGCGGTGAGTACCGGGTGGATGACGGAGCCACCCCCACCATGCGTAACAGCTTGATGTAAGATTTCCCCTATTTACCATGGCAGTGATATGATACTAACAACGACTGCAGGTACAAAATGTCCTACTACAACTTCAACTCCTTGTTCGGTCCCGGCCAGGCCGTTGACCGCGTGCGTGGATCTCGTCTTCCCGCGGAAGGCCCTCAGCTGAACACGCTCGAGGAGGCATTCACCAGTGAGAACTGGATCATCCGTATCTACAAGGTCAAGGATCTCGACAACCTCGGCCGTGACCACAACAACGCGGTGGCTTTTGACAAGGGCCACAAGCGCAAGCGCGCCACCAAGCGCAAGGGCCCTCGTGTCCTGCGGACCGAGTAAAGGGCCTGGTGTCGTTGATAGATACCAGGTTGGGTGTAAAATCGATCCCTTCTTCATTTCTTAGCATGTCATTTTCAATTCCATGTTCTTGTACGTGTCACATCACCACCATATAGGCGGAATTATAGAAGTTGTGCATTTGGTTAGAAGCGTAGACTATACTTCTTTCTACCCTTAAGCAACCAAGCTGAACCTTGTCAGAATGATAATGACATATTGAACACGGATATCCTTCGAATAATATACAGATAAATAATAATTAGACGCGAGCAGAGATTTCCACTTGATCAGCAACATCATCTACACACATCCATCTCCTCCCTTCCCTAGTATCACATCCTCCCCATCAACCACCATACACCCCCCCCAAAACCCAGCACAAACCCAACACACAAAATAATAAACATACAGTATATTCATAGTTATTCAAAACCTAACTCCAATCCCAATACACCGTCAACAATCAATCAATCAAACATTCAAATCAATCCATGCACACACACACAGCTCAATCAGCATACGCTGAAACCAAAAATATAATAAAACAACGACAACAGTATTCCGCAAATGCAATATTCAAATCAATTATTGCTTCTTAGCCGGCTCATCGGGAACCTTCACGTCCGAGAACTCATCCTGTCCGACGGCGCGGATGGTGTAGGCGTCTATACAGCAGATGTGACATTAGCTTTCATTATTCTTTCAATGGGCGGTCCGGGGACTGTAATGAGATAGAATTGCGCATGCGCACAGCGATAGTGTCAAGGACAACGCTGGGTAGCTGGGCAGCTGGGTAGGAGGTATGGAACGTACAAACACTGATGGTAAAAGACACCAAGGCCAGACCGGTCAAGGCATTCTTGAACAGATACGGACGACGGGCACGGAGAAGGGCCGCTCCGGCGCGGTAGTCTTTGCCGTAGTAGGTTGAGTTGAAGCTGTAAGTTTCATTGAAGGTATGAGTCAGTGTGTCTCTCTCTATCTTGCGGTGGATGGGATGGGCTGATCGGGGTAGTAGGTAGTAGTGGGGTGTTCTGTCTGGGATGGGTTGTAAGAAGCAATGGATGTGGATATTGAGACGTACATTCCGGCAGGCATTGTGGAAAGGCTTGAGTCTGTGGTGACTGGTTGAGGCTTGGAGATGAGTGAGGGTTCTGGAGAGGGCGCGCCGTTTTTTCTTTTCGGAGGTGGACGGGGAACTTTTGGAGAGGATCGACTGACGCCTTCATTGGGGGGATTCGGCCCGGGCTTGGCGGGCTGGTGGTGGCTGCTGGCCGAGGCGGAGCCGCGGGGATTTAACTACGTACTTGTTTATCTCTATACTCCGTATACTGGTTTTTATTGCTTGATGCTCTCATATGTCGTTGTCTTGATGGGTTTCTTATGTTTTAGATGCAGTAGATCGGGTCATTGACGTTGCATTAGCATCAGCTCGGACTCTCTTGAAATTGTAGTAGTATCAGTTGCTAATTATATATTTCTTCTAAGGCTACTACTACTCTTAGTGCTTGATCACATTCAATAATCATGACAGTAGTAATACTACTAGTAACTAACTGGGAGATTTTCACCTGTATGGTGCTTTCATTTACCTCCCATCACCTTGCATGTAAGATCTACTACTAGTATATTCCCTACTACCTCCTATTACTTCATCTTATACCTTGAACCAATGGCTATATACTCTGCTAGAAAGTCCCAGGCTATAAGGAAGAGAATATAATGACAGAATTTATCAGCAGTATCTATACCTGTTCCACTGTCGTGGTTACGACTATCCGCTGCTGGCTTTCGTTATCGCAACTTTCAAGATCGAGCCTACCCTGGCCCTTGAATTTAAGGGCCCAGTGACTCCGTTCGCTGAGCTGGTATCCGCTATGACCAGGGCCGTTTCTCCAATCTCGGCTCGGATCGGTGCTCTTTTTGCTGCTGTTCAGCCCCGGAATGTTTCTAAGAAGCACGCGCAACGATGGTAAAGAGCCGGTAATTAGGCCGAGCGCATATTCGACGTTCATCAATATGAGGGGGACAGCACCGACGTCTAGGATGTGCTATTAGTGGAGTGAATTTGTAACAGAGAAGAGGAGCGAAGCCGTACATGTGTAGTCAGTTGAGTTAACCTGGAAGTCCAATAGCGGGATGCGTGCCAGCCCGGCACTGCATGCCACGAATCCTTCATCAATCAGCCTAGGATGTTCAGTAAAGGAAAGTGATGACTCCGCAAACATACCAAGACAAAACAGTCCAATAATGAATAAACGACGCTGAATAGGCATTTGAAGCTTCCAGATAGTTGGCATTGGAAGAGTGATAATGCTCACATCGAATAATAACATCAGGATTGCCTGATACAGCTGGAGGTCCTCTAACACAGCATTGGAAAAGCACTTCGAGTTAGGAATGGTCGAATCCCACACTGCCTGCACTGGCCAGCACTGGAAGATCAAGGGTAATTCCCCCGAAATTGTCACGATGACCATGAGCACCATGATTCCCAGACCAACCCGCCGGATCCATTTGGTTGGGAAAACCCGCATGATAAAAACAGTAAGGCTACATTTGACAGCCAAGGCCACCCAGAGATATAGGCAGAACAAGATATATACGTACTGAAAGAGTAAGCCAGCGTCTATAAAAGGGCAGAAAAGGCACTAACTTTCCCCATCATGACCATATCTGTAGTAGGAACAGTATCCTGATGGTAGCCAATCCCGTACGTTGTAAGAATGATGGAGAGGGCCGCGAACACAAGGACCATGGACTGCACAGTGCGGTTAAGAGCGGAGTTATTTTCATTTCCCATCAAGAATCGTACCTGCCAAGGCAAGAAGAGCAAGACAGTCATCCAGACCGAAAGCATGCGTGATGAACCCTCGAAGATAGAGCTAGGGAGACGCAGGTCGATTAGTCCGTGTATCCCGTCATTGTAAAAAGGTTAACATACTCTAAGACAGCATACTATCAAAGTGAGAAGACCGAATGCGCCAATTACTCCCCTCACTGTGTGTACCATTGGAGGAACCGAATCAGGAAGATGTGTAGGCGGTCCATTTATACCGGTCATTTTCTTGTCGGTCGCTATGGTGTCTTCCTGGGCCTTGGTTTGATTTCCTCATTCCGAGCTGATTCGAACGAATATAGCAACAGCAAAGAGGCATCCGCAAGCAAACCGCCCGACAATAGGCCCCTGACCGGCGTTCCTGTCAAGTTGAAACTCTTTATCGTGGCATTTTGAAATAACGAAGGCATCTAGTTGCAGGGATCCGTCCCCCGTGCGGCCGACTGCAGGGTAGATGCCCTGTTTAGAGACATAGTAGTTATGATTATGATTTATTGAACAGGGAAGCTAATCCTGATACTGCCCAAGTGGGCCAGTGCTGTGCCACCCTGTTGTCTTTGAGACGAACATGAGCCATCATTCGATTCTGGACCGTCATAGTGGCCCACTTGGCGCATGAACCGGGGAGTGACCGTTGGTCGCGGAGGCTGCCATGGCCAAGATAGTGTCAATGCCTCGCTCATTGACCTAAAGAGATATGTTACACAGTAAAGGTAAGCCATTGATGATCATAATCAGGGCGTAGTGCTGCGAGCATGTCTCTTGGACTTGGTTATGAATTCACATCGGCCGGCTCAGCCCTGACTGGCTTGAGTCTGATGGCATCTTGCAACTTACTGGGAGGCGCAATCTATGTATGCAGCGGCGTCAGACTAACAACATCCCCGGTTACACCGTTCTCTTGTTAGCTGCTCTATTAATTTCGGAGTTGAACGGCCGTAGTGGGCTGCTTTAAAGGGGATTCAGGAGGGATAGGACGACCGCAACCTGTCAAGGACATGGTTCGCATCAAATATCTTGTCTGAACGGCGAGGATCATCACCTCGTTGACCAACATCAAACTCCGTGACTGTATTATTCCCACTTGAATTCTCCTCATATTAATCTTCCAGCATGTCGGATAGCCCTGGTCTGCTGGCTTTAAGCCCACTTGACCACATCCCGGCGAAGCTCTTCCTGCCGTATATCCTGTACTTCGACACGACCGACACGCAGACAGCCCTCTCCACCCTCCAGAAAGGAATTGACAGGTTGATTTCAGAATTGCCCTGGCTCGCAGGAGATGTGGTTCTCTACAGTGTGCCAGACGGCCCTAAGAACCGAATGCATATTGCGCCCCCATGTGTTCCTCTTTCTGATGTCCCTATGCTGAAGATCAAGCACTTAGACGGCGATGCAGACTCTCACTCTCACCCGATCCAGTCCTATCTGCCTCTTCCCACATTTATCCCAGCCTCCCAACAGCGTCCTGTTCTTCGCTTTCAGGCAAATGTCTTTCATAGCAGGATCATTGTGGCCATGTCCTTCTGGCACAGCGTCTTTGATGGTACCGGGGCCGGTGTGATCCTGGAAGCAGTCGCCGAGTGCTGCAAGTCAACCAACAAAGAAATTACAACCAGCCTCGTACATACTATCGCGAAAACCCATGATGACCTCCGGAAGGAAGTCGCAAACTTTCCATCTAAATGTGTGAAGCGCCTCGACCACAGCATTGAGTTGGGAACGCCTGTTTTTGATCCCAACATTTCCACTGAGCAATGGAATGCAATGGAATCTGCCTTGTCCTCTATTGTCGAGACAAAGCGATACACCTTCCGACCCGAGAAAGTAGCCAAGGTGAAGGACATTTGTACTCAACTCATGCCTCAGTTGCAGTCCTCAGAGTGGATCTCTAGCAACGATGTTATTACCGCAACACTGGCCATCTGTGTCGACCGAGCCCTTCACCCGGAGCGAGCAGACAGAACCCAAAGCGCCGATTTTCTGATGGCCGTTGATTTGCGAAGCCGAGTTGATCCTCCGCTACCAGAGACCTACCTGGGAAACGCGATCTTCCCTGTCCATGACGATATCTATTCTGAAGAGATGGCAGGTCAGACAGGGGATGATGCAGATCTCCTACATCTAGCTCAGTTGGCACTGCGTATCCGCATGAAGCTTACATCCATGGACAAGACTCTCATGTATAGCGCATCAGCCGCCGTCGCCGACTATGAAGATTGGACTAAGGTCGAAGCAGGACCCGCGGGGATCATTGTAACCAGCTGGAGAGGCCTCAAGGTCTTTTCGGTAGATTTTGGCGCTGGACTGGGCCACATTGTAGACTTCGAGCCCGGGCTTACGCTTGTCCCTGGTGGGTGTATCTTTCTGCCGTCACGGACGTCCTTGGAGAAAAGTGGGTCGACTCCAATGTGGGAAGTATGCATTACCCTGAAAGCTGGGGATTCCCAATTGCTTGAGAAGGATCCACTGTTAAACCGGATCTTGGCATGAAATTGGCTGTTGAAGTGTGGTGTGGTGTATGGCCGTCTGGACTGTACTACGTGACAGTGTTGACTGAAGTTCTCTTTGACTCTACTAGCATTTTTCTGGAATAAAAGCCAGGTACAAGGCACTCTAGACAGTGTTAGCAGTGCTGCTTGTATATCCACATGCGGCTAAGTTCCATCATATACTGGACCCAAGGGTGTGCTCGAGGCATTCTAGTGCCGGCCGATCATGATCAACAGGTCTAGGGTAGAATCCCTACCACCTGCATAATGAGTGTTTATACTAAGGATGCACCGGGGCCAAATGCCATTGTCAACGACCAATAAGGCACATTAATTTTGAGCTCTTCCTGCATGAGTATGACGGTCCAATGGAAAGGATGCCAATAGATATGGAATGAGGATGGGGGGACAGGATAAGGGAAATGACGGTGGATGCCGCGAGACAGACTCACGTGACCATTGTGTCAAGCGCCGGCCAGATTCCTGCTTCGGCTTCCGTCCATCCATTCATTCAGCTTGACTTCTTCCACCAACAACAACTACCATTATCCTCCTCCTTTCCTCCTCCCTCGGGTTTCTCGGTTGGTATTTCTTACCTACATCACCTCTTTGTTTCCGCTCGAGTCATCGTTGCTTTCTTCTCATATTTACCAATCACCGGTACTCACCTTTACGCTGTATGCGCCGCGTCGGCAGATTATCTAGTCGCATTCTAAGTCCGGTGCTTGCACCGTGAATTTCCCCTTCCCCTGCGTAGACAAACCCAACCAGTTCCCCTTTTGCTTTACAAATCCGATCTTTCAAACCTCGTCCTTCCTTCCATCTGGCCGGCTCAGTCGGCCATTGAACCAGTCGTAATGGCTCAGTCGACCGATCACCTCGTCGATCAGATCGCCCAGCTCAACGCCGCCCGAAACCTCGTCCTTGGCGATGCTGCCTTCTACCCACAGATCGTGAACGGTGTTCTTCCGTTAATTGGCGCAAATACACGCCTGGAGTTGCGACGATGGGGATCGGAGTTCCTGGCCGAGACGTTTGCCAGTCCCGCGTTGGCTTCGACTCAGAAGGAACAGTTGGCCCCGAACGTGCTGCAGACATTACGAGAGATATTGGAATTGCCGGAAAAGGATCCCATGGTTTTGAAACATATAGTGCAGAATGCGGCCAGTTTGTATCCGCTGGTGTTTAGGCATATGTAGGTGGCTGATGCTTGCTTCTGTTTCGCCCCCCTCGGGAGAGCTCTCGTAGATTGCTGCATGGTGCTGCAATGTGATTTAGAGCACCCATTGGGCTTCGCAGTGTACTAACGCTTGACCTTGCAGTATCAATCACCCCGCAGAGGCAACCGCCTGGGAGAACATGACAGCCATCAAACAGGACATCCTGCGTCGATGGGACTCCTTCCCTTTCCCCGTCAAGATCTGCTGTATCAAGTTCGTACAGCGAGTCGTCCACGTGCAGACGCATGGCCCCATCGCCGACCCTAGAGTATGTTCACTGAGATCTTGCGTATTTCGCTGAGATTAACGCTGTCTTCCCAGCGACCCGACCAGAATGAGACCTCCTTGGCCATTGTGCCCCGAAACCATGCTATCCTGTCTCTCCCAAACTTG
This sequence comes from Aspergillus costaricaensis CBS 115574, assembly GCF_003184835.1. Lineage (NCBI taxonomy): Eukaryota > Fungi > Ascomycota > Eurotiomycetes > Eurotiales > Aspergillaceae > Aspergillus > Aspergillus costaricensis. The sequence continues at coordinate 778,819 of NW_020291808.1, forward strand.
GAAGCAGAGGCGTCCGGATTGCTGGATCGACTTTTGTCTGTCTTCCAAGAAGAATCAAGGTATTTAAGACCCCTTTCCATCCGCGGTAGTCAACGTAAAATGTCGCTAATACTTTCAAAGTGATCCCCTTCTCGTCAATGCGACTTTGAACTGCCTGGCCGTCCTCATTCGAACCCGACCATCCGTGGGCAATAAGATCATCAACGCGATCATGAACTTCTACCCTGCGAGACAAGTGCGCGCTCCCATAACTCCCTCGGTCCGAGTTGGTGTCAAGTCGATGGAACGGACTGCCAGAGCAGTGATGATCAATATACTCAAGAGGTGAGACAAGATAGTGGCATAAGATAAACGGATGGATTGCTGATGGATCTACCCAGGAACCCCAACCACCTCCTGGCGGGCAAGATGCAGCAGTATATCGACCGATTGATGCAATCGCGTATTGAAGTCGCCGACGAAGCCTCGCGGAAGCGCGGTTTGCCTACCGAGCCAACGGACGGTCTAGACAACACTAAACGTGCGAAACTGGATGCTGAAACGCCAGCCCTGATCAAGGTTCCGCCGTTGCCACCAGGCCCGATTAGCTATTCACAGCTCTTTACGCTCACCGAAGACCGGGAGCTGTCGAACTTCGATGTGAAGCAGTTGCCTACCGATATTGTACTCAAGATTGTTGTTCCTCTCCTAGGTCGTGTCGACCAGTCGATGATGCAGCAGTCTATCGAGGTATGCTGAACTCCAAATAAGGAAGAAAAACCAGTGCTAACGGAGCCGCAGGCGATACGTATGCGGTATCAAACAATTCAGAAGCAGCAGGCTGCACAGCCTCCGGCAGCCCCAGCGGAGGCAGAAGATGACGACGACTACGAACCCGAGTACCAGCCCATGGACATTCCCGAACCGGCAGCCGAACAAGCGGAAGCCGTATCCGCCGAAGTGGCCGACCTCCAACCGGACCTAGTATCTCTAGGCCCTTTCGTTCTACCCCAGCCACCGCCTCTGACGGAAGATGAGGCCGCAGACATTGGTCGAAGTGCTGTTGGGAGAGTGTTTGGCATGTTGACGTCCACCGGAGTTGCCCCTAACCAAGCCAAAGGGAAGAGTCAACAGCAACTAGGCTTTGCTCGCCTAGCTGGAAGCACCTTCGACCGTGATGCTTGGGTGACCCTGCTCACTAGACTTGCCACTCGGGCCCCAGCTGGTCTGGAACCGGGAAGCGGAAAAGTCGAGAAGGGAAAGGCCCCAATATCGGACTCTATCCGAGAGACCCTCTACCGATATATCCTAGAGGACTTTCGCGGTCGCGTAAACATTGGCATCATGTGGCTTAACGAGGAATGGTACAACGACCGGATGCAAATGGAGTTTACTGCGCAGCATCGGCGCGAGGAGGATGAGGAGGTAACAGTCCCGTTACACTACGACCACTGGGTCCTGCGACTCCTGGACGGGTTCCTCCCGTACCTGGACTCTCGGGACACGAAGATCTTCATCCGCTTCCTCAGTGAGATACCCGAGGTGACGATCCCAATCACAAAGCGAGTGGCCAGTCTGGCAAAGGATCCAGAGCGCGTGAATCTTTGCATTCAATCTCTACTGTATGTTCCAAGTCTACCCAGAAGATCATATATCAAGAAGCTAACAACATTCCAAGGTACCTGATAATGTTCCGACCCCCCGCACGGGAGATGTGTCTCAACGCCCTCGAGGACGTCTACGATACCTGTATGTTGCAATCTTCCCCCGCACAGACTACCCCAACGCTAACCATCCTACCCCACACTTTAGACGAAGAATCCCGTCCCTTGGCCGGTAAATTACTCGCCAAATGGCGTCCCAAGAAGACCGAAGAGCAGCAACAGCAACAACAAGAAGGGCAACAAACACCATCCCAGACTCCTCAATCTCAGCCTCAGCAGCAGCAGCAGCAGCAAACCACCCTCGCATCCCGCCCTATCACATCATCAGAGTCCAACACTCCCCTCACCAACGGCACGGATGAATCCAACCCCACTCCCCCGCCGCCACAACAACAACAACCACAACCAGATGCCACCCCAACCACCACCTGAGTAAGAAGAGGAAGCATCCGTAACCAATACCAACACACCCCCTCGCATCTAAAGAAATACCTACCCTGTTATGTATCACTTTGTAACTTGCAACAGACACAATCAAAGAAAGAGAATACATACATACATACATACATACAAGCAAATCTATCAATACCTACCTCTGTGCCGGATGTGATTCCCCGCCCTTTCTGATTGCGTCACTCGCATAGACTAAATAGCCAATCAACTCATTGTCTGCTAAATCATAACTGATTCTCCTTCCATGGTAGTAGTACTATAGTACTACAGTAGTTAGTTATCTTATCTAGATGTGGAGGGGGGGATGGTATCCATTTATTCGAGTTAGCGGGGCTTATCTATCTACCAATCTATTTATCTGAGTTTCAATCTATACCAAGGGAGCGTATTGATCAGCTTTGGAATTAATTCCGCGCGGAGGTGATGATCCGGTACGCGTGGCTTGTGGCTTGGTAAGGACACTTACTGTCTTGACTCAGTACCTACTGAGTGATACGGATGCACTAGTGCCACACCGTATATGGTGAAAGATCGAAGGACAGGAATAAAATAAGAATTGGAGAGTAGCACTGATCAGTCAAGAGAGTTTCTATTCTAATAATAAACCTCCTATGCACGGCTTTCCGTGGTAATAAACAGAGAGAGAATACACATATCCCAACAACGCCAAGAGAGCAAAAAGGTCAAGACATAACACCGTGGGCATATGTAGTATGTATCGTGAACAGCAAGAATAATAAGAAGAAGAAAGAAGAGAAGACGGTGTTTGTTTGGAGAAAAAAGATCAAGAAGAAAACCCCCAGCAAAAAGTATTAGCTATCAGCCGATGCATCCGTTCGCCCATATTCACACATTGCCCCAAAGCAGTTCCTCATCAAAAAACAGTGAGATAAGAGGAACCGGCAGAAATTGCAGAATAGATAGATCACTTGAATTCGTCCCTGTTGGTGCCAGTCATACATGCCAAATCCGTACATACATTAAAAACACTCTACAACACCTGAAAGCGAAGCCCTGTACATTGAGCTATGGAGAATGTCCACACCTCGGAAGAAATGATGGTAGATGGTGAGTTTGCTGTTGCGTGATAGATTTTCATTATCGCGCTGCCATCTGATTCGACCCAGGGCCAAGGAGTCCTGTTGACTGATGAATGGAGTTGACCGGTCGAGATGAGAGTGGCGGCGAGGAATCACGTTTCACGGTAGCCGACTGGAAGAGTCCGAGTCGGGCCGAAGGTGGTGAATAGGCGGCATTTTGAGAGGTCCCTTGGGGAGAGCGGTGACCGAGTGTTGTATTATATGAGGCGGGATGTGGTTTGCGTACATCGAGGGGAGAGGAACTTAATGATCGGAACCCAGATCTTCTCTCCGCCTCGTAGTCGGGGTTTGCAAAGGGTCCGGGATGTTGAGGGTGTTGTTCTTGGTCGTAGGGGGTGTTGTTGGCTGAGGAGTTTTCGGCGATTGTGGAGGCAGACCCGTTGGGTGCGTGTATGTCGACCACTCGTTTTTGTGCGGCGGGTGTTGTGAACACAGGAGCCCGAGGATTCTCAAAGACCCGACTCTGCGGTCGTTGTGGGAGCTGCTGGTGCTGATGTATGGGATGCTGCGGATTAGCCCATGGCGTCTGCTCCAAGAAAGCTTCTTCTGCAGCTGTGCGGTAGACGTTCGATGACATGGCCGGCATGGCACCCCGCGGGAGTGTGGACTGAGCCTGTGATGCGGGAACCCGGGGTTCGATGGAGATCTGCGTATGCCACGTTAGATTGGAGGTTCACTGTCGAAATAGCTTCATGGCCTGATTGGACTTACACCCATCTTTTCCAGATCCTCATCAAGCTCCGATGGCCGTGCAGCGGACAGTGCAGGTGCAGCTGGAAAGCCGACGTATTTGGCAACTCCTGCCATGACAGACACCTCTTGATTGTACGCCGTTTGGTGGGCGATCTGCTGTGACCGGCGGGTGGGGAACGGAATGTAATGTTGCGGGCTAATCTCATCCGTCTTGAAGCGATCGTGCTGGATAGAGTAGAACTGCTTGCTGATCGCACTTGAATGCTTTTCGCGAATGTCTCGTGTCCGTTGAAAGAAGGTGCTATGCGCTTGAGCACGTTCAGCTAGGCTCTTGTTCAACAAGGCTTTCATCCTGTACTGAAAGAGTGTCTGTTCGTATTTGATTTTCGTATCGCGATACCGCCCGATACATTCAAGCTGCCGCAGGTACTCAGGATGCGTGGGATTCTTTGCGTCGAGCATCTCTAGCTCTCGGTTCAATTTTGAAATCCTCTCGTCATAGATCCTAGCAGCCATGTGGTGAGTAATCTGCTCGTAACACACAAATATACATGGGTTCATACTTGTCTCGTAGGGTCGCAAACTCCCGTTCTAATACGGCGAGAGAATCCATCGCAGATATCCTCTTGGCTGCTAGGTGTGGAGATCAGAATCGGAGTAACTGGAGCCTGCATCTCTGGGGCAACTTACACTCTTCCTCAAGTTTGGCGGCAGCAGCTTCACCGTCATCCGCATCTTCACCACGTTCCGCGGCATCATCATCGCCAACGTCATCGGCCTCTGCGCCGGTCTCAAGCGCACCGTTATCGGCTTCATCGTCGGCATCTCTGGTTTTCCGACCCTTCCGCTTACCCTTCTTGGCTCTCTTACCCTTAGCAGGTACCGCAGGTAAGGTCGACTCGGGGACGTCGTCGGTTGCGATGTCTTCCTCGACAAGCTTTGGGGGTTCGTCCATTGGCTCGGGTGTGAGTACGAGGTCATCCGGCGGAGGGTCGCTCAAGTCACTCTTGACTGAGCCACGGCGCTTCTGGGGCGGCAAATCTTCTTCGTCGATTTCCATACCCCCCTCGTCACCGGACTCTAGCCGCTTGCGCTTCTTGCCAGTGCTTTCTGAAAGCGCAGAGTCATCGAGCCCGGGTGTATCATTGTCCACTTCAGCGGTGCGTGTGGTTTTAGCACGGGGCTTACTGGGGGAATCGTCCGCCACGTGCTCTTCGTCATCTTCCACATCATCGTAGGTCGTCGACTGAGCCAGCTTGCTGGGACTGGGCTCATAGCCAGAGGCACTCACGACGATATTAGTTTTTGAACGGAAGTTTGGTGAGTCCTCAATGCGCTCCGTTTCCGCTTCTGAATCATTTTCCGGGGCCACTTTATCGGGCTTCGGAGACTCATAGTCGGATGGAATATTTTCAGATACGTCATCAATCTCACTCAAACTGCTAGATCTATCATCACCCATGAATGAGTCGTCCAGAAGGAGGTTCTGTTCGCCATTGGTGACGGCAGAGTCTGCTCCAGCTGGCGCACCCACCGAAACAGGCTCCCTGCTTTCGGCTACCTCCATGGTTATGCGCGAGTATGAGGTTTATCGGCAGGAAGAGGGGGGAGGTCAGAGAGGAAGAATTGAGGGCGTTGTGTGTGGAGATTGTGGTCTGGAGACCTGTGGGGGGTAGGCAAATCCGTGGTTGTTGGTAGGATCAGGGTCGTAAATCTAGTTCAATGGAGAACAAAACGTTAGACAACTTGAGAAAAAACATGATACGGCAAAATAAGGCGATATGAAACTCATTAGTTGGGGAGAAGAGTGGAAGAGGAAAATGTCGAGGATGAGAGGGGAGAAAGAGGGTTGCCAAAGGCGGTGCGGAGGTTCTGATCACACCCCAGACGGAGCGAAAGTGACTTTCGCTCCCGGTTTGGGCTCTGGGAACTGCGCCGACCCAACTGCAACGCTCAGGGCGCTGTCTCGAGGTCCCAGAGCCGTGACAACATCGCGAGTATCTGGCACCAACCAAGTATCCATAAGAAAAGCCTCGAAGAACATACCGTTCAGTAATGCGCCAGCAGCGAAACTCGTAAGACGCAGCTGCCGCGACCGAGTCCGGTTCCCTGAACCACCGCGATCGCGGAGAGAGGATAGGAGCAAGCCAGAAGAACTCGGAAGTATTGACCAATATGTAGTATGAATGCACTCGCCAGAATCCGCGCAAGCAAACTCTCGTCGTAAGGAAGTATTGTACGTAGGAGGAGGTGGTGAAAGTCAACGCTCACGAAGCGGGCAAGACGACAGTGCAGCGTAGCGGGAGGATGGGCGGCATGGAAGAGGAGGGTAGACGGTTGGATAAGGAAATTGTTGAAACCAGCAGAAAGCGAGCGAGTAGTGTGGGGAAAAGAGTCTGGAGATAAAGACCACCAAGTCTGAAGCGCTAGGGAAGCGATGGCAGCTTGGAGGTGAGAGGAAAAGAGGAGGAGAGGCGGCGGCGGAGGGAGAAAGAACCAGAGCAGCAGCAGAGCAGCAAAGCAGCAGCAGCAGCAGCAATGATGGAGATTGATTCACTGACTGGCCGGCCGCTTCCCTTTCGCTGCTCCTCTTCCCGTATACCGCCTGTATCGCGTTCTGCCGGCTGTATTGCTGCCGCGCCCCGTGGAGTCTCACCGCCTTGACGTGCGACCATCTTATCATCCTCGGTGTCTCGCTCAATTAAGGACAACAGAAATTTCAAAGGTGATTGCCATATTTTCAGGTTGATATAGGGTCATTTCATTGAAGTCCACTATCAAAATCTCATCTCCCTGTGGCTGAGACTTCCATTGCCCCTTCATCAGTTGGACCGCTATCAGTCCCCACGTGACTGATCCGGCGCCTATCGCCGAGACCCAGAAAAAAAAAAGAGGAAAAAGTAAAAAAAAGTAGGAAATATCAGAACAGAAACGCCAAGCGCAGACAATACGGAAATTTGACAGTCACAGGCCTGTCAGCTTTTCCATCTTACATTTTTCTCCGATTTTCGAAAGGGACTGGATCCCTAGGCTTCTATCATTATGGGAAAGTCAGACAAGTCTCTTCCTCTCTTTGGGGCAAAGGCCTCCATTGATCCTTCTCTAGCTGCCTTGTTTGAGACAAGTGTGCGTAAACACACCTTCTGCTTCGCCAGTATATCTTGAACTAACATGGCCCCATGGGGCATATTCAGGCTGGCCCAGTAAAAGCTCCTTCCGTCACAATCGCTGCTCCCGCTCCCCAATCAAGCAAGCGCACTGCCGAAAATGACGAGGATGAAGATGGCGAAGATGTGCTCTCCGAATTGGAAGACGAATCTCTACCCGAGGACGAGGAGATGCAGGAAGCCCCGGAAGCATCGAGCGATGAGGGCAGCGAAAAGGCTGAGGTAGCCGCCGAGGCGCCCAGCCGCAAACGCAAGAGGACCACCGCAGAAGATGTCGAAGACTCATACATGCGTCGCATTGCGAAGGAGCAGAAGAAGGAGGATGAAAAGAGACGGGAAGAGAAGGCGAAGCGACAGAAGACAGTAAAGGGTGAGCAAGGAGAGGATGCCGAAAAATCTGAGGAAGAAGATGATGATGAGGAGGAGGAGGAGGAGAGTTCTGAAGAGGAGGAGGAAAAGAAGGCCGTCCCGAAGCACGAGAGCCAGACCGGTGATGCCGAGTCGAAGGAATTGGACAAGTCCAACCGGACCGTGTTCTTGGGCAATGTCTCGAGTGAGGCGATCAAGTCCAAGTCAGCTAAAAAGACCCTCCTCAAACACCTGGCATCTTTCCTCTCTACGCTTCCGGAGTCTACTGGACCTCACAAGGTGGAATCTATTCGCTTCCGCTCCACGGCATTTTCCAGCGGTGGCGGAGTCCCCAAGCGAGCCTCTTTTGCCAAGCAAGAAGTACTGGATGATACGACGCCGTGCACCAACGCATATGCCGTCTACAGCACTGTGCAAGCCGCGCGCAAGGCGCCCGCTGCGCTCAACGGTACCGTGATTCTGGATCGGCATTTGCGTGTTGACAGTGTAGCGCATCCTGCCCCGATCGACCACAAACGGTGTGTTTTCGTTGGTAACCTGGACTTTGTCGACAACGAGGTCAAACCCGACGATGAGCAGAAGAAGAAAAAGCGAGCCCCCGCAGATGTTGAAGAAGGTCTTTGGCGGACCTTCAACGCTCACACCGGTCGTTCGAATAAGGAGAAGCCCAAGAATGGAAATGTTGAATCAGTCCGTGTGGTTCGCGACAGCCTCACTCGTGTCGGCAAAGGATTTGCCTACGTTCAATTCTATGATCAAAACTGTGTCGAGGAGGCTCTTGTACTCAATGGAAAGCATTACCCGCCTATGCTTCCCCGCAAGCTCCGCGTGTCCCGGGCCAAGAAGATTCTGAAGAAGCGTTCAGACGGCGGTGGCCAGAAGAAGACGCTTGGTGAGGCAGACAAGACCTTGCAAGGTCGCGCCGGTAGACTCTTTGGCCGGGCCGGTGCAGCCAAGGTGAAGGCGGATGCACAAAAGTCCATCTCGCAGAACTCCTTGGTGTTCGAAGGCCATCGGGCCACTGAAGGTTCGCACATTCGGGTCAAGACGAAGAGCCGTGGCTCCAAGGGCAAGCCGAACAACCGGAGCAGCAAGCGTGCTGCGGCCTACAAAGCCGCTGGTGGGTGGAAGAAGGGGAAGACCGATTAATGGACTGGGATGTGAGCTTGCTGGCGTTTTTTTTTATCTGTATTCTATTTCACGGGTGTATTTTGCATGTCAAAAAGCCAATTCATACGAGACTTGTTAAGTAGATATCCATCTGTTGCATGCCAATTCATCGGTTGTGAACTGTCTGTATTGTGCCTGTTCTGCTGTACGCGATGTGTAACTTTGGCCCTTTCAGGAACACGCCCATGACGTCACCTATCGATTGCGCCGCCTTTCTCCTGGCGATATCAATCACTGCTATCGCCCTTCACATATGCAGCGCTCTTCTCTTATAAACCGGCATGTAACATATTCCTATGAATGCTAGTTTTAGTCAAGTCATTGATAGACTTTTCGTTCCATATCTTAACTATCGCGTGTGGTGCCTACTGCATCTCTCCTCCCCCTCTATAATTCTGCCCGGAAGGCGGGGTGAGATCAAAACGGTTACACTAAGTTGACCGACATCACTTGAGTCAGACTGGTGCCTGAGCCCAACCATTGAGATGAGCTTGTCTTGAGTGAGCAATTCTCTTCATTTTGTAGCTGTCTTATGTTGGCCCGTTGGCTAATTTCGTCGAGGCAACAATTAGATTTGATACCGAACTACGACCGTTTCTGAGTTTGTCGTTTCGCATGAGTCAACGTTAGGTTTGTGTCGGTGCAAACTTAAGGAGGCCCTTTCAAGTAGCTCGCAGGCTACAAATATAATGATGTTGCCTCTAGTTAATCGGCTTGCTATGAGGCGACGACCAAACCGGCCCCCCAACAACAACGATACAAGCACCCCACCAGATGAGGATAACAAGGACTCTTCCCCGGAAGGCGACACATACTATCCCAGTTGTTTCGATGTTTTGAAGGTTCGGTATCTACTACAGCACATCTGGCAATGGACGAGGAACTCGCAAGAGTTGCTGCCAGCTGAAATTGTAGATATGATTGTGGACGCAGCCGAGTATTGGGCTTCTTCTGAGTCCGTTTTGGAAGGAGAGACTGTTATCAGGAAAGATCAGGATCAGACTATTCTAACGACGGTACCTCTGTGCTATGATGTGCAGGTAAGTTGGAAGTTTTGGCCTACTGTGGCATTTTGCATGCGTCTCACTCCAACCGGAGACTTTTTCATCGGGTTATTGCTGCTGACACCGTGTTCAAACCACTAGACCTTGAATACTCCGTCTCCAAAGCCTTTGCCCCATCGGACCACTCATCCATGCCGCCAGATCATCTTTACTATTGAATCTCACGATCAGGGATGGGGTGGCGGCCTAGGATCTCGCGGTCAATACGGGGGCTCTTATTCGTGGTTTGATACCGAAGTCATTCACTCAGCACATCAGAAGCGAGATGCAAATAATCAGCCTCCACCACAGGGTCCATTCCATTTTGGGCCCGACCATCCTAACTTGCTGCCAACGGCTCATAAGCTACAGTCGAATAAGACGGCCGTGCCAGGTTCGCAAAAGCATACTATTGTTTGGCACTACCAGGATGATATCGCTCCGGACTCGAGTGAAGCGGAGGAAATAGAACGAACTCAGGGTCGAGGACGAGCCACGCTGGATGGAAGCCAAGTCCGCAGTCTGGAGATTGGAGATGCGATTGCTGTCTGGGGTCGGGCACGGTTTGGAGGGTGGTCGAACCATGTGCAGCGAGTGTCAGTGCGGGTGTTTTGGGCGGTCTAATGCGGGGATCCTAAGTCAGCAGCATCTTTAGAGTGCACATGAGCTTAGAAACAAGTAAATCTTTGAATAGCAGTAAGCAGATATGTAGTTATGAACTAATTAGTTAACTATCGATGGGGATTATTTACTAAGCAGCTGTAACTAACTATACATCCTTATCGGCTATCGATAGACTGGGTATACTATCTGGGTAGTATAGATGGTAGCCTGCCAAATCAGGCCGGAGAGAGCATCACCTCATTCCCCAAGGCGATCACGCAATTGCGCCAAGACCACCCAATCCCGTCATCTGCGCATTTGAATATAAGGTCGCTCTCTTCCTCCATCACCAGTAACGCTGGTTTTGTCTTCCCTCTTTGGACCAAACTGGAAGACACAGTCCCGTCAATTGACCAGACAAGAGCTCAATGTTGCTCCCTACTTGACGGTGACCTTCCCCCCGACTCCTCTACGCCTTGCGGCCCTCCTTCATTCCCAGCCAAGACGACAGAATGTGACTGCCGACGGAAAGCGGCCCAGGATGTTCCAGGAGCGAATCCGGGTGGGGCTGGCCACATTGGATTGCGCAACAACCGGTCAGTCGTGCGAGAAGCGGTGATACACTCAGTGTGACCAGTGAGCAGTGCGGTTATCACCGCCTGACCGGCCGTAGCGGAGGCATCATGCGTTATCTCGCCCGAGAGACTTTGTTTCTGCGCAGTTTTCCTGCGCCGTGACTCGAATTTGGAGCGGATTGACTGGCTGATCGGCTATCTTCCCATCTGCCTATCCTATCTAGGCCATCGGGGTACTCGGCTATCCCATTCTCAGCGGTCATTCATGGTGTTGTGTTCGTGGCTTCCCCTCTCCCGCCAAAACATGGCCTTGATTCTCGTTCGCCTGTTTCGCCGAGAATTACGCCGGCAATACGACCCAGCTCCCCTGGCGTTCTGACTCCCATCCCCATAAATGCCTCTCCCGCTCTTTTGAGATCACGCTGCGATTGTCACAACCACCCTTTTTTCAGCCCTGTGAATTTGTGATATCCCGACTTTCTGCTATTATTTCCTCCACCCCATCTATATGAGCATCTTGACGATGGCTCAACCCCAGAAATGTGCTGCTGTCGTTGTGGGAGCCGGTCCAGCCGGTCTGGCGGTTGTGGGAAATCTCCTGGAGAAGCAACTTGGAGGGAAGATTGCCTGGGTTGACCCGTTATTCCAAGGTGGCCGGATAAACCAGAGATACCGCGAGGTTCCTAGGTGAGCAAATCCTCGGTCTGGTCGTCAGAACGAGCTTCAGGGTGCCAGAAGAACACTCCTGCTGACTGGTTCTGTTGGCTCAATCAGCAATACCAAGGTGTGCTATTTTCAGGCGTACGCTACGGCCGTTCAACCTTTCCGCACTGTAATCGAAAACACTCGTATCCCCAACCCATTTACGACGATGGCCAAACTCGACCAAAATAAAACCTGTCATTTGCATCATGCTATTGATGTGGTTCGTGCTCTTACCGATGGCATCACAAAGATGGAACGGGTTCTGCCGTGTCGAGGAGTTGTCACAGCTGCCAACCTGGCCGAGAAAGTCAGTTATAGAGCTCTAGGAGCCAATTAGCATCCCGCATCGCTAACATTTGACCGTCGACATAGACTGCTACCTGGACCGTTCGCATCCGGTTGCAGGACTCGCAGGATGAAGTCGAGGTGCTGACGCCTCGACTCGTCGTGTGCACAGGGTCTTCCCCAACCGAGGTCTCTATATATATTCCCGGGCACCACATCGAAAGGCTGGACCTGGATCTCGTACTGAAGCCCAGCGACCTGGTGTCGCATCTTCCCCGAGACAAGCCCTTGACCGTCGCTGTAGTAGGAGCGTCGCATAGCGCCATCCTAGCCCTCCTCAACCTGGTAGACTTGGCTCGCACATCCCATCCCGAGCTCCGTATCAAGTGGTTCACGCGGCATTCCCTGCGGTATGCCGAATTCATGGACGGCTGGATCCTCCGGGACAACACCGGACTCAAGGGGTCTGCTGCCGACTTTGCCCGTCAGCAACTGGAGGATGACAAGCTGCCACATTCCGAGGCTGGCCGGTTCATCACCAAGGTCTACTGCGGCGACAACCAGGAGCAAGCACAGTATGAGCGGCATCTGCCCTCGTGCTCGTACCTGGTACAGGCCGTCGGCTTCACGCGGGACCCGCTGCCAGAGCTGTCCATCAACGGCTCCTCATTGGAGCCCGAGTTCGACCCGGTTTCGGGAGGCTTCCGCGACTCCAACGGCCGCGTTGTCCGGGGTCTGTATGGGGCGGGCATCGCTTTCCCGGAGCGGGTGGTCGATCCGTATGGCAACGTCGAGCATGCGGTCGGCTTCTTCAAGTTTATGAACTTTGTGAAGCGGGTGTGTCCCCAGTGGGTGTCGTAGGGCTGTATCTTTAACAGAGATGAGCATAGTGCATTGTCAGTGTCACCGCTGGTCGGGATATGACTTGAACAAATATAATAATCTTGCAAAGAGCATGATATACCTTCTAACTACCATCCATCTCGTAATGCGTATAACCATAGGCATGATATAGTGACCAAGTTGAAATAGCATCAACAGACAATTGATTCCTGCGACAAACACAACAACCATCTCGGAGAACTGTGGCTATGAAACACTATAATACGAGACAATATCCACTTTGTCTGATGTTGGATTTTAATCACGACACTAGTAGTTCCACCATCCACTACATAAGCATCCTGTATCCATTCCATCACAGTGACTCACTCACTCACTCACTCACCAGACTACATAAATACAGTCAACTACAACCACTCCCAACCACAATCAATAAATCAATCTACCAATCTACCAATCCTCCAATTTCCACAACAAGAAAGCATAATTGAACCATCCAAAATGTCCCCCCCAAAACAAACCTCAACCCTCTACGCCACCACCCTCCCCATCCTCACCAGCATCCTCAAAACCCTCCTCCACCTCCTCCGCACCGCCGAACGCACCCATCCCAACCCATCCTCCCTCCTCCTCAACTCCCGCCTCCATCCAACCATGTACCCCCTCACCGACCAAATCCGCCTCGTGACATCGAACTCCGTCCGTCTCTACGCCCGTCTCACCAACCACCCCGAGGCAGACACTCTCCCTACAACCTTCCTACCAGAGGGTAACCCGCAATCCTTGGCGGAGTGCTACGAGCGCATCGATAAAGTACTGGAACTTCTGAAAGATGCCGATACCGATGTGGTGAATGCCAATGCCGAGACGGTCAAGCCTGCGCCCGCGGGACCCGGGGTCGAGATCAATGTGACGAATGCGACATATGCGCATACCATGGTCCTGCCGAATATTTATTTCCATTTGAATATTGCGTATGCGATTGTGCGGATGGAGGGCGTGGAGGTTGGGAAGAGGGATTTGTATGTTGGGTTTGGGGAGTTATGGGCATGAGTTTTGTTCTTATTTGATTTCAATTGAGTGGTGTATGTATGTATGATATTGGGTGTTTGGTTTAGTAGTTAGGTAGTTGGGAATAGATACGGACATCTCCTCTCCTTCGCTTTATGGAGGCCGATTCATAGGAAGTAACAGTGTGCAAGTGCAGCTACCAGGTTGACATAGAATATAGGTTTCAATAGACTCAAGGATGATATTCATACTACCATGATATCCTTCTAGTGATCCAAAAAGCAAAGGCATACCCTATCCATTTCCCTCAGTGCAATTCATAGACATCCTTGACCATCTTCTCAACGTCACCTTCTCCAACCAGCGTTGGTTCATCGAATACGTTGCAGAATTGGTTATCTGCCTGCTGTACCTGGAGCCCATAGTCTTCTATGTACTTGACAAATAATCCCTTTTCAGGGTGGTTATGCTGGAGTAGAATCGAGACTTTCCGCATGATGTGCAGGAAGACAGCCAGAGCAGCATTGTACTTGGTCGTGGTCTCAATGGGCGCAAAGTAATTATCCAGGCGTCTGAACTGATCAAGCGATGGGAGATGGCTACCCAGCTGGGCCACAGAAACTGAGTAAGGCGATGGAAGCTGTTCTACTAATAAGTCAGTATTGACTGCCATCTCCCATTCAGGAGTGAAAGGGAATGACACACCGAGTGTGGCTCTGAGGCGTATATCAGCCTCTTCGGGCCCTTCCTCTCTGTGTAACGCTGCGTAATGTTCGGCTATCTGGTAAAGCAACCGCTTCCACACGTAGAGCTCAATCATGTGTGGCGCTATGGTCTCTATCTGACTGGCGATGCGGACAAAAACGACGGACCCCTCAATGGGGTAATGTAGAAAGCCTTCAAGCCGACCGGTGGTGTGAGTATGAGGGAAAGCTGTTCTAAAGACTCTTTGTAACGTCAGTAATCTATGATTGGCAGTCGGGGTCGATTCTGGGGCCGGTAAAAGACCAGCCTTCCAAGGCTCGCCAGGAAGTCGGCTTATTGCTTCGGAGCACCACTTAAGATACTCCATTAGGCTAGAGGCGATCTCCCTATCTTTAGATATGTCTTCCATCTTAAAGCAAACGGAAGAGAGAAAGACGTAGAGAATGATGCTCTCATGAAAGCGGCGTTCGTAAATTCGGTCAAGTGTTCGAACCCATTGCCGTCGGTTTACCTCCTTGGTGAGAGAGACCAGCGGCAGTGCAGCATCAACTCGCTGACCATTGGGCAGTTCTCTAACCTGGAGCAGTATCCAAGCGCAAGCATCACACGCTAACTGAGGCAAAATTATATCCGTCTCGGGGTAACTACCCAACATCATTGGATAGCGGTGTTCGGCACAGCTATTGGCCTGTGGAACATGGTGTGTGCCATTGTAGTCGCGTGGGGTTTGGAGGAGAAGACACTGTATTGTCTGATCAGTCCCACATATAGGGCACTGTTGGTAGTTCTGGGGAACTGCACATCCTGCAGCGACGTTTCTGCTGTCTCTATATCCTGGTAAAAATAGATATTCGCAGTCTATTGGTCCATCAGCTGGAGGCCTGGAAAGATTTGCAAGTGGGCTGATTCTCTGTTGAAACGAACGCGCGGTTCCCATATATTGCATATTTCCTGCATCTGGCGAACTCATTGGGGTTAGATCGCTTGGGGACATTGAAGACTGGCGTCGAGTTGATCCGCTTGATCTTCTCGAGACATCCTCAAAGGTCATCTTCAACCGATAAGAATGATCATGAGCTGCTCTGACATGCTGTTTAAAATTCTCCCAGTTCCTTTGATGCTGCTTACGGAGTTCTGACTTGATGAACTCTGCAGTTGAGGACTGATTTGACTTAAGAATTACTTGCCACAGAGACCGTGGTCGTGATCCATCTCCGCCTAGAAAGGTCAGAAGGGTGAGGAGTACCCTTTCTGCTTCCCCACCTAAGTCTTCACGGGGCCCAAGCAGAATCTTATCCATCGAATCCATAGTCCGACGGGAATTCAAAATCCAACTTTGAATCTTGTCAATTTGACCCTGTGTCTTCGCGGCCAGGATGACGCGATCTAAAGCGGCGTAGTTCGATAGCAGGTGAAGTGTGTCCGTCTCAGATATCAAGCCAGTATATATACTGTTCATGTCAAAATGGACTCCGTTTGGGAGTATGACGATATCCCGGGACATTTTGATGGGTCTAGGGACCTTGACTCTTTTGAGATCGTCGTATCTGATTGTCACCAGGTCCGCCCATTCCGTCCTCTCCCCAAAGGGCACAAACTGCTTCTCTGCCGGGAGAATATTCGAGAAATTCCCCTTGGCTTGTAGCACGTACAATATGCCAGTTCTCACATCTGAGAAGAGAAAGATGCAATGTGGAGCCACGGCAAACACAGACATCCCAACTGAGATATTGCAGCGAAATGGTGAACTTTCCGGATATCCAAATAGAATCATCACGCAGGCTGTGCCCTGAATACCAGCGGCGGAGATAGCATGGGCAAACTTCTGAACTAGTGGCTCGGTGATTTGGCCGTCGGTCAAAAGAAACCATATGCTGGCGTCCTGAAGTTTTAATTTGCAAGCGGGGCTGTTCAACAAAGCCCCTGGATCGGTTCGGCCCCAGGAGCTGAGATTCTCGATGTCTGCTATCTTCATCGGTTGGGAGGCCGTGTGACACCAAGGAAGAATACTTGACCGTGACACCAAGTCCGGCGGCATAGAATCTCCACAGATTTCCCGAATAGCATCCTGCTCTTTCCGAAGCACAGGTCCCAACGTGCTTTGCGAGACATCTATCGCGAATGTAAGAGGAAGCTGCCCTAGAGCCAGCTCAGGTTCGTCCTGACTGTTGGGCGCCGATGCAGCAATCGTGGTGTTTCGCGGTCGCAAAGGCAGCTCAACTTGGTCCTGTGGAATGGATGCCGATGCAACCATGGTATTTCGCAGTCTCAGAGCCAACTCAGCTTGATCCTGACGATCAGGTGCCGGTGCAGACATGGTGGACTTGGGTTGATAAACGACCTGGAGAATGGGTTGCGTCAGAAGATCAAGTTGGCAGTCGCCAGTCTTTTGTTAAATCCGAATCAGGTATGCTGGCTGACTCGATCGAGGAAGCAGTTTATTTGCCACCTATGCTAGGCTGTGATTCTGTTAATGAAGGTAGACAACTTTTCACTCGTTGAGTCTCGGCACCAAGTCACTGAGGTTTAACGAGTCAGCAAAGTGTGCACTCAGGAGTCATAGAAGACACTCCTAGTGTCCTCGAAAACACCTCAGGATCGGTGATATCAAGTGCAACACCGTTGTTCTGAGTATTCAGGATGATGTATTTTGCAGTATATATGACCCTCTGCAATCAACACATCTCCAGTGTCAAACAGAAGAAGATGAACAGGTTTTTATCAGCAGGCAGGGTGCGTGAGGCTACAGTAGGACAAACACTTCACCCCCGCTCCATTGGTGAAAAGCGGCTGATGCACAGACAGCTATGGTGCCAGATATAGCATTCAGAGCTGAACAAATATATATAGACTGTGCGTTCCAAATTGTGGGATCCCACGTTGGTTTCTAGGCTAGGGCCATTGAACTAGTTCGTTCTCCTGTGGGAAGATGTCCAGAATAAGGGAGACCATTATATGATATACATAGTATGTATATATCTGATCGCTCCACGCTCAGCCGAGATTTTTCTCAGAGTCTCTACAGTTTTTGACAACTGAAGACATAAGTGGCATACATCTGATCCAGAATTCTAGTATGACTCTTCACCTTGATATTATCCTCTTTCGTTGGTCGAGCTTTTATCGGGAACGGAGAGAAGTCGGTTTGGTGACATTGCAGTTCCACCACTTCCCATCAACATTAATGTAATGACTGACCCAGAACATTCACTGTGACTATAATAACTGATGCGTATATTAAGTCTCCAATATAATTGTAACGTCGTCAATGAAACGTATAGTTGGTGGTCGGTTGAGTGACACTCCCGTAACTGGAAGCCCACCCCCCGGGGGTACTAATAGAGATTTATCAGTAGAATTCACCAATCCACATCATCAGTATTTCTTACCTTCACCACAAAATTCAATATATATTCCACCACAATCATTCCCTTCTCATATCATTCTCAGCACTCAACTCCCAGTAATTTAGCTATCTTTAACCATGTCCAAACCGGAGAACGATCTTGTCAATGCTATTAGGACTAATTTGTGAACCCAAGTTCCCGACCTTGACTATAGAAGACCCTTGGGATATATTTAGGGCTTTGATAAGTGGGCCTTGGTTATGTACTCTTGAGTATGAGCAATTGTCTTGCGCAAAAGGGAATACTCTAGCCGCTCGGATAACCAGAAATGGCGTGCCAAACAGCTTGACGATGGTAGTTGGTACTTTGTAAATTGGTATACGGGAACCTTGCTCACTGCTCCACGTACATCTTCTCCATTCCCAACAGAGTTGTCTCCCTGATCTAATGTATGCTCCTCTATGATCATGAATGATGCGTATCCGAATCATTGCATCATTCTTGATAATGGCAATACCGCCAATGGGGCTCACGTTCTCTGTTGGCCTTATGAAGGTACCTCTAACGAGAGGTGGTCTTTTTGACATGCAATAGAGCATTGCCAGACGTCTCCCTTCTTGATCGGATGGCTGGAAAATACCTTTATAGGTGGGAGATGTTGTAGAAATGAACATTAAAGTCTGAAACTTGATGGTGCTTGTATTTACTACTGCATGATGATCGATCTGGCCCCTTATATGGAGGAGTGTGCAAACTCGACTACCTGAACTTCGTAACACCCTTCTCATCTTGAACCAGGATGATCCCCAACCGAACGGAAACTTCCACAGAGACGTGATTTATAAGAAGCGGGACCGGAGAATTCCTGTTCATGTCATTCTTCACTGGCAACTCACGGCTTGGGAATGCCTTCCAGTCTAGAGTCTGGCTTGTGGTGACGGTGTCTTTTTCTATCACAGGTGCAGTAACCGTTCTTACTATGGGGAGGGAGCAGTCATATGGGTACTACTATTCAAAAATATCTACAAGCCGAATTCGACTGAGTCAACAATAATTCCACAATGGCAAAGTGAGTGGTACCCCTCCCAGCAGCCTATGAATAGTCGTATCCCCACATTGTAATCTCCCAATAGAAATACCCACTAGTTATTCACTTCCGAACCAAACAGACAGACCTTGACTTTGATGAAATGAATGGGGCAAATCCGTTCACTGCGTGTACCCGACGCTGAGAAATACTGTCGCCTAATCTGGGGAACAGGAAAGCTTGTTTGAGGGCATTCGGGGATACAAAATAGGCACCGGTGATAGCTCACTATACAATACTATATGCATCGGGATAAACTACTTTATTCTGGGAGTCTAAGTCCGAGGATACTATTATGCCCGTGCATCGGTCGAGTTCCCAACATGATGGGGCATCATGTTGCACTAACTGAATTGCAATATGCACCAGTGGCTAAGCGATGGCGTCTTTGCATTGAATTAGTTAACTAGAAGTCATACTAACTGATTATTAACTAACTTAACTAATCAGTCACTGCACTTCTGCATTGATTAGTCATGTTTGCTGTCCCCTGCACTTGTTAACTAACTACTAAATTAGTTAGTTACTCACCGTGCATTGGCCAACTGATATCCCAGACTTCTCTAACTTATTCATTCAGGACAATATGACTAAATATTCAGCTCGCACTGCTCTCAAATCATACTCCGAGGAGCTGGACTATACGGCGGAAAGGAATTCAGAGCCCATCAGTCGCTCCCAATCATTAATCTATTACATCGAAGGCAACAAATGGTGGATTAAAGTGACTCTACGAGGCCCGACCGCCAACCTCCCCCTCAACAACGCCGGAGAGCAGCAAACCACCAAGCGTGAACGGCGCGAGTTCTTCCAGAGCTTTGTTCGACGAATAGATTACAAATTTCTTCCTCTCCTCCCGCACACCGTAACAGAGGTTATCCTAGGAGATGCAACAGCAACCGGTCCAGAAGTGGAACTCAAGCTCGACGATGCTTCTGGCACCTTACAAAATCCCACTACAGCTCTAAGATGCAACATCCAAGAAGACTTTCGCAGTGTCGCCTATCCTTCATGCGACGAATTCCCTTCCTTCCGACAAATCAATCACAAAGAACTGACAGGTGCTACTGAAATCACGGCCGGGGTATTCTGGGTCTACCACCGCAAAACGCGATACGTCCTCAAGATGGTGGACCGCCCTCTCTATCGACGTCACGATACCGAGGTCATTCGCAAGGAACTAGAGAACCTCAACTACTTTGCTGGAGTACCAAACATAGTGCAGGCAGCTGGAATTGCCGTATCTACGAACCCTTACAAGACTTTTGATTGGGACACCGGCTTACCACTAGTTGTGACGGGCATTCTACTAGAAGCATATCCCGGAGGAACACTACAGCAGGTCCTCTCCGATCGCCGCGTCACAGAATACCGCTGGAAGGAATGGCCCATCCAGATCGGAACTGCGCTGAATCGCTTCCACGAGGCAAAGAAAACCCACATGGACTTGGAACCGTCGAATATTGTTCTCGACGCCGACGGAAACGCAGTGCTCATCGACATCAGCGGGTTCACGCGTGAATGGTGTACATCCGAAGTTCGAAATACGATATCTCCGTGCGATCTTCCCTTTGAACAACGCCAACAGAACGATATCTGGGCGTACGGGAAACTTCTATCCGAGATCGCATCACAGATAAGCGATGATGCGTATGTAGAGACCTTGCGCCAAGTTGCCGACAGGTTGATGGAAAGAGATCATCAAAAACGCATGAGCATAGCGATGGCCATTGCACAGCTCCAAAGTGCTTAAATAATAGATAACGATAATCCCCAATCCAAGTTGAATACTTTGAAGTGCCAACGGAAATTAAGATTCCCCCTATCGCCTCACGCCAACCCACCAATGATATTCCTCCCCGCACAAGTTAAATGAAAGTCTCCCGCCGATCAAGTCAATCCCAATATCGATTACATCCGTGCTTGTCGTTTTTCCCTGATTTTCTCTCGGACTGACTTTCTTCATCAATTCCAATGTCAGCTGCTGTAACTAACTACTGCAGTTTGCACATAATTCTGGCTTAGTATCATTGCATAACATGCATACAATACAGCCCCTGCTCAGGTGACAGATAGACAGTCTCAAACAAACAAAGAATCTTCCCTCGAGACGAAGTCCCTAATTTACTACCTCCCCCAACCATCCTTACATCACCGTCTGTCTCAGGGGTAGAAAACAGAAATAAGGAACTCATCTATAATAGGGACAGCTATCAACATATGGTTCCTCGGGCAAGAACTGTCTCTTACCATGGAACTCACCCGAAACCAAAAATCAAGACAACCCTCACGTGCCTTGCAGGCCCCAAAATCAACCCCAAAACAAAACAAAGGCCCCCGATTCATCCATCTGTTGTGTGTCTGTCATCTTGGCAAAGAAGCAAATCCCAATCAATAAATATACTGCATACACCAACCAATATTTGATAATACTATCAAAAATAAACCTCAATACAACATCCATAAATAAACTGCAGTACAGTTAAAGGAACATCTTTTCCATCATCAAGTGAAAAAGAAAGAAAGAAAGAAAGAAAGAAAGAATATCACCCAGTAACTTACAGTGTAATTAAATTACCCATCCCAAATCAAATCTCAAAGAGTCAGTCAGTCAGCCTCTCTCCACACACCGAAGTTTTGCCCGTCCGTCGGTGGATAAATCCTCGGGTGGACCCTTTATTTAACGGTTGGGTTTGATTACCGTGGAGCCAGCCAGCCAGCTAGCAGCCCTTTTTTTTTTGCCCAATGGGTTCTGGATTCATCTCTTCGTTTTTTCCTTCGCGCCTTGTCATTTTACGTACGCTCATTTTCTTGTTCTTGGTTTTACTTTTTTCTCTTACCGGCCTTAATTTCGAAAGGGTTGAGGGGACGGACGGAGTCTATAATATTCTAGATCTATCCCTATCATATAGTTAGATTGTTTTGTTTCACTTTATCTGTTAGCCGGCATTGCTCGGCCCTACCTATGGGGTATTTGTTTATTGAATCATTCCATTCATCGAGGCTACGTACTTGTCGGATTCGTTTTCCTGGGCTCATTAATATATCGTCTTATAATCCTTCGAATTTTCCATTCCACTCTAGCATTACCCTGCATGTCCCCAACTTATCCCAGACGGTCTTCTGCAGTCTAGTGGGCCATGCAAGGTATGCCCATCTCCACCCCGTCAGAATCTTCACCGGGCTCATCATGCAGGTCCCGTGTACACACAGCTACGACGCATCGACCCCTTCGTCCAGGGGCGCTCCGAGTCATCTGTATAACGCATGCATGATAGGCTAGTAGTCATTCATTACACAATCCATATCTACATACTCCGTAAAGTCCGATGTCCAACCCATTAGGTCCATCCATCCGGAGGCACAAAAACAATGTCGTAGTAATAATTAACATACCCATACCATCGCCAGGAGCGAAAAATGGCAGAGAGAGCCGGGATCTGTAACATCTTTTTCCGAGACACAAAGGATACTCTTCAGCAACGGGAAAGGTCCATGCAATCCTTGACAATCCAACAGGGCACGTGAAGAAGAAAGTTCAAAGAGGGCGTGAGAAGAGTAAAAAGGGGGATGCAAGAAGGCGTAAATAAAAGGTGCTCAAAAATCTATGTACCAGAAAGTAAAGAAAAAAGGTATCATCACCCGACCACGGAGTTGGCAGCCCTCAGGCGGGCAGAAGAATCAGAACGTCGTAGTTTTAGATGAGCGCAACAGCACCAAAGATAAGGGCCATCATGCCAATAGAGGCCTGGTTGGCCATACCAGCATTGGTGGACACCGTGGTGACGCTGGCAGTAGAAGCGCTGGAGCTCGCGGTGTTCGAAGAGCTGGACGAGGCAGTCTTGGAGGACGTCGCCGAAACGGTAGAGTTCGAGCCAGCCGTGGTGGTCGAGGTGGAAGAGCTAGCGCTCGAGGTGGTAGTAGACAGAGTAGTGGCGCTCACGGTGGAGGTCTGGTCGGTGGAAGAACTGGTGCTGGAAGCAGAAGACGTGGTTGACGAGGCAGTGCTGGTGGTCACCGCTCCAGTAGCACCGGATACCGAGAAGCGCGGGGTGTAGTTGACATCGTCCGTGTTATCATCATCGATGATCTCAACGGTGTAGTCCGAGCGGGCCGCAAGATCGGCAGAAGGAGTCCAAGAGTAGCTACCAGAGTTGTCGATGCTCCCTAAATGGTCTCGTCAGTACCTATCTCATCAAAATTTTCCACACCATATCCATAGCGGGAGCTTACCGGCAATAAGTTCGCCCGTGGTGGTGGTGAAGACAGCACCCCACTGGAGTCTCAGGGTGACGGTGCCATTAGTAGTCGGGTCCCAGGTGAGAGTAGTCGGGCTGCCCGCGGTGAAGGTGTAGCCACCCTCAGGGACGTTGAACGGGTTGTCGGAAGCGGCCGCGAGAGACGCAATGGCGCTGAGAGCAAGGTAGAAGACGGAACGCATATTGAAGGATGTTGGTGGAGAAGTATATGTGAGTAGTAGAATGACTCGGTACAATAACGGGGAATGGATAGTATGCGATATACAAGCGTAAATACGCGATGCAAGTGTGGGTGGTACAGAAGTAAAAGAATGACTTCTAAGTGGGAGAGAGAGAGGAAGGATAGTCTCGACGGTCAAAAAAGAGTGAACCGGGGTGAGTCAGTAGATGCAGACGACGAAAGAACGAAGGACAGACGTCGAATGGGGAAATCGCACGAGGAAGGGAAGAAAGAAAGAAGAGAAAAGAGGAAGGAACGAACCACCGGGGAGGGGGGGAGGAGGATGTCTATGTATACTTACCAGTCAGTGAGTATTGACTGGACTGGAGAAAGTTACTAAGTAGATACTAGACTAGTCTACTCGCACACTACTGCCTACCTGGCTTAAGTTAGGTTACCTTCTTAGTACAAATTGCCCGACTCTGACCCAGACGGCGAAAATCAAGTGGGAAAAAAACACGAGAGGAGGAGGGGGGGGGGATCCATTGTCATTGCGGACAGACCGACGCAGGGCACAATGGATTGGATGACCCTGTGACTAGTGGACATCCGGACCTTCCTGTTCCTGGCCACACCAAGTCCAGCCTATGGTCTAGCGTACCGGGCGTACCTGCTGTATCGGACCTCCTCCACTTGCGCTAATCCCCCTTGGGCGTCACTAGTCGCTCAACTGCTTCTCTTCTGGCCTCATCTTCCGGTGGAAGTCCGGTTCGGATCCCCTCATTTTCGTCCATTTTGGGAGAGTTCAGGCCCGACTCGGGTGTAGCGTCTTTCCAATGGTACTATTTTTCGCTCGCCCGACCGGGGGTTCGTCGGCTACAGTGGCTAACTCTCACTAGATACATGCTTAGACAGATGGCAAATTTTATATGACCTATCCGCGAGAGTCCGGATTTTGAATGACTTCCTTTAGCGACAAGCCAAGGAGACGCTTGGAAAAAGTGTAAGTAAATATAGCCCTCGATACGATTGAGAGAGGCATTATTGGCAGAAAAGGTGGTATCTGCTCAGGGGCGTTTTTCCCAATTCCTGCAGCAACAATTCAGGGCACGCGGACGATCATTGGGCAGAAATGAAATTAACCCTCGCCGACATGTTCCACTCCGCTCCAAAGTTTGTGGGAGCTGCTGATGCCCTCGTTCGGGACTAGCTCGAGGGCACCGTATTATTAGTCCTGTCTGTCTGTCTGGAACCTTCTCTCTTGCTGGATGTATGATAGATAGTATTTGTTTTTTGACGTGCTGCAACACAAGTTCTTCTCTGCTTGCTCTTTTCTATTGAAATTGCATGCAAGTATCGTGAGAGAACATTGGCTATCCGACTAGACGGCTGTTAGTGTCCCACAGTCTATCTTATCAGGATGTGCGGAACTGACATGTGGATGCGGCCGATCACGATTATTAATTTGGCCTGCGGTAGTATCCAACTAAGCAGCTACCCGACTACTCCCATATATTTTTTATTCCATCTAACTAAAATACTGTTCAATACAAAGCTCAGAAGCGATTCAATGAACTGAGACATCACATCTCCAGGATCTAAGCCACCCACCACACTATCGAGATCCCTGTCCACAAGCAGGGGTCCATAGTACTTACTATACGAACCTCTTTATTCGCCCTTATCTCTTTCTCTTCCTCGGAGAGGTACTCCTTTAGGAGTATCCAGTTCTCTCGGCTCCTCTCCCAGTGACCCAAAGTTCACGCTTTCCTTATCCAGTAATTTAAGCACAAAGCTTCTCATCCACTTCACCTCCCAATTCGTTAAGGATTATCCCTCCCCACCCCTCGAACCTCCCCTCCATCGACTTAGTCTATCGTTCTACTTAACGCCGACATCATTCTTCCCCCTGGACTACCTACACTACTCTCACTATGGGCTAGACTTTTCTTGCCTTCCTCCTTGTGTTCTCTCCTTCGGAGACCGTCAGGCTGGCATTCTAATCCTGTATGGAGATTCAAGACCCACGCCCTCGCTAGGCACCCATCCTGTCTAGACTATCATGGGAAATGAACTCCGTCCGAGCGTTTATGCCAGCATTCGAAGTCCTCACTTAGTGTATAGCGAGGAGCTAAAAATTATCTACGAGAGCACTAACAACTTGAGCTAACCCACAAGCGCAGCGCGAAGCGGGGAGGCGCCACCCATCCCACCCATCCATCCTTCCCATCTTCCTAACTTCCTACTATCTATAGTCGGCTCAAACCGAGGTTGCAGCCGCATCACCTTGTTAGTGAGCTCCGGTGGCCACTATGGTGCGATGGCAATTTTACGCTCTCGTCCGAAGTGCTTCTATACTCAATGGCCGAACTCTGATTCATCTGGGCTCAATCTTGGACCAACGAGAGAACACCGAAATCACTCCCCACTATACAGCCTACAGGCACGAGTCACTAATGGAAAACTGGACTGTCTGAAGTGCTCGAGCACGATGGAGCCTTGACACGAGACGTACTATAATGCGTTAGTCTAGCTATGTATATACAGCACACTACGATACGGCCTTCGAGATGGTGCCACACCATATACTAGGCAGTCACGGGGGCAGCATCAGTTTCCTGCCCCGAGATTGTGTCCTTGGAGGCTGCCTGCTGCGGAGCTTCCGTGCCTTCGGTCACCGATGTCGACTTGTTAGTGTCCTCTTGGGCCTTCGGCGCATCTAGGAATCCGTTTTCCCCGAGCCATGCAATTGCTTCCATGACTTTTCGGTCTTCTTCTCCCTTTTGGCGGTCCAGGAGCTAGTAATTGCACATATTAGTCACGTTCTCAGGAGCATAAGCTTAGGGATTCCTGGACTCACCGCTTGTAGAAGCCCCTTTCGCCCCTTCGGCTCCGTTGGCTTCGCTTTCTTTCCTCGCTCAGGTGCCTCGTGCGAGAACCGACATCTATCTCCATTCCTGCAGCGACCGGTTCGAGCAAAGTGATGGCATGGCTTTTTCTTAGTCTCGCGAGGGGGTGGCGGCACCCGCTCCGGTCCTTCTCGTCGAGTAGTCGCCTCCTCCGGCGCAGAGTCCGAGTCACTGTCGGATTCATCCGACGAGGAATCTGACCCACTGGACGATGTCCAATCGCTGCTATCGGAGTCATCTTGAGACGAGATGTTGGCCTCGTCCCCAGCCTCTTCGGGCTTCCCAGCGTCTATTTTGACATCTGTTGTAGACGTCGTCTCGCCGTTGGTGACTTCTGATCCTTCGACTGCAGCGGGCCCAGGCTTGACAGACTTATCTTCCGAATCTGCATCTGCCCTGATCCCAGTTTCCGAAGCCGGTTGGACTTGTGCGGTGGCCGAACTTTCGTCTACATTGGCATCGGTTGATCCCTTTTTCAGTGCCTCAGCCCTCAGTAGAGCCCTTTCGGCATCCGCCTCGGCTTTGGCCACCCGTTTCTCTTCCTTCATGAGCTTTCGCCGCAGTCTGTCCGCCTTCTCCTTCGCCTTCGCTGCAGCATCTATGGGATCGACCGGTTGGTCATTGGATGGCTTGTCGTGCGCTTTCTTATTCCGAGCGTCCTTGTGCGCTCGTTTGGACTCTTGCTTTCGCTGATCCTTCTGCCGCTGTACTTCCTGGCGTGCTTTCTTCGCCTCTTCCATGGCCTTTTTCTTCTCTTCCACTTTCGCCTGCGTCGGATACCGCTTTCGCCGTTCCTCAATCCAGGCCGCGATTTCTTCCGGTGACTGCAATGTGGATGTCTTTCCGCGATATGTGACCTTGAGAGCTGCGGTGTCGGCAGCAGCAGCTCCTCCGGCTAATCTCGCTTCTTCATCCACATCGTCTTCATCCTCGCTCGACTCATGCTCTTCGGTTCTCGGGGTCAATCCAAGCTGATTGTGCTTTCTCTTCTTCTTCTTTGGCTTCCGTGTGGCATCAGCTGGTGGTGGGGGTTTGACGGGAAGAGGATTTCCGAAGCTGGGAACCGGAGGCGGTGCGGGAACTCGGGGTGCGACGGACTGGGGCTTCCCAAAGGCCGCATTATGATCGCGCTTGTTGGCATAGTGTGCTGTTCTATCCCCATTATGTGACTGAGCGTTGTAACCGTTGAAGTGTCCGCCGCGCTGAGCTCCGGCAAAGGAGCCTGCCGGTCCCGTTTGCTCAAACCCCCAGCGCATAGGTGGGGCAACCATCGGCGTCTGAACTGGCTGGTTGACCGGTTGCTGGGCAGGCATGACCGAAGGATACATAGACCCAGGTTGAGCAGTAGGCGAAGTGTAAGCTCCCCCATAGTTAGGCTGGCCTTGGTAAGGCGGCACCCGGGCTGCGGATTGCGCATAAGGCTGCGAAGGAGGGAAGGAGGAAGCATTCGGAGCCCGTTGGTAATTTTGCGATGGCGAAGGAGTGACTTGGGCTGCTGGGTTGGGGTGCGTGGCATACCCAGAGTAGTTCATCTGAGCGTAGCCAGTAGACGGTGTAGCGGTAGGGTACGCGCGGTTATCTGGTGTCATAAAGTGACCTCCACGGGCGCCTCCCCGGTTTCCATAGCCCCTCCCACGTCCTCTGAAGTGGCCACCATGAGCATGACCGCCTCGTTGGCCGTGATAACCCTGACCGCCATATTGCGAAGGGTAGTTGGCATTATGGTGACGGTATTGTTGCTGCTGCGGTTGCGGTTGTTGTGGTTGTTGTTGCTGAGAGGGAGGAGGAGGAGGGGGAGGAGGAAAAGAGAACCCCTGGGAGTTCATGGCGAGAAGATCTCAGACGACCTTCGTAGAGAAACAGCATGCACGCCATCCTCCCGACATTGCGAAGACTTGACGAGGGCGCAACTCAATAAAAGGCGGCCGGAGATTCAGTGACAGAGCCTCTTTTGGTTGTTCCGTTCCGAGCAGAATCAGGAATCGCGTGCCGCTCACGTGGGGCCAACCTCACTGTCCAGGCAAAAATTTCATGGCAGATCCGCCGGCTGCCATTGGCTGGATGCCGGGGGTTCTCGCATTGAGCTGCTGCTGCTAAAAGTGATTTCCAATATAATAATTGTAAAATGGTTGCTGGATGGAGGACAATTGAACTAGCTTTTTTCTAATATGGGATTGAGTCCCGACCACTTGAATACTCCCACCCGAATGCTTGCCTTGGAATAGAAAGAAAGAAAGAGAAGAATCTATTATCTCCGTCGTCCTTATCTTTTTTCTTCTTCTTCTTCCCCGCCGGCCGTTTGAGCGCTACGTCAAGCGACTCGATTCATCATGTTCATTCTTGTTAGTGATCGACTACTACTCCCACTTCTATATGCACCCAGTGCATACCTATATCGGAGTTTGTGCTGACCCGTATCTCACAGACTACGATCTCTGATCTGATCCAGATCTCCCCGGAGGATTTCTCCAAATATAGCGCTGTGGCTCTCGAAGATAACATCAACGAGAAGTATGCCAACAAAGTATGTCCTAGCGCGTGAAACTTCTCCCATTGTGTGCTTCATGTTTAGCACGGTCTGCGAGCCATGCTTGTGAGTGAACATCGCTGACCTTGTTATGGTCAGGTCATTCAAAAAATCGGCCTATGTATTGGTTTCTATGACCTGCTAGAGTCTTCAGATGGTCTGATTGGCCATGGTACTGGACTTGTTAATGTAAATGGTATGTTACTTTTTCTATCTACGATGTTCTTCTCAGAGTGTGTGGTAGAGAAACTGACCTATTGACAGTCAAATTCCGTCTGATTGTCTTCCGCCCGTTCAAGGGCGAGATCATGCTTGGGAAGATCTCAAGTGCGACAGAACATGGCATCAAGGGTGAGAATCCAGTGTATAGGATGTATTTTTTAACATATGATGCTGACACTCCCTAGTTGCCGTGGAATTCTTCAACGACATCCTCGTGCCCCCTGATCTACTCCTGGATGGCGCCAGATTGTGAGTGTACCACCTAATCAACTCTGCGATGCTCCAGCTTGCTAACAAATCTCAGTGACTACGCGGATCAAGTCTGGATCTGGGAGAACGAAGATGGTTCTACGTTCTACTTTGATGTTGGTGAAGTTGTTCGATTCCGCGTTGAGATGGAAGAATGGCACGACCAGATCCCGAATGCGCCGGATCTAGGAGATGCCGCCGCCATCGAGCGGAAACCCCCATATTCGATTATAGTGAGTGACTATCCTTACTCCAGGTATATTATCTGTGTTGAAGACAATCTAATATCTTTATGATATAGGGATCCATGCAAATGGCTGGATTGGGTCCGATTTCATGGTGGTGATTGATGATTTGCTTTGTTTTGGAGAGGAAGAATACGAGAGCTTCCCGTGGATGGGATTGCATTGTACACTACTACTACTACTTACATACAGTGGGTTCAAAAGAAAAGGAAAAAGTAAATGGGAGGAATTGGATATACCACGTTGGGATGGATGTTGCAGAGGGGAGAAGATCGATAATACCATCGATAGACGAATAATGACATGATCTTAGCTTTATTAATTGTTCAGGTTGGCGCAATAGTGATTCTTGATGTCGAAATGAAGGGATGGTATGAGCCCATCCCAAGGAACCATGGATCATTACTTCCCCTTGCAGCACCAAGCGACCGTGCAATCATGCCGAATGGGGGGACACCGTTGCAGACTCTAGATAAAACAGGGCGTACGTAGATAGAGATAGGGATGCAAATGACACCTTACAATGCCAAAGCAGACACACCTTCAACTAATAGAAGTGGAACTAAACTAGGCGGCTGTCAGCACGGAAGGGCGTCGGCGATGCGACGGTTAAAGGCGGCGATAAACTGGCGGGGTGGAGAAGAAGGAAAAAAGAAAGGGAAGAAAGATTCTGGAACTCGGCGCGGGTCCCTCTCGACCACTTCGTCCTATAGTTCTCCAGCATCCAGTCTGCGCAACGTAAAAGAAACCCGGCATCAGCCAGAAATTTTCAAGCAAACTTGCCCCCTCTCTCTGTGCGCGGCTCGTCTCGTTTTCATTCCTGGGATTCTGCGTCTCACCGATCTATTTTTCTCTCTCGTTTCCTTGGCCCATTACAAATCGCAACCCTAGAAACCTTGAAGGGTTGACTTGCTTATATTAGACCGCATTTGCGTCTTGCAGGGGCCCTGTGATTTCATCATCCACCTCTTGTCTTTAAGCATTCAACTGCTCTACAAGACCCAGTACTCGCGCATTTTAGACTATCAGCGACTTATTGTTCTGATTTACTCACTTTTGCTTTTTTTTTTTTTGACTTCTATTATTCCCCATTTCGTATATATTTTCATTCGTGACAATGGTTGCTCTCCCCACTCAGAACGGAGCGTCGACCCCTCAGGATCGCCGCTTCGGAACTTTGGCCGTCCACGCTGGTGCTCCCCATGATCCTACCACCGGCGCTGTCATTGCTCCTGTCAGTTCGCATTCTTCTCCGAACACTGCCTTCACTTCTACGGTGCACGCGCTAATCAGCTGGCCCATAGATCTCCCTTTCCACCACCTTTGCGCAGACCAGCGTCGGAAACCCCGTTGGTCTCTACGAATACACCCGCAGCTCCAACCCCAACCGGTTAGTCGGAACGGAATCGCCATAGCTGAGATACATTGATTGCATGGATATTGACTGCTGGAATTTAGTGACAACTTCGAGCAGGCCATTGCTGCTCTTGAACACGCTAAATATGCCCTTGCCTTCTCCTCTGGCTCTGCCACCACCGCCGTCATCCTCCAGTCTCTCGCCGCGGGCTCTCACATCGTCTCCGTCTCCGATGTCTACGGTGGAACTCACCGTTACTTCACCAAGGTAGCCTCCGCCCATGGCGTCCAGGTGACTTTCTCGCCTTGCATTGAGCTCGACGTCGAGGAGCTCATCCGCCCCAACGAGACCAAGCTGGTCTGGATCGAAACCCCCTCCAACCCCACCCTCGGCCTGGTCGATATCGAGAAGATCGCTGCCGTCGCCCACAAGTACGGTATCCTGGTTGTCGTCGACAACACCTTCCTGAGCCCCTATGTTCAGAACCCTCTGGACCACGGTGCCGACATCGTCGTCCACTCCGTCACCAAGTACATCAACGGTCACTCTGTAAGCTCAACTCTTACACCCTCCTTCTATAGCAACGGGCATCTTGCTAACATGAATAATCTCAGGATGTCCTGATGGGTGTCGCTGCCTTCAACTCCGATAGCCTGCAGGAGCGCCTCTCTTTCCTCCAGAACGCTATCGGCGCCGTCCCCTCCCCCTTCGACTGCTGGCTCGCCCACCGTGGTCTCAAGACCCTCCACCTGCGTGCGCGCGAGGCCACCACCAACGCCACCGCAGTCGCCAAGGCCCTCGAGGCTTCTCCCAACGTCATCGCCGTCAACTACCCCGGCATTGACTCTCACCCCAACCGTGCCATTGCCGTCAAGCAGCACCGCAACGGCATGGGCGGTGGTATGCTGAGCTTCCGTATCAAGGGCGGCCAGGAAGCCGCTCACCTCTTCTGCAAGTACACCAAGATCTTCACTCTGGCCGAGAGTCTGGGTGGTGTCGAGTCTCTTTGCGAGGTTCCTTCCAGCATGACCCACGCTGGTATCCCCAAGGACCAGCGCGAGGCTGCTGGTGTCTTCGATGACCTTGTCCGTATGTCCTGCGGTGTTGAGGATTCCGAGGACCTCTTGGCCGATGCTCTTCAGGCTCTTGAGAAGGCTGTGGCTGCGACCAAGGTCGAGAACGGATCTGCTTAGAGGATTTGAGGTGTTTCCTTTTGTTCGTTTCGTTATCTGCGTGTTTGGGACGATACATAGAGCGTTTCTACGATATATATAAATGTGAGACGATAGAGGGTCTTGCGTGGCAGTTTTGCAGGCCCGGTCATGACACCAGATTCATACCTTCTGAAGCCAAGTAATATACAAGTAGATCTACGAATTTTCTTTCTAATATAAAGTAGTATCAATGAAAATCATAACAAAGAGATAATTTCCATATCAAGACCAAATCTATACGCAATGTATAGGACCGGTTTCAGCACCCAATCACCTTGCTTAGTCATCCCGATAACGAAAATGCAAAATTTGGACGAATGAAGCGACAAGAGAAAAGAGCCAGGCATTGACAGTTTAATATACATCGGACTCGGTCTAGACAGGAGATAGAAGACAGAGTCAACTCCGAGATTGATTATCCTGAACTTGTTCTCAAAACAAAATCGCGCTCGGGTCATTCAATCCTTCATTGAAGTAGATCATAGGATACCCCACCTCACTGCTGGATATCCATCTTCTACTTCTCTGACATCGGATTCGGCTGTGCAAGCGGCATATAAAAGTTCCCTTTATAGATAACTCTGTCTGCTCTGGTCGTGGATAGCTGAGACTATTCACAAAAACTCCAATACATTATGACATCCACATTCAGCTTCGGCTTTGCGGGGGACGATATCGACATCGATGATACGGAAATGAACGAGACTCACGAGACGAACAATGACCAGAATGCTGGTGCGGGTTCTACACTCCCGGAGCTGATTCCAGCTAAGAAACATGATGTGGCTGAGTGGGTGAGTAATTCCGATACAAGGCACTTTTCCAGTATCATTAAGATACATCACTCATCTACCCTACTCTACTCTACGTTACATCAGTATCAACAACTAACACTCCACAGATCCCTACACTCCCATCTCAAATCTCATTCAACAAGCTCAGACTGCCCACCAAAACTACTGCTGCAAACCAGCACCTCACCCTCGCTCGTCGGGACATCTTCGACATCCGCGCCCAACTCATGGCTGAGGATACTCCCGACGAGAACAACGAGGAACTAATCGCCGGTCTGGAGAAAGGCGACATCAAGCCCAATTTCTACGAAGGCGGGTTCAAGACCTGGGAGTGTGCCATCGATTTAGCCAAGGTGCTTGTTGACACCGACGAGCTGGCTGCGTCGACGGCTACTGGTGATAGACATATCATTGAGGTATGTACCTACCTACCCTAGATAATACCCAGTACATGGGATACTAACAAGAATCCCCAGCTCGGCGCCGGCACCGCCATCCCATCACTATCTCTCTTCGCCCAACTCCTCTCTCACCCAGCATCAGGACAGAGAACCCACTTCACATTCGCAGACTACAACTCTGCCGTTCTCCGTCTCGTTACTTTCCCTAACCTCCTCTTAACATGGTATCACTACACACAATCTTCTCCCTCTCCCTCCCCGTCCGAAGGACAGTCAGAAGAAGACGAACTCCTCGACATAACCCCCACCCTCATCCAATCCTTCCAAGAAGACCTCTCTGCCCGCGGCATCTCCATCTCCTTCATCTCGGGTGCCTGGTCGCCCGCTTTCGTCGACTTGGTTTTCTCCTCCACCACTTCTTCCACCCAGGAAGTACTTTACTCCCAAACACTCGTCCTCGCCTCCGAGACTATCTACTCGCCTGCGTCGCTGGGGGCATTCTCCGAGACGTTGGTCGCCTTGTTGCGTCGTGCTGCGCCGGGAGGACAGCAGCAGAGCGCGGCGGCGTTGGTCGCGGCCAAGAAGGTCTATTTTGGGGTTGGTGGGGGTGTCGATGAATTTTTGGCGGTTTTGGGTGGTGTTGCTGGGACTCTGGGGGTCGAGGTCGATGTGCAGGAGAGGTTGGATGTTAAGTCTGAGGGGGTCGGGAGGGTGGTTTTGGGGGTTAGGTGTGCTTAGTTAGTTGATAGTAGTTTTACTGTTTAGTTAGGGTCGTGGTTAGTATATAAATATGGCTTATAGATAATGGATGCTGCCTGGTAGGATGAAGTAAGTAGTTGTATGTGGTGAAGTAGTCTTAAATGTCTGGTGATTAGCGTTCGCTTAGATAAAGGTGTGATGTTATTGGCTCTGCTGTTATATTGGGCATTAGTAGTATCAGTTATGGGGCCAATCTGATCGACAGGGACTTACAGGGTAAGTAGTGTATGTATATATGTAACTATGGCTTGCGATTACAGCTGATCATCTCTGTAAGTAAACCCATGCTGACAACAACCGCATCTGCGGACAATAAATAACGGAAAATAAGAATAAAGAAAAAAAATCTTGAACACTGCCCGGTATATGTACAACAAGCCCTGCTTCCTATGTCTATTACCGACATATTCAAAACACAGAAAAACAACAACAACAACAGAATCACATTTTCCTTAGTTCAATATGCTCGCCTACTCATAAAGAGACACGACCTTGCCGTCCTGCATCCGGGCCACACGGGAGGCCTCCATCTCCTGGTTCTGACGCTGGTAGTGAGCGACAACATGGCTCAGATCGGCGCTCTGGCCGGGGGCGACATTGTAAGGAGCGACGGCGCTGAAGCTGACCCTACAGAGAAAACAAAAAAGATCCCCGGTTAGTACTCCGCATATTGAGGTATAATTGGGAGAAGGAATGGATGTGTTGACGTACTCAGGCTGCTTCAATTCAATGAATTCGCGAGGACCCTGACTCGCGAACAAGTGACGGTCATGAGCGACCTTCTCCATGGCGGCCGTGTGGATAGCGTTTCTCTGCTCAAAGATCTTCTCGTCCGGAGTCCACTTGTGGATGAGGTTGGTGATCCATGACGGGGAGGAGTTATCGTTCGACTTGGCCACCTGGTACAGAACGAAGGCGGACGCGAAGGTGCCGAAGGTGACGTAGAAACTGCGCTGTATGGGTGCGTAAGATCAGGATGTTAGCTTTTTGAGAGCCTTGCTTATTCGTTCATGCAGGAACCAATGCCACAATGGGTATAATGGGATGTGAAAGTCGGGCGAGGGTAGTAGGGAGGGTTCGTTTGCCGTTCCCATTGGAGGAGGGGAGAGAACGTACGCCGAAGCTCTCGTTCACAGGCTCGGCATGGTGAGCTGCGTGCGAGTCGAATCGCCGGGGCTGCTGGTTCCGCAGAAGGAGCCGCGCCGAAGCCACCGATCGCCTAGCGAAGAACATGGTGTGGAGGTAGACAATTGGCAGCGGCGGATCGAGTTATGATGTCGTCGTCGCCGGGGGGGGGTTTTGGGAGGTTGAAAGCGCAGAAAGGCGGTTCGAGGCGGAGTGCACGTGATTGGAAAGCTGGATTGGGTTTGGGCTGATTGGTCCAGTTCCAGTGATGGTTAGTCATGTGACTTGTGCCATATTGGGACTAGTGTAACAGAGCATAGAGGATCCAAAACTGGTTAGCTTAGTTAGGACAACAGTAAGGCTGCCATGCCATGACTAAGTCGGTCTGTCAACTGTCATGTGGATTGGTCAGTGAGCAAGTAAATCTTTCCTGTTAGTTACTCTTCTTCCTGCAGCCCCGGACATCTTACGGTGCAAACACATCCTTTCTTCCACTCCCCTCATCTGTCGGCCTAAATTCTCCTGCATGTCGGTCAAATATGATATGATGACCGTCAGACCCTCCCGATCTTCGCCTTACCTGCAGCAACATCCTGGAGGGATCATGGAATCAATCCTCCTTTTCGCCCTGAACGGGGGTTGGGGCAGTTCCATCCAGTGAAGTGTGAGCGGGTCGCTGTGTTGGCTCGTCAGTCATGGTGTTCCTACACCGCACACCCTGGGTGGTCCCGATGCATGGCTAACTGCCTCACTTCAACATGGCGCTCCCCACTGCTTGCGATTAGCGCGGCAGCAATTGGGTTTCAGGTTCTGCCAATTCATGTGGGCTCCTAAACGTCTGGATATCAACAGCGACATGTCATCGATCGTTGGTTAGCGTTGTCCACTCCCCGCCCACTCGACTTGCCCCCCCTCATCTCGCTCTCTTTCTTTCCCCTCGGCGGTGTTTGAAAGTGTGAGAGAGCTCGGACTCTTGGACTCTCGAAATAGCATGCTCTAGGACGCTTGCTCCGCTGCTCGTCTTCTGATTCACCCTGCCACCCCCAAATGATCGAGTCGTTGATGCCCAATGCTGGTGACACCGCCTGCTGATTGGATCCGCTTCGAGTCCCGACTCAAACGCCTCGGTCCACTCCGATGACTCCCTTCTTGCACCCAAGTGTGTACTCTTGCCTTCTCTCGCCTAGTCGGACTCCTACGGTCTATGACTCCCTGGTAGAATGGGTATCAATTGCCCTCTAAGGTTCGGTCCGCCGTCGCGCCTCGCCCAGCCCCCCTGAGGCTGGCCGGAGCCCTTTGTAGATGCAGTTTTTTTCTTGTTTGGGCGTGACTGGGAACCGGTTATTAGCTGCCCTCTTTTTCCCCAACGTCGTCTCTTCTCTCGAATCCCATTCCTCAGAATTCAACTATTTTAAGAGCCAGCGTGTGGAAAACTATCCTGGCTTTCCGGAGTGTCTGTCCACTGGCAAACTTGCCATTCGACATCCGGTGATTTGTCTTCCGTGTATTCCTACCATTTGCGCCCACCTGCATACATTCTGCTCAACGGGCCTGAGCATTATTTTCCAATTTTCCCTATTCTCCTAATTATTTTTTTCTCCCTCTCTTTTCTCCTTACCCCCTAAAATTTTTTTTCTTACTTTCTTTCCTGCCTGACCGTGTGATCACCTACCTTGTCGGGCCCCTGCGTTTCGCTCTGTATCTATATCAACTCGGAATATATCACGACGCCGCCGAACGCGCTTACAAATGTACAGTGTTAAACCCGCAGCCACCCAATCTAGTCTCCGCTGACCGTGTTACTTCTTTAGCTATTGGGAACACGTCTTACAGCCTTATTCTAACTTGGGCACGCATCACTATCGCCCACCATGGCAAAGAACAAGAAGTCCGCTAGCAAACAAAAGAATAAGAAGGGCAAGAACCAAGAGGCCTCTGGTAATCAGACACCTCAGCCCGATTCTCCTGTTGTTGAACAACAACAAGAAGAACAACAAGAGGAACAACAACAGCAACTAGAACAACAAGAAACACCTCAGCCTGAGCTATCTACCCCTGAGCCAGAACAACAAGCAGAGCCAGAGGAACAACAACCACCACCAGAGGCACCTCAACCTGAGCTCTCCACTGAGGAGCCAGCGGTCCAGCCTGAGAGCCAACAAGAGGTCCAACAGGAGAACCAGCAAGACCCGCAGCAAGAGCAATCACAGCCAGAGGTCTCCACTGAAGAGCCGGTACCAGAGCCCCAGCAAGTAGAAGAGCAAGTTCAGGAGCCACCGACAGCTCAGCCTGAGCCCACATCGGAACAAGCAGAAGAGCAACCAGAGGGTCTGCAAGAACAGCAAGACATACAACCTGACGAGCAGCAACACGAACAACCGCCCACTGAAGCTGAAGCTCAAATCGAAACTGAAGCTGTAGCTGAACCTGCAGCTGAGGCGCCGATCGAATCACAGCCGGCAGAAACAGAGCCCGTATCTGAAACCGTACCAGAACCGGCACAAGAGCCAGAGTCGGTGCCAAACCAAGAACCAGAACTGGAGCAACCACAGGCTTCCGTCGAGCCAGACTCGACTGTGCCCGTAGACGAGGCACCAGTCCAGTCGCCGGCGAACGAGGAGGGTGGGTTCGAGCAACCGGAAGTTCCTGAGCCCGCCCAAGTTGAGCAATCCGACGTGAACGATGTGCAGACCTATTCTGAACAGCCACAAGAGTCGAGCTGGGAGGAAATAGGCACATCGGAACAACACGCGGGTGACGCTGAGGAGCACCACGAGACCGACCCTTTCCAATTTGAAGCTAGCGGTGCCGCTGAAACAGTCGAGGAGACACCAGTAACAGCACCGCAGACACCGCTGGATTCTTCATTCGTCCCGACCCAGTCGTGGGAGCCCTTGGAAGAACCACAGCCCCAGGCGGACAGCTCATTCGTGGCAGCATCCTTTGGCTCCAACACCGGAGCTCCAGAGACTTACTCGCATATTCCTGAAATGTCTGAGCCTTTCGCCGACACTGTAGTCGCTCAGCCTACTCCTTTCTCTGATACGTTCGCCCCCTCGAGCGCTACTCCCGCTTCGAAGCCTGGTTCTCCGATTCCCCAAAGCGGTTCACCAATCCAACGCACTGCATCCCCATCTTTCAAGTCTATGTCGCCTGGTCCTCAGAGCGCTGCTGCTACACCACGTGCCACTTCACCGGTGCACCAATCTGCGTCGCCAGTTCGACCTTACCATTCTCCGGTGCAGCAGTATACCTCACCGATGGCCCAACCCGCCTCGCCAATACGGGAAGCAACGGTTCTGTCGCAAAGGAGTGCCTCTCCCACACCGCCAGGCGCTTCTCCCGTATTTCAATCAGCTTCACCCGCCGTGCAACAATATTCTCCAGTGCAGAAGGTTGCATCACCTGTGCAAAAGACCGTGTCACCTGTACAGAAACACGTCTCGCCTGTCGCGAAACCCGCTTCACCTGTTCCGAAAGTCAGCAGTCCTCTAGCACGTGGGCACATGTCTCCCATGATGTCTCCACAAATGGCTCCTCCGCCAATGACGGCGAGGATGCATCAACAGCCAACCGCCATACCGCCCTACCCCCCCTCCTATCACTCGCCTATCATGAGCGCCAATGGCTTCCTCCCCCAGTATGCCTATTACCAGCCTTCCCCTAACATGCACCCGACCCCTCGAGGCTCAATAGACCCCGGGTCGGCTGCATCCTTCCAGGCTTTGCAGAACCTGGGATTCGGCAATGGCCATCCTCTGAATGGCAAAGGAGGTACCATCTCGCCTCCGCACGAACATGAAGAGCCTATTGAGCTTCTCCAGAGGATCCAGGATGCCATTCCCGACATCGGCCGGCTGCTCAATAGCTACAAGACCACCAAGGGCAAGTTGCAGGCGCGGGAGTCCGAGTTCAAGCAGATGAAGAACCAACATGAGCAGGAATTGATGCACAAAGACTTCTACATCGATGCCCTGCAGAATCAGATGCGGAAGGCGGCCAGTGAAAGTGCGGAGGAATCAACGAGACTGAAGAATACCATCAATGAGCTTCGCATGGAGCTGGGCAACGAGAATGAGAAGAAGAAGGACCTTCAGGAGAGGCTACATGATTCGGAGAAGGCCAATGAGGAGCTAACGCAGACGAAGGCCGAGCTGGAGGAGGAGGTCAAGACTCTCAACACCAACCTTCAAGAGGCACATGAGACCTACGAGAGGGATATGGAGGCTGCCAGACAAGACAAGGAGTCATCTCTTGCCACTCAGAAGAAGGAGCTGACGGAGATGTTCGAGGAGATCAAGGCAGAAGACGAGAAGGCAGCAGCTGAGGCTCTCGCGGCACGCGAGCGCGAGTTGCTCGACCAGCAGGACGCGATGAAGAACGATTACGAGAACCAGAAGCAACAGATGCAGGAAGCGCACGACACACTGCAAGCCGATTTTGACTCCAAGGTTGCCGAGCTGGGCTCGACAAAGGAAGAACTTGAAACCAGAACTACCGAACTC
The DNA here is from genome assembly GCF_003184835.1 of Aspergillus costaricaensis CBS 115574. Taxonomy (NCBI): domain Eukaryota; kingdom Fungi; phylum Ascomycota; class Eurotiomycetes; order Eurotiales; family Aspergillaceae; genus Aspergillus; species Aspergillus costaricensis. The sequence continues at coordinate 818,344 of NW_020291808.1, forward strand.
GCAGACAAGCAGAAGGAACTGGAGGATACCATTGAGACCAACGCCAAGGAGATGGAGGACCTTCGTCAGACCCACGCTAACGAAGTCGAGTCCCTCAACAACAGCCACGCAGATAAGGTGGCGGAGATGGAGAAGGAGCACAGCGACCAGCAGCAGAAGTGGGCTGATGAGAAGACCGACTTGGAGGGACGGCTCTCGGACAAGATCCAGGCCTTGGAATTCTGCGAGCGGGAGAACAAGAAATTGGAGGAGGATAACCTTGTCAAGGAGAAACAGGTTCAGCATGCGGTGGATGGAATGCGCCTTACCATTGATAATTTGGACAAAGATTGCGACAGGTTGAGAAAGACTCTTCACAGCCTTGGAGAAGCTACTGACCTCAAGAGCACGAAGGGTGATACATTCTTGTAAGTGACCCAGTGCATTGAGAATGTGTTTTAGTACCCGACTTTCGTTTATGATCTCTCATCTTCTGATGTTCTTTTCTTTTTCTTTTCTTTTTCTTTCTTCTGCATTATCTTTGCATTTAATTTCGATGTCATGTTTGCATTTTTCTTCTTTTCTGCATGAACATGAACCAGAACCAGAACCAGACCACAGTCTTTTGTTTGTTTCATTTCCTTTGTCTTTTCTCCTGTTCTCCTGTCTTTTTCTATAGACTGATCATGATGATGACTATGATGACATGTTGATAACGCTATAAATGTACGTGCTCTGATAAACATCTCCGAAATCTAGTTTGGATTGTTTCGGCCAACTATCTCGGCTTATTGTCTCCTTGTCCAAGGAGCACTTCTCGTACCTTCCAATTGATCCTCCCAAGGACATTCTATCCAAACTTCCATCGGAACTACCATCGTTCCTTGATAACACCCCGGCATCCGTCGAGCTTCGTTCAGCATATGTCCAGCATGTCATTTCTAAGACCTTGACCTACCGCATCTTCCATCCCTTCCTGTTCACCTTGGGCCGCCGGTTCGATAAGGCCGATACCTTCTTCCAGATGCTGTCGATGGATATCCGCCGCAAGTCCGTGAGACGGGAGGCGTTCTGGAGACAGCAGACACTGAAGGCAGCGTACACGACCTCGGACGCCAAGCAATCGATCAACGTTGTGGCGGCCGTCATTGTTGACGAGATCATCGACCAGCTCAAGCACTTTGCCGACCCGAAGAACCTGGATGCTCTTCTCATCTCAGTCCGCAAGATTGTCAAGCTTGCAGCTGAGACCTGGCGACTTGCGCGCGTGGAGCGAGAGCTGATCCTGGCCTCGTTGCCGTCGCCCGATGCCGATGCCGTTTCCAATGATGACTGGGAAGAGTATGGCACCCCCAAGGAGGGCAGCCTTAGCTCCAAGGAAGACCCCACTCGTCATGTTATCCTGCGCACCTTCCCCCGGATCACGCGCGAGGCAGCGCACGAGGATTTCGCGATAGAGGAAGAAAAGTACAACCCCTGCACATACTCCCGTGGCTGTGTTCTGTACTCCGACTCCCCTGTGGTCATGGCCCGTCTCCAAGAGTTGGCTAAGAAGTCAGAAGACTCGCCTCGTCGTGGTTCAAGAGACTCGAGCCGCTCAGATGGGTCGCCCTCTCCCCGCCGGAGTCGGGACGGCATGAGGGCATGAACGAAAGCTTCGAGTAATGCGATGTGAGTGGCTATGTCGACCAGGATACTGTTTTAATAACCGGCTTGTTTCATATACTTTTGATCTTTCCCCATTTTGTCTTATCTTGCCGGCCCGGCCCTTCGCGGGGCTGCGGGGCCACAACAATCCTTTGGGTTTCCTATGTCTTCCAATGTTTTCCTGATCATGACCGAGACGATTTTTTGATGAGAGGGCCCCAACACCCATTCCTTTCTCCAACCAATGTATTTTTTCTGACACGATTTTTATACTTCCTTTCGACACTATCATGTCATTTCGGGGTTATGCCTCTTTTGCTTATGTTACGATTGCGTCTTTGCGTGTTTTAGCGAGCGATTGTTTATTTCATGTGTAACAAACAAATACTGTATGTGAAACTACTACTATATATTTATCTATGACCAGGACCTGGAAGCCCTCACAGCACCTACACAGCATGTACTTAGTGGATATGATGGACGAGTGATGAGAAGATGCGCAGGAGATTGGGGAATGATCTACAATGAAGACATGATGAGAAATGACAGAATCAATCATATGATAAATAAAATCAGATTGTTTGCAATTCTTCCAACCGACGATTGACTTCACCCGATCAACAAGTACCCTGTAAGACCATAGACCAACCAGTCTGGTTGGTTAGTTTAACTAGATAGATAACTACATGGTAAGTACTGTAGTTAGTCAGTTACCCGGGCGCAATTGCACAGCCACGCACATGATGTCAAGATCAGCCATTGCCACACATTCGTAACATACAGTCTCTCTGCGCCAAAGCTTGGTTGGTGCGCGCCCTTTGAGCCTCCTGTGTCCCACATCCGGGGAGAGAAGCCGGTTACACCAGGATACTACTCTTCGCGAAAATCTAGACAGAGAGCAGCCTGACGGTGTGACAAATCCATTCCAATTACCTCCATGATTTGACTAAGGCTTTCACAGTACTTAGTACTGTTTACACATATAGTCCACTTTTATTCACCGCTCATAATGCCCACTACTTACATGCAATGGATTCAAACTACAACTGCCAAGATGTTCCACCGGTTCTGACTCCAACTTGCGCAGCCTCAGACAGGGCTGATCCAGTCGGGGAAAAAAAAACATCTCATTATTGCCAAGAAATAGTTTCCGTTAAACTTGTGCTACTTGAGTACTAAGACTCTACACCGTAGTAGATGAGTTTACAAAGTAGATAGATAGATGGAGTGGATTGGGGTTCAGAAGGTGGCTTGTGTCGTGGCTGAGTTTTAGCTACTACCGTTTCAGCACGGGAGTGGGGGTTATAAATAGCAACTGCCGATATTACCATCAGTTAGTACTTAGTATTTACCGCAGCATCATACTGCTTCAATACTATTGGGCTGAGATTGTGGTGTATACTACTCTAGTAAGCATGCAGTAGATAGTAAAGTAGTAGGTAGGTATATGGCAAGAATAGAAACACTCACACTTCTACCAGTTATTATTCTCCTTCCCTTGGTGACAAGAGACGAGTACTGAGTACTTTAGTAGATTGCGATAATCAAGGTCAAGTGGGGACTTGGTGGGGACGGCACGAGCCCTGCGAATTTCCGAGCTGCTTTAAAATTTTTTTGTCATGACGGGGAATATGGACGGATAGGATAGGATGGATCCATGGTTTGAGATTGGTGTCCTTGTAGGGATGGGGATGGGGTGTTCATCGGGTTGGGTTGTGTGTTTGTGATCCACTGATCATTTGTAGCATGTGGGTTTCTTTTCTGATGTTCATAGGGTTGGTTGATAGATAGTCGGAGAGGAAGGGATCAGCAAGCGTGCAGACTTCGGATTATTTTTATTTTATTTTGTTCATCTATTCTTCTACTAACCAATTATTATTATCTCCGTTATTAATATGACATTTTCGTAGGATGATTGGGAAGAGGTCAGTGCTGGGATAGTAAATTATTTCTTAAGATATGAAGAGAGAGCAAGCACTGTGAATATTCAGGAGATGGGCATAACATAACTGCAATTCCCACCACCACCCCACCAACACTAACTAACTATGACTGATTCGTACCTGAACCTGTTAGTTTTAGTTTAGCTACTAGTTGGTACCCCGCTTGGCTGTGAGTGGCTCGCAATGCTGCACGCCGGCGCGTATCGTCGCCATTCTCACCAGCCAGATTGAGGCCTTCATCCGGTTGTGACAATTGAAGATGATGGTTTGGAAATTTAGTAGCTTGGCCTGACTGGCCCCCCCTAATACTATGGAATACTACTACTAGAAGTAGTAGTATTACACAGTAAGCTTCACCCACCCCCCTTCCGATGTGGCTCAGTTCTCTTCGAGTGGTGAATGTGGATTCCCTGTTCAGTCACAGCCGCAAGGCGCCTTTGCGCTTTCCCTCGTTTTCTCTCTCTCTCTCTCTCTCTCTTTTTCTCTTCTCTTCCTCTCTTCTCACCCACTCACTCACCCTCTTAATTTCTGGCATTTCCTTCGCGTCATCTTCTCAGGCCAGGCTTCTCAAGACCAGAGCCTCGTTTCCTGGGCTTTCTTGTTTTTCTTTTACTTTCTCCCTTTTCCACCCAATATTTCGCTCGTTCCTCTCTCTCTCACCCTCGTTCCCCGTGACTGCGGCTCTACTTATCGAAATACATTTAATACCCGTAATCTATCCTACTACTATCGCTATCCTCTCTATTATTCCCTCCACCCCCACGCTTACCTCTCTCTCTCTCTCTCTACTACTACTACTACTACTACTACTACTTCTCTTCACCACCTCAACTTGGACCACCAACAACTAACCAACATCCTGAATCCATCGTTTTCCTTTCTCCTTCCCCTTCCCCGTACTACTTCCACTGCATGTCGCTCCACTCAGGATTCCGTCCCGCTTAGCTGAACTCTCTTCTGCAATCTTCAGTCACTTGTTTTCCCCTCGCTCGTGACTAAGTACTACTAGTAGTACTCCAAGCTCGGGTCTTGGCCTCATTTGTTCTTCACTCTACTAACTCGCTCCTCCCGGCTTACTGCGACGGTGGCTTACCCACTTCACGTTGCGCCCGCCACATACTGATTTAAGGGGCATTCCTGAATATTCTTCATTGCTTCTACGCCGTTTTCGCTGCTTACGAACGCCGAGGCGCCCTGTTCTCCTCCATGTCGATCTAGAAATGCTATCTCGGATTCCCGTTCACTGGTCTTTGTGTGTAGTCTGCTTCACCGAGACAGACTGAAACCAAGCCTGCAGAACAGCAGAATCCCAGCTGTTTTCTTGGATCACCGAGACTTCTTCTTACTGAAGAGGTGATCGCTGGCATTCACCGCATAATTCTTACCGCGCAAATCGCACGGTCGATACGACCCAAAGGCCCACTGCAAGCATGTCCACCTTATCACCGAGGCTCATCCAGGACGAGTCGCCCACCGATATGACTTTCTACGATTCCAACTACCACGACCCTTACCTCTCGGCCCCCTTGGACCCCGATGAAGCTTCCTTCAAGTCCTCCGCTATCAGATTAACGCCTGTTCCTGGTGAAGACCATAGCACAGGAAATCCATCGTCTCCCTTGAATATACAAACACACGATGACTTAGCCAATGGACATGCCAACGGTCAAGCGGCTTCTTACTCAGAGTTTCTCAGCCCAACCGATGACTTTTCGAGCGATATGAGTGCGCACACGTCCCCCAGCGCCGATATATTATCCGCAGGTTTTGGCATGGACGTGGATTTTGGGAACAATGCACTGCAACATGACAACAACATGGCGCTGCCCCTACCGAATATTGACACCTCGGCTACTGACATGCTGCCCTCGTCAACGTCCATGCTGTCGCCACAGCAAGCTGGTTGGACTCCGGTCAGGGAATCTAGTCTACTGCCAGATACGGATCACATCAAGTCTCAGACTGAGCGCGACATTATGGCGCGGCAACCCCAAGCACTGTCATTGATCACAAGTCCCCAGAGCGATAACCTCAGTGTTCATGCATTTCCGGATTCGGCCAGAGCAAGGAGTCCTATTGTCAAGATCGAAAGCTACTCCCGCGGGGACTCACCGGTCAGAGATGCTTCTTCAGCCGGGCGACGCCGGAGCCTGACTTCCAACCATCTTTCACCGAACGATATGACCAGTGATTCAGAAAATGAGGGCGTCGAAGAAAGCTACGGGGCAATCGGGCAACGCTATACAGTTGCACGAGCGAACGACGGTTCCTGGTTGCCCAACATGACTACCGGGCAAGGCGGCGTTGAGCCATCGTCACGAGACGACATTTTCGTCCCAAGTCCGAACGAGATGGAAAATCGACGACGACTAGAGGAGAAGAATGCCGACATCCAGTCATGGTCAGCATCTGTAAGCGCTGCGAATAGTGAGGCAGGAGACGAGGACACTTCCTTGCTTGGTGGGAATCGTAGCCACCTGGGAGGCAGACGCAGAGCCAAAAGTGCCGGGGACCCATCGCTTCAGCCGGATTACTTCTCCCTAAAATCTCGACTTTTGGAACCCGCCGTACCGGGGCCTGGGCTCTTGCTCCATGAAAGTAGCGATGATGGCATCAGTGAAGGCGGATCGGACAGTGCAGAAAGCCGATCAGACTCACCAGCTGTCAGTGTCAATGAAGCGAGGTGGGCACACGAGGATGCAGAAGTTGCCCCTGAGGAAGAGCAACAGAGACCCGAAGATGGAGAACCGTCCCCACATCAGTTCCTCGGGGCTCCTCCATGGCGGGATCCTGAGCACGACGCATTTCCCCAGGAGACGCGGATGCAGCCTGCAAGCTCGAGTGCTGCCATGGTAGAATATCAACGACGAGCCAAGGACATTGACACCGCCTCGCGCTCGGCGACTTGGGGCACCCGGCATTTGAACGATGCAGAAGTCAACAGTATTATCGGCCCAGGTGGCTCCTTCGAAAATATGTCACTAAATGACAAGAAACATGAAAGACGAAGTAGCCTCCGAAAATTCCTACACAGAAAACCCTCCAGCAACTTGAAACGGCGCCTATCGGATCTCTCAATCATTCCCCCCAGCACGGAGGGCGCGAGCAAAGCTGAAGATGTCAAGAGTCCCCCGTTGAGAAAGGACAGCTTCCCTCACCGGTTGAACCTCAGTCGATCCAGGTCTCCAAGCCTTAACACAAGCAGTGCCGTGATCGCTATTGCCGGACAGATGGCCGCTATTGGAGGCAAAGATTCCCTCCGGGCTGCGTCGCCAAATCCAGCCACAGGCCCCTGGACATATCTGAAAGGTCGGGGAAGAAGCCGAAGTGAGCTACCAAGAGCTTCAGCTCCCGGGTTAATGGACCTGATGACCAGTCATGGCGGACCACCGATCCCCAACATTGCCTACTCACCACGGGCAAGCAACCACCACGAAGCCCCGCAGAAGAGTCCAGGAGAGGACCACGCGGGAGCCAATGCAGATGATGAGGATGACGACATGGTGGACGAAAAGGGATTGGTGATGCAGTTCCCGCTCCCATCGCATTTGCCGGTGCCGACTCTCGAGGGTTTTAAGAACCAAATCACGCAGATCAATCCCCGACTTCCGCCCGCATTGATTGAACGCTTTGCTCACGAGCAGCTTCGTCGGTACCGGAAGCTAGTAGAGAGCAAGCAAAGCCATACACGTGCTGTTGGCCAGAAAAAATGTAAATCAGGGAAGTTCTGCTTCGCATTGGGTGGCGAGGCAAAATTGCTGGCACCTCGCGCTAGCCCCGAAGCTGCTCACACGCAGTTTCATATCCCGGGTCATGGAGCGGTCGAGGACGATCCTCACAAGCTTGGAGAAAGCGCCGTCACTGCAGCACAGTTTCCCCCGGGTGTACCCCTACCGCCGGTTAAACGGTTGCCAGCGGAGTTCGAATGCCCGGTATGCTTCCAAGTCAAGAAGTTTCAGAAACCTTCAGACTGGACCAAGCATGTCCACGAAGATGTGCAGCCATTTACATGTACCTTCCCACAGTGCTCGGACCCCAAGTCCTTCAAGCGAAAGGCTGATTGGGTCCGACACGAAAGTGAGCGACATAGAAAACTAGAGTGGTGGACGTGTACAGTTCCTGATTGCAACCATACTTGCTACCGGAAGGACAACTTTGTACAACATCTTGTCAGGGAACATAAGATGCCAGAGCCCAAAGTCAAGAAACCGAAAAACCAGGGGGCGTCGACCAAGACCAAAGGCGAATCTGTCTCTCCGGACTCGCAGGAAGACAGCAATCGCGAGCGGGAGATTGAACACCTCTGGGACCTTGTAGAGAAGTGTCGACATGACACGCCCAGGGGACCCAAGGACGAACCGTGCCGCTTTTGCGGTAATGTCTGTAGCACCTGGAAGAAGCTAACGGTGCACTTGGCCAAGCACATGGAACAGATCGCTATGCCCGTTTTGGCGCTTGTAGATGAGAGGGATCTTCCAATGATCGAGACTACTGGTCCTAGCGATGAGCCCGCTCCTGGACTGAATCCAGGGACCCCACCAAATGAAGCCAGCCGTTATATGCCAAACTCGGATGGCGTTGACGGACCCTCGGTGGTATCGATGGATCTCACGCAGGCACCATACGCCAGCAATAATGACGAGAACGCCCAGGAGCCTATGATGTCCTTCACTCCGTCATATTCCCCCCACTTGCCAACCATGCCTGGTGGTTGGATCTCCGCCGAGCCTGAGTCAATTGACGCGTACGATGATGCGCCCATAATGGGCCTGCCAGGGGGGAGTGCGGATCAGACGCGGCTCATGCCGGTGCATCAGAATTCGGTCACCTATCCGCCCCCTTTCAACGCTGGGCCTCGACTGAGGGTCCCCAGTCCAAACCTCAGTGTGTTGCAGGACCCGTATAGCTTCTCCCTATCCCCCACGGACATGCAGCCCACCTATGATCATCAGGGGCCAGTTTACGTATCACCTTCCACGGACCACCGCTATGGGTATCAAGGCTCGATGCCACCGGCCATGCCTTACGTTCCGGGGGGCTACCGAGAACAGCCCTGATCCTCGATCGGGAGAGGCGACGCCGTAACGTCTCACGGGGCTTATGACCCTAGCGCAGCAGTTGCAGATCGTGAAGGGTGGAGGATGGAATGCGCTTGGAACGGTCGTCTATCCTAGGAAATACTCCCATGACCACACTCGGATTTTTGGGAATGGATTTTACTTCTTTTTCCTTGTTCTGCTTTTTAGGTCTTATTTCTGTATCTTGTTGATCTGCATCCACCTATATACCCACCATTGGATTGAACATTGCACCATTGACCGTTCTTGGGAAAGAATATTGTATTGTATGCATGTATGTTACTGTGGTTCGGTTTATCCTACAGGATCCCTTTTTGACCTGCTTAGAGGTTCTCCCAATCTCTTTTCTTATTCTTGTCCAGATAGGTTTTGGGTTCCGATTTAATTTTCTTTTCTTTTTTTTAGTTTGGCGTATCTCTTGGGGCTTGGCCAGGGATGGATGGCGTCAGCCGAGATCCAGGACTACGATGGTCGCCGAACCCCGTCAATCTAGGAATGAGCTAGTTTCGCATCTATTGCCCTGTGTGCTACCTACTGACATCGTATGCACGCTGCACGCGTGGCCCCCAAATTGTCAATTGGTCAGGATGCGATGATTGGAGGAGAGACGACGCACGTCGCAGAGAAACTTGACGGCACACTGCAGCGGGTGGTGAGGGGATGGCATCCGGTCGACATTCAACGCAGGACGGAAGATTCCCTCCTCGCTGCCTGTCAATGTCGGTCGGAGAAGGCGAAACCAACGGCTGATCAACGACCCTGGCGGAAGCACAGGATGGGGGGTGTGGTGGTGGGTGAAAGCATAGTCCCCCCGTGGTTACGACGCTGCGAGCACAGCCCATGAGGCTTGGAACCTCAACCGTTGCTCTATTGAAGGAGATCCCTCGGGGTATGATCTGACGCTGGAGGTCATATTTTTAGGCAGACGGGGACGATGATGGGGAAAGGAAGGGAGTAAGGGATTCACGGGGAGGAAAGGCGTGGAAACTAAACTAGTCGATCGACCGACCATGACACTACTGGACACGCTACTCTTTCTCTCTTGGGTCTCTACAGGTATTGAGGTTCCGGCATGCATCTAGCTTGGGGGAGAGGGGGTGTAAAATTAGGTAGGTCTGTCGTGTGTTTCGGAGGAATGGGTAAGTGAAAGATAACGAACATGGAAAGAAAGGCAGATGAAGAGAAATGGGGAAGCTAACATCTTTCTCTCTGCAACCAGTCTGCTTGTGGTCAGTCAGTCGACTAGACTATATCAGATAGATTGCTGCAGTGTGATGACTTTGGGTGTAGATCCATAACGGACCTCCCTGAGGGATCGTCCGGGACGCGGGTGAAGGGTTCGCTACCCTACCCTACCCTCTCGATCGGAGTCTTCACTGATCACTCGCCGGGGATGGATGAGGAGGGGGGTGTGGGCTGGAAGACGCGAAACCTAAACGGGGTGGATAATAGCGGGAGAGAGCGACAGAGACAATGAAGATTCCAAGCGAGAAGATTGACCAAGTGGGTATGGACCCAGGCTGTCACTTCACGACGAACGGCTTATCGGGGGCCCTCCTTACTGACACAGCCCCCGTTAGTGACTTTTAGTCCGGCTCTCCGCGAGGGAAAAAGGTTCGCCCCGTCTTTTGTTGAACCGGATTTCTTCCCCTGGCGATGGGCCTGCAGCCAATGGAGCTGCGGCCGCGTGATGATCGCTCAACCACCTTACATACGAGGGCTTCTACTCTCTTTTTTCCTTCCCTTCCCTTTCCTTTCCCCTTACCCCCTCTGCTTTCCCACCAATTCATTGGGAGTGACTGATTACTCGACCGAGTATGGCCTGCTCCGGGGAGTCTGAATGCGGACTGTCTGTGACTTTTGTTTCCCCCCTCCCGTCGAGCTGCTAGTGATGCCGGATAGTATCACTTGAGTGCCTAAATACGAGAAAGACAGAGGCTCCGAGGAGATGCACAGAACAAGGATGATCCTGCCCCAGCCAGGTGGTAGTAAAGCTGAAAAGGGCAAAAGCAACAGTTGACAACAGCGAAAGAAAAATAAAAAGCAAATAAATACGGAATAAAAGAAAACCGAAGAAAAAACAGAGAAGAAAAGAAGAGAAAAGAGCAATACGAAAATGGTAGAAGTAAAAGAAAAAAAGAAAAAGAAATTCAAAACGACAACTACTACTACCCGTGGGGGGTAAGAGGAAGAGAACGACGATGATGAGGAATGATGATGGCTGAGAATAATTGCGCCGAAGTCAATACAGCCCATTACTAGCGAGAAGTCTAGTCTGTCGGACTATTCTTCCTCTTCCTACTATCTATCAGTCCATCATCCATGGGTCCAGAGGGTCCTTGTGTCGCCCGTTGGGATCGCATCTCGATCGGATCCTGAGCGCCGGTAAGAGGATGGACGATAGCTGGTCCTTGCCATTCTCCATCCATCCATCCATCCATCCATCAATCTCTCTCCATCAATCAATCTATCCATCCATCCACTCCTATCGACCCAGCCTATCGGAAAGAGGATCTATCGAGTCTTGTACCGTGGGTCGGCTTACTGGCTCTGACAGGTCCGTCTGGACTAGCTTGGATGCTTAACGGGATGGAGTCCACCGGCCTCTCTAGACCGGCTCCAGTTCTCCAGCAGCTTTTTCCCTTTTCCCCCAGCTTCGTTCCACATAATGTAGAGTCTCAACCTGTCACCGCACTCCTCTCTAGTCTGCTGGGCTCGATCGATCGGGGAAGCGCAATGAAAGTTGCTAGCCAAAAGACCTGCAGCAGGAAGACCCAGTGGATGGAAGGATGAGATGAGCATTAACTAAGGATGATCGGCGTGGCATTCCTTCTGGCCTCCTCTTCTCCAGCAATGCCAGCTTGCGGAGACCTTGACGTGGGACATGCCATGACCATCCGCTTCGATTAGCTCGTCATGTCAGAGCTTTCTGATGGGGCCCTGGGATGCCTCTTTTTCTGGATTGTTGACTCAATTCCTCCCTCACCTCGACACGTTATCGCGTGGGGGGGGGAGGCATTTTGAGGGTTTGTAATGGAGATCCTCGGTCGATCCTCTCTTTCTCTCTCGGTCTCTCTCCAGTTTTGCTTTTTCCGGCCTGTCGTCTGTTCTCTGTCGGTTTTTATTTATTTTATTTTATTCTTACAGTAATGATTTAATTAATTCGGTATATTTGTTTATTCTTAATTATTATTTATTTCTCTCTAATTTATTTTTTTTTTACTTGCATTATTTCCTTTTTCCACCTCTTGGACTGCGTATTTTCCATCCACTTTGCCATTGTTCCCCATCCAACTATTCGCTTACTGCTTGCTTGTGCTGCTGCTGCTGCTCCTCGTCTTCTTGCATGCTTAGTTCCAGTCGCTCTTCCTATCGTTCCCCCTCTTTCGCTGTCTTGCTTTTTTGGTGAATTTTTTTTTTTCTTCTTCTCCTCTTCTGCTCGTCTCGTCTCTTTCTCCTCCCATTTCTTTTTCTCCGGTTCATCGGTCGCTCATCCGGCTGATTTTCACTCTCCTCCCTTTCTTTTCCTGCTTTCGTTTAGCCCAGGTGTCTTTCTGGTCGCCGACCACAGCTGATTCTCCCCTCCCTCTTCCTTCTCCTCCCTCCTCCTCTTGTCTCCCAATATATTATTCCTTCTAGTGATACGCGGCCGATCTACCGGCTCTCTATCATTTCCTTCTTCTCAGCTGGGACCCAGTGCTCGACAATCTCCTAACCCAACGATTCTACCCCGAAGGGGAAAAGGAAATTGATCATCATAGGAGCGTTGTGGCTCATCATCGCCGTCTCGGTTTAGAACCCGATCGGTTTCCTCACGACGGGTTTCGTCCCCTCTTGCTATATGATAAACCTCCCAGTGTCCGCCCTCTCCTCCCGTCTCGCCAGAGGCTATCTTCCTACTCGCCAATAACACACCGAGAAAGCGGGTGAGCTTACTCCTGTAGGATCTGCTTCATCCTGCCATTATCACACACATCATGAGTGTATGTTGCAGTTTTCTTTTTGTTTATCCCCCCTGAATATTCAGTCATGCACCGGCGGGCGGGATATATGTACATGCCCGGCCGGCCAAGAGACGGGCCAGAGCTGACTCTTGGTGACACAGACATCCGATCCCAGCAAACCCTGGGACAACTCCAGTGATATCCTACAAGGAATCATGGGCACTCGGGCAGTGCCTACGTCAGGTTCTTCGCAGGTCGACCTCTCATCCGATGGGCTGTCCCCGTCCGACCTCACGCTGGGCGATCCGGCGTCATTCTTGGGCTTCCAATTCGCATCCGAGCCAGCCATTCCTCATCCTAGTCATCCATCCATTCTTCAACCATGGTCACTGTATCACAAGCAATCATCCTCGCCCCTCCCCCAGCTATTCGATGCCTCCGCCTATCCTCCGCTGACCCGATGGAGAAACGACCAAGAGGCGTGGAACCCGCTCCAAGTGACAGGTGGGCCCATCTATCCCGCTGCGTTCGTTGTCCCGCGTTCGCACCAAGTCTACGGCCTCGATCGCCGGTCATCAAGTGGGCATCACAGCACGCCCTCCGAGGCTGGCAGTCAGTATACCGGTATCCATCTGTCCGACTCCGGATATAGTACGCAGGGCTGCACCACCCGCTCTGTGGCTGCATCATACGCCCTCGAGTCGGCCTGCAGCCCATTTCTGGCACCTCTCGACCACGAGCAGGATGATAGAGTATCCGCACTCGACCTCAACACCGCCCCATATGGTGACGCCATGGATGCGTTGGACTCTCCGTCCTTGTTGTGCCAGGACGTGATCAAGTGTGACTACCCTGGTTGTCAATGGACTGGCAAATGTCCTTCCGACAAAAGGTGCGTTCCCTTAGGTGCTTGCTTCAGTAAAAGGGCTGGGAAGCTGACTGTCACAGGAAACACGAAGCCAGGCACAAGAAGCTCTTCAAATGCGACGAGCCGAACTGCACCCGCAAAGAGGGGTTCGGTACCATCAACGACCTGGCTCGTCACAAGAAGTGTGTTCACAAGCAGGAGCCTGAGCGGGGGCCGAAAGTCCTCTACATGTGCTTCGGACATAACTGCCCACGCCGGAATAAGAAATGGCCCCGGTTGGACAACTTCCGTCAACATCTTGCTCGTATGCACAGTGACGAGGACGTTGAGGAGCTGCTACGGAGGTAGGTCACTTGAACACTCTGCGTATCAGCTACAAGATGGAGACATTAACATCTTATCTAGGTCGCATGAGTGGTATGAAACCTGCGTGAAGCCGCAGGAGCTGGGGTCCTCTTTCATCGATTCCCTGTCGGAAGAAGCGCCAACCCTACAGGCCGAGCCAGTCTCCCAGTCCGAGAGTATTGCGAAAGATACAATTCAAGGCTCTTCGGCCTCCCCAGTTAGCGTCGATAGAGGATTTCCGTCGCCTGAGACCCTCACACCAGATACCGTTATGCGAATGAATGAAGAGTACAACGACCGGAGCGCTGACGCTGCATCGGTCCAAGCGCCGCTTGCAAAGCCACTCCCTAGCGAGCTGCCCGCTCTGAGAGCTCTCAATCTGGAATCTTCGTTGGACCAAAAGGTTCCCCTACCCGCCCAGCTCGACACCGCCAGAAACGGAAAGATGGACGACATGGTCAACGAAGCTGCAGTCAACATGATCAATGCGATGACAAAGGCCATGAACACCAACGAGCGAAGACGAAGCCAGCAATCTGAGTCAGGAGACGAAATTGTCGACCAGAATGTGGAGCTGTCGGACCGCAAGCGCGATATGCTACAAAGGATCTTGTCCGCCGCCCTTGATCGTCTTTCCGGGCCGTCTGGCTCCAGCCACGCCCCTTCCCGAGCCACTCCAGATGAAGACCGTGAGAAGAAGGGCTGGATTCAATGTGAATTTTGCACGAAGCGGACGCGTCTGCGATGTGAGATGAAGTAAGTGAGCCTTGGTTCTCTTTTAATATCAGCCGGGGCTTTTCTGACTGAGTGGTTTTGAAAGGAAGCATAAGAAGCGCCACGAACGGCCATATGGATGCACCTTCTCCAAGTGCAACAAAACATTCGGCAGCAAGGCCGATTGGAAACGCCACGAAAACTCCCAGCATTTCCACGCGCAGTGTTGGCGGTGCACCCTGCCCGATGCCACGCAAGAGGGCCTCCCGTGTGCGCGCCTATTCTACCGCCAGGAGATATACGTCCAGCACCTGAAGAAGCATCACGAAACCGATGACGACGAGGTCCGGGCGTCACTGTGCAACAATCGGATTAACCGCGACGGTGATCCGCGTCCCTCGCACTACTGGTGCGGGTTCTGTCGGGTCCTGCTACCCCTGAAGACACAGGGAGTGGGCGCCTGGAACGAACGATATAACCACATCGATGTCGAACATTTCAAGAAAGGCGAGCGCGTGGAAGACTGGCTCCTCCCCTCTGGACATCTAACTAAGAGTCAAGAGCGGGAAGAGATCAAGAAACAACGGGCCGACGGCAACGGGTATGAGAGTGAGCCGGCCATGGATGAAATCAGCGATGACGAATCCGTGAGCAGCGAATGCGCTGCCGAGCACGAGCCATTGCAGGATGACTTGATGGCGATCGACGAGGAACCGACGCCTGAGACTGACTCGTTGCAACACAATCAGTCTAATTCTTACCCTCAATCGTCGAATTTGCGGAAGCGAAAATTTCCGGCGCTACAGTCTCCAACGAACCCTCACAGACATGTCGCACAGATGGCGGGTCTGGACAAACGGTCGAGACTCGATTCCTCATGGGGATCGTTCTATCGTGGTGACGACACCATGCAGCCGAGTCGGTTGCCTCACGAAGGCAGCTCAGCTTATTGTCTTGGCCTAGCCTCGCACGAGGGGATGCAATAACTTGGCACGGATCAAGCGGTGCTCCACCATCTTTACAGTATTGATGAGCCTACTATGGTTGGAGGATCTTCATGACAGATAAGGGGGGCATGTAACTTTAGCCACGTCCAGTCACATCATTTGTTTTGTTTTTCATAGCGTTAGGACACACACACATATATAACGAAGACACGCATGCCAACAATCAAGACTCAAGAACAAAATTACCACTACTACAAGCACTCCACATAGACATAAATATATAAATATGAGATAAGTAGGGGTATATATACACTCCAAGACACAAGTAATAAACCAATTGAACGAGGCGATGAAACGCTTATTTTTGCGCGCCGGTCAATTCCTTAGCCTTCTTCTCCAGCGCCTCTACCTCCTCTACATGGGATCAGTCAGCCACATTCTGTCCTTCAATTTCATAACAACACAAGAACCAAAGATCAAGTAGAGGATAAAGGGCACTTACTATTCTTCTCCGCCTTAGACTCATCCATCTCCAACTTCAACCACGTCCAGTGGATGACTTGATAGGTGAAGATGGCACCGAGGAAGACCTTGGCAAAGGGACTCACAAAGAGTTTGTAGCGGGCCATCTGGTTGCATGGGTAAGCATTGAATTGACTTATGGTGAGACAGGTAGGTAAGTAGATAAATAGATGGATATACTTACTCCTTCCCTATAAGCACTGGATGATGACGAGTCCTGGCTCCATCTGGCAGTGGAGGTGGACAGGGAGGCCCGCTGAGTGATGGGGATCCGGGAGCGGAGGATTGGGGTGAAGAAGCGGGAGAACATTTTCATGAATTTCAATGGTAGTTATTAGATAAGGTAGGAGTGACAATAAATATGATTTTTGTTTCTGTAGTAGATATGTATGTATCTCCGCAAGTTGAAAGTTGCTTTCGGCGAGAGACGGACCGTGCTGACTCAGCGATGCCTTCGGCCAGACAGTCACATGATATCAAGCGAGAGGCGAAAGTCGAGAACACGCGGGGAGGGGCAAGGAGTTTAAGGGCGATAAGCTTCGTGGGGAAAAAATCGTGGGCTACTATTTTTATTTTTTAACTATCTAGGCACATTATGGGGCTGAGATGTGGTTCAAGATCTACTATGATTTTTATGATTTTATCTTGGAGAAGGTTTTGGATTTTTGGTGGGTTATAATTGGAAATGATATAAGATATATTCTTAAGTTCGAGGAGATATTTTAGTTTTGTATTATTTTGAGTCTATGTAGAGGTGAAATGGGAGTTTGTTGTTTGGGGTATAGAGGGGGTTGAATGTTGTTATGAAAGGAACGGGGGGGGGGGAACAGGACGGGAGAAATAGCGAAGATAGAATGGAAAGGGCTGATACTTGTTTGGTTTGTGGTGCGCACAGTCGTGGATTGGCGGCTACGCTAGACTACATTAGGAACTGGTTGCTGGTTAGTAACCACTCGGGGACGGGTGGGTGGTGGCCTGAGGCCAGTGACCGGGCACTGAATTGAATTGCCCGCGCAGTTCAGCTGCTGCTTCTCTTGTGTCTCTCTCTCTCACTGCTTGTTGCTGCTGTGAGCATCTCCGGTCTCTTGATCTATCCATCGTTCTCTTCCCCGGTGGATTTATCTATCACTTTGGCCACTTTGGAGATTCTTTTTTTTTTTCTTTCTTCATTCATTCATTTGCCTTTTTTTTTCTCTTCCCTCCTCTCCATCGGGGATCCAATCCCCTCCCCTCCCCCTGTGCTGAGCAGCTTGCATGCGACGCGTCCCTTCCGGTTGGTCAGTCCGTGAGCCTCGCTCCGTTCATTTCATTTCCCTGCCTTTCTCTCTCTCCTCTTGCTTTTGGCGCATTGCGCTTCGCCGTCGTCTTCTATTTTTTATTTCCTTTCTTCCCTCCCACTCCCTCTCCTACCCTCGTGTTGTATTATTCACGGCCTCTGTTTCCCTCTCCATTAATAATTGATGGCCGTTGAAACCTGCTTTCATTGTGGGTTTGCCTGAGAATCTACCATCATCGTCGCTCGTTGAGTGAGAGACCTCTCCATCGCTCGCTCTGTGTGTGTCTGTCCGAGTGAGTGTATTCGAGTTTTGCTTCCCCTTCTACCAGCCTTTTCTGTCGGTTTGCAACGGGCCTTTTCATTCCTCCATTCACTTTCTTGTTACATTGGCCTCTGTAAGTGCCAGTGTCATTCTTCTCCGCTGTTTAATCGCCGCGGCGGGACATCTTCCCCGTCTCTGGCTTAAACTCCACGCTTCATCGCCCTCGTGCTTCTTGTATCTTCCCTGCTCTCTATGGCATTCTCTCCATCCTCTGCTTGCTAATCTATCACTTCCTCGTCTTGTTCACCCTACTAACATGGCAATTCGCAAAAGATCCCCTGTCTGGCGCGGCATCATGCCTCGTGCTAAGCGCTCCATCGAGGAGTTGGCCAACAAGTCCGACTCGGACGATGACGACTACAGCGATCATCCCGTGCGCTCATCTCGACGCTCCGCCTCTCGAACCAAATCCAAGAAGAAGTCCAAGCCCGTCAAGAAAAGGGCCCGTCGCGATTCCGACGACGACATTATCTCCGATGACGAGATCTTCGACGAGGCCGAGGACCTTTCATTCGCCGAGTCCGAAGAAGAGGACGATGATACCAACGCTCAACGCAATGCTCGCGGTTTAGTCGCTCGCCGGGCCGCTACGAACCGTCCCCTCTACAACGAACCCGAATCCAGCAGCATCGACGACGACGATACGGACGATGACGAACGCCCTAAACCCTCGCCCCAGAAACGCAAGAGTACGGTGGTCACCCTGAAGGTCGGCGACGCCTTGAAACAAAACTTTCAGGGCCCCCGCCGGGTCACTCGGCGCACGCGGGATCCATCGGAGGATTTCCACGCCCTAACGACGTCCGGACGACATATGGAGACCGTCGAACGAGGAACCACACGGAGCCCTGAGCTAGAGCGGCGTCGGGGGTCCCGTGGCTCGAAGCGGGCCCCGGTGCTCGATGAGGAGGAGGAAGAGGAGGAGTTGCAGCCGAAGCAGGAGGATGAAGAGATGGTCGATGAGACCACCATGGAGGTCAAAGGCTCTCAACTCGAAATTATGGAAAGCGATGTTCAGATCAGCTTCGAGGACGGCATGCCGCCTGCAGCAGGCGAGGGACAAGAGACAACCACAGCAGATGATGAAGGGTTCGTTCCAGAGTCTGAGAATGGCGATGCAAAGGAGGGCGGCGGCGACGATGACGACGACGACGAGGAGGATGAGGGCCCGACGACACGAAGGAGGAATCGACCCAACCGCAGCCAGCAGGCAGACGACGAGGCCGAGCAGCCCGAGGAAGACGAGGCTGCACACCCGCGCCGTTCCAGTCGAAAGAAGCCGAAAAGTTCACAACGAAAACGCCAAGACGACGAAGAGAGTGATTTCGAGCCAGAGGAAGAAGAGTCTAATGACGACGACGAGATTTCACAGTCTGGGAAGTCGCAAGCTTCACCACGCAAGGGAAGCCAGGCCCATGAGGAGGATGAGGACAGCACCGCCGGCCGTCGCCCGGGTCTCCGCAAGCGCGCCTCCCGATCCCGGGGACAGTCCGAAGTGGGTGCTGACATCGCGGAGGAGCTCGCAGAGGAATTGGAGGATCTTCGCGGCGGTCGTCCTCGTCGGCGAGTACAACAGGAGATTGTTTACGAGAAGCCTCGCCGCAGTCGCAAGGATGTTGACTACCGCATCATCCGGCCTGATCTGATCCTGCCCATTGAGGAGGCCGAGAACGAAGTCAATGAATCCCCTTCACGCCGCGGCCGGGGAGGCGGCGGCAACAGTTGGCAGCGCACCCTGTTTCCCACATATGGGCCATTCGGTGGCGGCGGGCCGTCTGCCATTTTGGGGCCCCCGGGCGCACCGGCTGCTACGGGTGGGGTAGACAGCGATAGCAGTGACGACGAGGTTATGCAGCATCCCAAGGGTGGTGCAGGGGGTTCCATCTCGGGCCCTGCGCAGCCTGGTGCCGGCCTCTTGGGCACGCAGACTCACAGCGCCGATGCAGCCCAGGGCCACGCCGGGACGCCTGCAAATCTCGGCAAAGTTAAAGACAAGCAGACACTGGCTGATGCTGACCCGTTGGGTGTGGATATGAGCGTCAACTTCGACAGTGTTGGTGGCTTGCAGGGACACATCGACCAGTTGAAGGAAATGGTGTCGCTGCCGCTACTATATCCAGAGATCTTCCAACGCTTCCACATCGTACCTCCGCGAGGAGTGCTTTTCCATGGTCCTCCCGGAACTGGTAAGACGCTGCTCGCCCGAGCATTGGCGAACAGTGTCAGCTCAAATGGCCGTAAGGTGACCTTCTACATGCGCAAGGGTGCCGACGCGTTAAGTAAATGGGTGGGTGAGGCGGAGCGACAACTTCGGTTGCTCTTCGAAGAGGCTCGAAAGACACAGCCTAGCATTATCTTCTTTGACGAAATCGATGGTAAGTGACTCCCCTCTCTGTCGGGAGATTATTGAAAGCTAACTGCTGTAGGATTGGCACCTGTACGGTCAAGTAAGCAGGAACAAATCCATGCCTCGATTGTATCCACTCTTCTGGCGTTGATGGATGGTATGGATGGACGTGGACAAGTCATCGTCATTGGCGCCACGAACCGTCCCGACTCAATTGACCCAGCACTTCGACGCCCTGGTCGTTTCGATCGCGAATTCTACTTTCCTCTGCCCAACAAGGATGGCCGACGTTCTATCCTGGACATCCACACCAAGGGCTGGGATCCACCGCTGCCTGGCCCCATTAAGGATGAGCTGGCGGAGATCACCAAGGGCTACGGAGGTGCTGATCTTCGTGCTCTCTGCACAGAAGCAGCCCTCAATGCAGTGCAACGACGTTACCCTCAAATCTACAAGTCTAACCAGAAGCTACTCATCGACCCGAAGACCATTGAAGTGACCCCCAAGGATTTCATGTTGGCGATCAAGAAGATGGTCCCGTCGTCGGAGCGATCAACCTCGTCGGGTGCCTCACCCCTGCCCCCCTCGGTCGAGCCTTTGCTGCGCACGCCTCTCACGGAGATCAAGAACTTGTTGTCTTTGATCTTGCCGCAGCGAAAGAGACTTACAGCGCTAGAAGAGGCGCAGTTTGAGGAACCGGAAGGATCAGGGAGCTTCCAGCGCGAACAAATGCAACAGGAGTTCGATCGGTCTCGGGTATTCCGTCCGCGCATGCTGCTCCGCGGGCCGCTAGGAATGGGCCAGCAGTATCTGGCCGGCGCCCTTTTACACCATTTCGAGGGCCTCCATGTCCAAGCGTTCGATCTCCCTACCCTGCTCAGCGACTCGACTCGGTCACCGGAGGCTGCCGTCATCCAGCTTTTCGCCGAAGTCAAAAGGCACAAGCCGAGTGTAATCTACATTCCAAACATCCAGGCTTGGACTGATACTGTCGGCCCGGCCGTGATGTCTACGTTCCTGGGTTTATTGCGGTCAGTCCCTCCGACCGATCCTGTGCTGCTATTAGGCGTTCAGGAGTCGGCAGGTGAGGATATGGACAACGGTGTGCTGCGGAACTTGTTTGGGTATTCAAAGAAGAACTTTTACGATCTCAGAGCGCCAGGTAGCGAGGCACGCTACGAATACTTTACTAAAGTGATTGACTACGTCAAGGCATCACCTGCACACCTGCCCGACCCGGAGAATCGGAAGAAGAGGGAGCTGGAGACATTGGAAGTTGCGCCCCCGCCGCCCCCTAAGCCAGCAACGCCCCTCTCCAAGGAGCAGCTCAAGGCGCAGAAAAAGAAAGACCACCAAACTCTCAACCTCCTCAAGATCCGCATCCAGCCTATTATGGATCAGATCAAGAAGTACAAGCGGTTCCGCACTGGCGTGATCGATGAATCTCAGATTCGCTACCTTTGGGAGGAGGAAGACCCGAACATTGTGACAAGTGATCTACCGATAGAGCAGCGCACCACCTTCCGGCCGTTTGAGAAGGCCTTCGACAAGAATGGAGTGCCTGGGCTGCGCGAGGCCGTGTCGGGCAAATTCTTCTACAACCTCGAGATAGTCACCATCGAGAAGCGGTTGTCGAACGGGTACTACAAGCGGCCCAAGGACTTCTTGGCAGACATTAAAAGGCTCGCTAAAGACGCCCGGCAGCTAGGGGAGCAGGAAAGACTGCTGCGTGCTAATGAACTGTTGTCCAATGTCGAGGTGGATATTGCTACCATCGAGCAAACTGAGCCCGCTCTGGTGACGGAATGCGAAGGGGTCTACGTGCGAGAACTGGAGAGAGAGAAACTTGCCATCGAAAAGGCGCGCAAGGCGGCGGAAGAAGAGGAGGCAGGCCTGATCGGTCGTGCGGCGGTAAACCGAGTCCCGCACGGCAACACAGAGTCGGGCCCGTCCAGCGGGCCGGTGGTCCTAGGTGAGACGTTCCCGGATCTTGGTCCGAAGGAGACGGCCCGACCGGTGACCCCTACCCGTCGATCGACAGTGAGCTTCATCACTAATGGCTACCATACCGGGGGCGGATCGGACCTGAACGACCTCAGTACGCATGCGCTCACCAGCAACGGCTCGCATGAGGACCGCCCGGATGGTGATGGTGATACTTACATGACCAACTCGGATCACTCTGCCGAAAAGGAAACACAGACGAGTTCGTTTGGTCCGTCGGCGCAGCCCAAACCTCCCTATTCACACACAGCGCCATCGCAGCAGGTGCGCCGGGAGTCGGGAATTTCAAGCTTCTCGCAGAAGGGCCCCATGACGCCCATGGCGCCCGGATCTCAGCCTCACGAGTACACTAATGAGGCATCGACGACACAGACGACGTCGGACAAGAAGTCGTCTGAGCAGTCCTCAGTGCCAAATCCGTACACGCAGAGTCCGGTAGCCACTCAAGGGATGCGACATGATTTTCCCGATCTCACGCAGTACCCGGACCGGGTATCGCAGGAGGAACATCTTCCGGATACACAACAGGGAGACAGCAGCCAGCCGTCGCCCCGACCGGCTGTCGATATGGCGCCGCTGGAAAATGGCCCGGCGCACTCGCAGCCACGGGCCCAGCCGCCGGTACCCCTGTTCGACCACCCAACGAAGCCGGCAGCGCATGTGCCGGCGGGAATGCAGTCGCTGCTGAACAATGAGGACCTGTCGCCGAAAATAACGCTGGACCTGGAATACGTGCAGAAGCTGCACGAGCAGCTCACACAGCGGACGAGCGGCTGCAGCGTGGAGCAGCTAGAGCAGATCAACACAAACCTGATGGACTACCTGTGGCAGACGCGGGGAGAATGGAATCGGAGCAAGGTGGCAGCGGGGATCCAGGACACATTCAACGAAGTGCTGGAGGACATGCAGGCAATGCAGGAGATAGGGCCGATCAGCCAGAAGACGAAGGAGCAGCTGTATCCACTGTAGATGGAGGAGCGTTTTCATGTGTGATTGCTTTGTGGGATACCATCATACCCCCTTTACCTTTATACCTCTTTGAAGCGACATGGATTGTATCGTATGTTTATACCTGCTTGTCTTGAATTTTGTTTGTTGTGTTGCTTGCTCTGCGTTGCTCTTTTTGCTACTGGTACTGATTTATGGGCGGTCATTTGTTTGGATCTTGCATGTATCTGGGTGTGCAGCATATTGTTGCCGACGTGTTGAATTAGCTGGAAAAGGCTGTATTCTTGTAGATAGACTGGGGAATACATCTACGATGGTTATACTATCTGTGCAGTTAGAGTAACTGCTATGTTGATTCTGGAGTATAGTAAAAAAAGTAAGAGTAAATGGCTACTAGGCGGTGGCATGTGACGGGCCAAGACACCAGGCTGGCCTTTCGTCGATCCTCGCTTTCTTCTTCCATCTCCGCTGCTCCGCCGCAATCTTCCGCCCACCACAACCACCTTCACCCATTTACACCTCTCACCCCCGGCTGGGTTGATCCTTGCAGGCAATTAATTGATAACTGCAAGTCCATTCATTCGTTCATTGCATCTGTCGCGAGCATATACACCAAGACTTCTGTCCCTACTATGACCTCTGTCTAACAAACACACCATAACAACCAACCAACCAACCAACCAACATCACCGCCCAACCCAACCTACACTCACCACATACCAAACACACCACACCAACACCACACACAGAAACCACAACCAATAAACCAAAATGGTCAACTGGCTCACCCTCGCCGTCCCCTTCGCCTACCTCGGCGTTCTCCTCGGCTCCCTCGCAACCTTCTCCTCCCTCTACCGCAAGCGCAAAGCCCGTACGTCTTCCCCCTTCTTCTTCTTCTTCTCCGTCTCCCCAAAACTAACCAAACGCCCAAAAAACCAGGCAAGTCCCTCTCCCTGGAACCCTGGTTCCCTCCCCACACACAACGCGACATCTACTTCTCCCTGCTACACCTCGACCCCTCCGCCAGCAATGACGCCAGCAAGAACCCCAACGGCAAGAAACTCCCGTCTTCCGTACCCGACAGTGTCCTGAAATCCGCTCTCCTGCGTCGCGCCATCGAAGACATCAAACGCGTCATGGCCCTGCGCACGCAAAAGGGCGCTCTCGCTATGCTCCTCCAGCGCGGTAGTGTCGGTGATGATCTGTGGCAGCGGTTTCTCCGTGCTGAGAAGGAAATGGAGGATGAGGTTAGGGATGTTGTTGCTGAGGTAAGACCATCCCCTCCCTTTTTATTGATCCCTGATGTGGAAATTGTAATATACTAACTGGGGGGAATGAAACAGGCAAACGCCTATGTCCCCGGCTGGGGCCAAACTATCTTCCAATCGGCCAATGAAATGTTGAATAATGCCATTTTCCGGGAACGCATGGAGAAGCAGCAGGCCAAGCTGGAGGAGGAGAAGCAATGGTGGGAGAAGAGGAAGGAGGGGTATATGAAGGAGTTGGATGTCGAGGCGGAGAAGAAAGAGGAGGTGGTAGAGGAGGCCGGTGAGAAGAAGGCTGCTATTGCTGCTGCTGCTGCTGCTGCTGCGTCAACGACTACTAGTGAGGAGGGTTCCGGTGTTCCTACGCCTGCTACTAAGA
Organism: Aspergillus costaricaensis CBS 115574; assembly: GCF_003184835.1. NCBI lineage: Eukaryota > Fungi > Ascomycota > Eurotiomycetes > Eurotiales > Aspergillaceae > Aspergillus > Aspergillus costaricensis. Next base: position 842,872 of record NW_020291808.1, read on the forward strand.
CGCCCGAGTCGTCTGGTGCGCCGCCTTCGGTGGCGGGGAGTGATGATGATGCGGTGTTGGTGGAGGCGGATGAGCAGAATGCTGGGAAGAAATAGATTTGACATTTATCTTTTTGCTGGGTTTCAGTTAGGTTATATGGGTGCGGTGTATTATGATCACATTATATATCCTTATCTATTTCTGGTACTGGTGATACCAGCCCTTAACAAGTAGATTGGGTTGATGGCTGTAGTGTATAGGGTGATCAATGTGGAATATCAAGTGCCACTGGTGTTGCGACCCAGTCAGAGTTCATGACACTGACATCTAACAGAGTAGTTCTCGGTCAAGTATAGTACCTGATAGTACTACTAGTAGTAGTATTACCGAAATTTGGGAACAACGTGGCTGAAGCCAAATTGAAGAGAGGACATCCGATTCTATCATGATACTATAATATATTACATGTATACCCCCAGATTCACCATTTTATATATACACCCACACCAACAACCTAGACAAGAAGCCAAAGACATAGCCAAACGCCAACCATGCTCATGAACACCTCACCCCCCTACAACAACAAATCATCCCCCAGCGACATCCCGAAATCCACACCCGTTACCCCCATCTGCTCAGCAACCTTCGCAATCTCCTCTTCCACCGCACTGTGACCCTCCCCTCCAGCCGCCCGCCGACCCATCACCACGCGCAACAGCTCCGTCATGACCTCCAACTGATACTGCTCGCGCTCGTGCTGCTCGAGATCACTCAGTTCCAGACCACGGGCCGCGAGCGCCCCGAGCTTCCGATCACTGAGGATATCTACGAGCCGATTAACGTGGCTGATATTCTCCTTGCTCTTAGGTGTGCTGGACAACCGCCGGAGTCGGCGCTTGGGTGTCTCAGCCGGAACACCTGCTAACCGGGCGACTTGTAGCACGATCAAACGGGCTGTGGTGTCGTCGGGAAAGAAGCCAAAGTGCGCGCGCATGGTGTACAGGGCGATGAGCGTGCCGGGGAGGTCTTTGGAGAGACAGAAGCAGCGGATGATTTGGTCGTAGAGTTCCTTGGAGAATTCGTCGCGGGTGGCGGTTTGTGCGCGCGCAGAGAGGTTGGTGAACCAGCGAATCATGTCGGAGAAGAGATGTCGCGCGGAGGGGAAGTCGGTTACGTAGGCGGTTCGGCCGCGGTCGTATTGCAGCTTGCCGCAGTCCCAGAGGCAGGCATAGGTTTCGAGGTCGGGTTGGGTGATGGCGGATAGGGATTGGTATTTGTTCCAGAGGGAGCCGATGTCTTGTTTGCGGAGCTCGGCGTAGAGGAGGTGGTTCATAAAGTAGGAGTTGGGGTGGATGCGGCCGTCGCCGAGACATTTGACGAGGTATTTGATCATGTCGCCGTCGCTGCGCCGTGTGTAGTGGAGGAGGAGGATGGAGAAGGTCTCGATCGTGGCGGCGGGCATGGGCCGTTTCATGAACTCGGGCAGTCGGACGTCCTCTGCGCTTTCTTGGTTTACGTCGAGTTGGGGGGCTTTCTCGGTGGAGGTGCGCGCCCAGACTTGGTCGATTCGCTGCTGGACCATGGCCCATCCGAGGCGTTCGGCTTTCTCGCGCGAGGTGCTGCTGCCGTCGCGTAGCCAGGCGGCAATGACTCCGTTGAGGTGCTTTGCATCTGGCTTGACGCCACGTTCGTACATCAGCTCGATGACCATGGCGGCGGAGTCGACCTCGCCCATGCCAATCAGTTTCTTCATCCAGCTGGCGTAGAAGAAGCGGTTCTGGAACTTCCGTGGCAGGACGGTGAGGGTAGAGAGGGAGACCTTGTTCACGTCTTGTTCGGAGATGCTGGACGCTTGCAGGTTGCCTGCTAAGCCGACGGCGGCCTTGTAGAGAGAGGTTGAGTCGTGTCGGGGATCGCTGTTGGTTACCATCATGTCTTTGAACACGGCGATGGCAAGGCTTGGCCGGCCGGCTTTGAGCAAGCCAATGCTGACTTGGTCATAGTCGTCCATCGTCATCTTCCGTTCTAGGAATGCCTTGAGCTGCAGGTACATCGCCCATGCTTTGACTCCCGCTTCCTTCCCAGTCCGCTTGCCCCATGCTGTGATGACTGGGATCAGAATGCGTGGTTGGCGTGACTTGTCGTTTGCTAAGAAGGCCAGCGCAATATCTTGTGCTCGTTGAGGATCGTTTTCTGCTGCAAATAGCCGGACTCCTAATTTCCAGTATGCCTCCAGGTCCTCTTTCCGTTGGCTGAGCTCCGCCTGGTATGCTTCCCATTTCTCCAACGCCACTTGAGTATCCCCGCATTCATGGAGTGTTTCGATGTAAGTGAGAATACGAGGCGTGGAAAGGGTGAGGCCAGCCGATAGCGCGTCCTCAGCCAGTGTGCGTACCCGTGCAGTTTCCTGGGGTTTGGTGGACTTTTTCAGAGCCAGAGTATCCCACAGGAGAGTCAGTGTCTCCTCTGACAAGGACTCCACAAATCTCGGGACGACCTGCTTGCATCGGCGATACCATCTCCACAGTTCCTGTTCCCAGCGCACGCTAGAGTCGCCACTCGCAATCCGTCGAAGGCATTTGTTCAACTTGTCGGCATACGGCTGCAAGTCTGAGTTCTCCAATTCCACTTCGTATGGGCGCCGCACAACCAGTGTACGCGAATCATCCTCCTCGTCAGACTGCCAACTCTCCTCTTCCTTGACCAGGCTTTCGAATTCGTTCTTCAAGAGACCGTCGAGCTCCTTCTCGTAGAGATCCTTAATACTGACATCGGCCGCCCCAGCCGCCCCAGCCGCCTCATCCTCCTCATATTTCCGGAGTGCTTCCAGCGCAATAGCCCTATCCTCTTCGGGTAATTCTCGAATGAATTGACTATTGGGACCAAACGGGCCTTCCTTCAGCGCTTCCAGCTCCTGGGTCAGGCGGGCGAGTTCCTTCTCGGCGTCTTCCTGCTCGGCGCGTCCCTCTGCTTCCGGATCGACCTTCCGCCGTGTCTTACTCTTACGAGTATCCTGCTCGTAGAAGTTGATCTTATCTTTGGGACCGCCATAGTGTATGGAGCGTGGCGCTACAGCGGCGAATGCTCGCGGGAAGAACGGACTTCCGCGGGCCACATGCTGATACCAACGAGCTCCTCGGACAGCCTGGCGGAGCATCAAGTATGAGCGACTAAATCATGGAACAAGGTTGTATAAATATGCAAAATAACACCGACCGACAGCTGTAAGAGAGCACACGAAAGCGAGGATTGCAGGAAGATGATGGAGAAGAAAGAATAGAACAAGAATGGCAGCTCCGCGGCGGAAAACCATTTCACCCAAATCGGGACTAGCGCCACCGCGAGCTCGATCGCCGCAAAGAAAGTCACTCCATGAATCAACTCGTCCCATGCTTCTTTCTAGCCCGCAAGCTGTTCCTCTCAATAAGCTCCATTGCTACTTGTGCTAGACACTGGTCATCATGGATCTCGGCTCGTTAGAGGTGGAGGCAGCCAATGCGCCCAAAGATGGCACCAACAATCAGGTACCGCTCCCTCAATGCCCTTGTCGCGAACCCGTACTTACGGACCCAAGGGTGTGTATATCTACACGCCCGCCGATCAAAGCAAATCCTCAGGGGAACGTCCCTCGAAACGGCGCAAGGTAGCTCCGAAGAAGGAAGAAGAACAAGATGGATCGAAAGCACATCCCTTCGTACCACTCCTCAACGGCGAGGAGGACGAGCAGTCCGTCGAAGCGCGGTATAAAACATACCAGCAACTATGGTCAACCCAGGAGGCCAAGATTCAGGTCAGTGATGTATAGTTGGAAGAGATTATAGTGGTACAAGACTAATATCTGGGCTAGGAAATTCTAGATGATGTCGACTCCGAGGTCCTTTCCAATGTTTCGTCCTTTGTCCGCTCGACTTCTCCTCAAACGTAAGCGCGCATATTCGCTCCCAAGGATTGACTGCATGTCCTGACAATTGCAGGTACGATGGCTGTATTCCAGCGGCATTAGTAACCGTGGGTTCCAATGTCTCATCGCTGGCTCGCCTGCTGGCCAGACTCAACGATCAATTCACCACTGCCGGAGACGGTGGAGCTATTGTGCTGGAATCCGGTGATGCGCCTAACCTCAAAACGACCCTCAAGAACATTATCCGATTTGCTATAACGAACACGGAGGGGAACGATGGTTATCAATCTTCCCTTACAGACCGAGAGGTGACTATGTACAGTCCAACAACACAATAGGGCATGCGCTAAATGCCAATACAGGGCCCTAGACTCCTCGGTTACGATCTTGACTTGCTAGGCGACTATGTGAAGCGGAAAGGCATAAAGAAGTTGGTTCTTGCATTTCGAGACAGTGAAGCCTTCGATCCGGGCATCCTTACGGATCTCTTGTCTCTACTAAGGTGAGTCCATCCCTAAATTTGGGTGGCACTTCGGCTGATTGTCCAGCTCCTGGCTTGATCGGATACCATTCACACTCTTGTTCGGCATCTCGACGTCCGTGGAACTCTTTGAGGGGAGACTGCCGCGGTCGACTGTCGCCTTGTTACGGGGTAGATATTTCGAAATACATGAAGCGAGCAACTGCGTTGACCGCATCTATGGGAGGTTACAAGCAGAGCAGGATGGGAAGATATGGCTGGGGAGGAACATTACGAATGTTTTGTTCGAGAAATCCAATGATTCCTTCCAGACGCCGGAGGCCTTCAGTCGGACGGTCAAGGTATGTTCAATTTGATCGTGTGTCAACCCATTTAGCTTATGCTTGTAGTACGCGTACATGTCACATTTCTTCGCAAACCCGTTGGCGGTGCTCCTTGCAGACGAGGTGGTTCCGAGCATGCGACAAGGTCTCGTGTGCGAGGCGATCCGGAATCTTCCTTCTTTCCGATTGTAAGTCAAGCTGCTCATCGTAGTTCGCTATACTAAACTCGTAACAGTTATTGCGAAGAATTGATTGAGCAAGGCTCGGCCAAGCAAGTGCGTGACTTGCTCGAAAACGATGAATGTCTCTTCCAACAATGTCTGCAGCACTTGAAAGACGGACAGCAGAAGATGCGCAATCTCTTTCAGTGCGTAAAACTGACGCACCTGCTACTGAAGAAACTCAGCCTCGTCAAGAAGACTAGCATATCAGAACTCTCAATCCGTGCACTATCAGGAGAGCTCCAAGACTCGCAATTGGTGACCGACATCCTTCAATCCGCAAAGACACTAGATTCCACCACCCTCCTGGAAGTACTAAATATCCTGCCTAGTGCATTAGCAGACCGTCCCGAGCTACAGCAGGTCAAAACCGAATTCGACGCCTTAATACAATCGTATCAAGGCACCGAACCCCTTCGCACCGCCTATGACAAGCGTCATTCCGTCGTCGCCACAACCGTTGTCCAGCAGCGGGTGAAACTCAGCAAAAGCAAAGCAAAGCTGCCCCAAGAGCACGTTGAGTATACCCGAATTATCGACCGCTTCCACGCCCTGCTCGAAGCATATTTTGGACAAACTCTCGAGACCCCGCAAGATCTCGTCCTGCATGAGATCTTCCTCTTTGACATGAGAAACCCTCTGAAAGAGATCTTCTCGCCACGGCCACGCTTCGCAGTGGAACGAGCCTTGTCTAATCCATTCGATTACCTCATCTCAGACTCCCCGGAGAAATCCGAGGCTGCTGCTAGGGTGTCCGCGAATCAGCCCGCCACGTCTATTCTGTATCAGCTGTATCTGGAGTCCGGGTCCCTGGTCAATGTTTATGACCTTTGGCAGGCATTCTATGCGGTATTTGAAAGCGAACAGGGCGATTCCTGTGATGAACGCACTACCATGGCCCTGTTTTACCGCGCTTTGTCGGAACTCAAAGCACTAGGTATGGTAAAGAGTAGCCGCAAGAAGGCAGACCATGTGGCGAAGAGCGCATGGATGGGGTTGTAGATTTATATTTGCTGTATATTAAGCTATAGTACTCGTCATCATCACATACGGCGACTTTCATACTCGAAACCAAGGGTATCATAAAGAACATGCAAAGCAACCATCATCGCTAATCGATCCCTCATCCATGTAGCCCATCGTTCATCATTCGGAAACAGGCAACTGTATAATGTCATCGTTTCCCAATGGACGTCCTCCATCGCTCAAAACCATGGCTTCCCGTCTGCGACGTCTAACGGCTTGTTCTTCAGCGGTGCGAAGACGCCGCCCTGGAACTCGTCTAGTCCCGGCCGTATCTTCCCCATCCACCATCCACACATCGCTATCGTAGTCATCCTGATCATTCTCTTCCATCAAGCTGCCCATCAACCCGTACTTGCGCAGCTGCTTGGCTCCCTCGGGATGGGAAGACAAGGTACCGAAAATAGCACTCATCACGGTATCATCCATCCACCAAGTCTTCATAAGAAGCACCACATCCTGTCTTCGGGAGGGCTCCGATAGGGCGCACGGGAACGGGTAGTTGACTAGCCAGCGGCTCACGATGCCGGCTTCTAATGCGGCGGGTACATTCTCTTGCAGAATGATATTCAGGATACTAAGTGCCTTCTTCTCACCAGGAGGTCTTGTCTTTGGTAGGATAGGGGAGACTGTGGTTGTTGTTTCTTCGACGTGTTCGTCGGTCATGATGCACAGGCAGTCAATGAGTGCGTTGTAGGTGGCGGGGTCTTTCAATCGGCTGCATACGGAGGTTCGTGAGACTGCACATACTCATTAGCATAAGGGGAGCTCATAGCAAGGCAAGCTGGGTGGTTGATGCATACGAGCGCGGTTAGAAACAAGAAAGTGCATGGCAGTCAGTGCTTTGCCCCGCCGTTGTTTGTTCCTGGTTGCAAGGTCTCTGAGAAGCAGATCTCGTGTTTCGCCCTTGGTAGATCGTTCAGCAATAATGCGCAGAGCCCTGTAATCCTATATTAGCTGGTCGCTACTAAATACGTCCGAGGCCGGTCATACGCCGCACGGAGATCATAGCTGGTGCTATCGGAGAGCTTCAGCAAGGTATCTAGGTTCAATGCTGTACTGGTAGATTAGCCAACGTATACATCGCTATAGTGCACATCGACGTACCATCCTCCGTCCCCTCACTGATCATCTTATCCTCCTTCTCAACATGCTTGATTTCCGTCAATTCGCGCACTCGGCGGAGGTCCGTGACAATCCCGCGCACGGCGAAGAACAGCGAGACGCCTGGACGCGATTAGTTCTTGCTTTGTGACATCCATGTCAAGGTCGGCGAACACATACCTAGACATACCCACACGACACGATCACTCATATGAGACCCCATGGTTTAACTCGACAACACTGGCAGCCGATGAGATAATAGTTGCAAGTCCAGCAGCGGAGGAAAAGCGGGGAGTCACGCGGCAGCCCCAATAGTGCCGGCAGAACCTGACCCACCGAGGCGGTAAGCCCGCTTTTTTCTTCGGCCAAAAAATTCAGTGGAGATCCCAAGCATCGCTTTCTGCTGTTTATCGACGTTCAACACGCAGCCATGCCGCCTTCGCAGCTTAAACAGCTCAAGGCCTCCCTCCGCGACGGCGGAGTCTTGGGTCCTCAGCAGTCCAAGAAACAAAAGCGTCAGAATGCGAAGACTGGTGTGTCCGCGCAAAATCGCATGAAGCGGGAATCTGCTCTGCAGGCCATTCGCGATCGTTTCAACCCGTTCGAGATCAAGGCCACTTCGCGCCCCAAGTTTGACGTGACCACGCGCGATGTCGGGCCTAAGTCGAAGCTTGGCCATGCGAGGCCCGGTGTGACCAAGTCTCTTGGTGAAGAAAAGGTGAGCTAGGTTGGAAACCCTTGGACGTGGGGTGTCACTGACGGGGTACTTTCTACACAGAGACGTCATACTCTTTTGCGCGAAATGGACCGCAAGAACAAAGTTGGTGGAATCCTCGATCGCCGGTTCGGTGAGGATGATCCGACAATGACTCCCGAAGAGAGGGCTGCCGAGCGATTCGCCCGTGAGAGTCAGAAGAAACTGCGCAAGGAGTCGATGTTCAACCTGGAGGATGACGACGAAGAATTCCAACTCACACATCAAGGCCAGTCTCTGTCATTTGGAGAAGGCATGCCCGGAGATGACTTCCGCGAAGGCGATTTGGACATGGACGAAGAATCGGATTCGGAATTGCCTCGCAAGAGGAAGCGAGAGTTTGCCGATGAGGAGGATCTAGACGATGATATCGTGTTTGACGATGAGGAAGGCGAAGAGCAGCCAGGGCGCAAGAAGTCGAAGCACGAAGTTATGAAAGAAGTCATCGCCAAATCCAAGTTCTACAAAGCCGAGCGCCAGAAAGCCAAGGAAGACGACGACGATCTCCGAGAGGAACTCGACAAAGGTCTTCCCGATCTCTTCGATATGCTGAGAGGCGTGAAGCCTCCCCCGAAACCGGAGCCTCCAAAGGATGATTTCGCCTCGATGGACCCCGCTCGTGCGGCGCTGCTGGCCGGAAAGTCACAGAACGAGACCGAGCAGGAGTATGACCAGCGCCTGAAGCAGCTCACTTTCGATAAGAGGTCTCAACCGACAGACCGGACGAAGACGGCAGAGGAGAAGGCGGCGGAAGAGGCGGAGCGGTTGAAGAAGCTGGAAGAAGAGCGTGTCCGACGAATGCGCGGCGAGGAGTCAAGCGAGGAGGAAGAGGAGGATGAAGAGGAAAGTGACGAGGAAGAAGGCAGCGAGGATGACGATGAGGAGTCGTTACCGGACGATGCTAAGGCGTTCGGTCTGCAACAGCCCACGGCCGAGACGAGCACTCGTCCTGAACTGGGAGTCGAAGATGAAGACGATTTTATCATCGACGACGACCTTGTGGAAACGAGGTCAAATGCTAGTCTCTCCTTCGATGAAAGCGATCTGGAGATGGATTCCGCGGAGGAGTCCGAAGAGGAGCCTGAGGATGACCAGGAGGACGAGTTGATCAACGGCTTTACGCTCCCTGACAGCAAGTCCGGCGATGCCTCAACTGCTCCCAACGGCACCGAGGAGCCCACTGACGGCCTGGCATACACATACCCCTGCCCCGGCAGTCATGACGAGTTCCTGGAGATCATCAAAGACGTGTCCATGCAGGACCTCCCTGTCGTCATCCAGCGGATTCGTGCCCTGCACCATCCCCGTCTTCACCCCGACAACAAGATGAAGCTCGGCCGATTCGCAGGCATCCTCGTCGAGCACGTTGCATACATGGCCGATCTACCGGAACATCCTCCGTTCGCCATTGTGGAGAACATCCTCCGTCACATCCACTCCCTGGCGAAGACTCACCCCGACACCGTCTGCCAGGCCTATCGCGCCCATCTCCGCCAGATTGCCACCGAACGTCCGCTCAATCTCCGTGCTGGTGACCTCGTCATCCTCACCGGCATTGCCACCACCTTCCCAACCTCCGACCACTTCCACGCCATCGCAACCCCGGCACACCTCTGCATTTCGCGCTACCTGGGCCAGGGCGTCGTCAACTCTCTCGCCGATGCGTCCGCCGGCACCTACGCAGCCAGCCTACTCCTGCAATACCAGTCTATCTCCAAGCGCTACATGCCGGAATTCATCAACTACACCCTCAACATGCTGTGCCACCTCAGCCCGAAAGAGGCCAGTGAGAGTCTTGGATCCTTCCCCCTCCGGAGCCCCCAAACCTCTTTGCGCCTGAACCTCTCCACCTCTAAGACCACCATCTCCTCCCGCAAGCTCCGCTTTTGGGATACGACCGACCAATCCCCTTCCAACCCCGAAGAGCTCAAGCTATCCCTTCTCACCACCCTCGTCACCCTCCTCGGCACCGCCTCCGACCTCTGGATCGGCAAATCCGCTTACAACGAGATCTTCACTCCAGTCCAGAACGTCCTCAACCACCTCCGCAGCAGCCTCAAGGGCAACAAGAAGCTCATCCCCACTCAAGTGCGGGACACCATCCAATCCACCCTGGACAAGGTTACCACCCATCTATCCCAAGCTAAACTCACCCGTCGACCCCTCCTCCTGCACAACCACCGGCCCCTGGCCATCAAAACCGCCATCCCCAAGTTCGAAGAGTCCTTCAACCCGGACAAGCACTACGACCCGGACCGCGAGCGCGCCGAGAGCAACCGCCTCAAGGCAGAGTACAAGCGCGAGCGCAAGGGAGCGATGCGCGAGCTCCGCAAGGACGCCAACTTCATTGCGCGCGAGAAGCTCCGCGAGAAGAAGGAGCGCGATGCCGAGTACGAGCGCAAGTACAAGCGACTTGTGGCGGAGGTGCAGAACGAGGAGGGTCGCGAGGCGAATGCTTACGAAAGGGAGAAAAGATTGCGGCAGGGCAAGCGGTGATTATGATAATCATAATCATCAATCAAATGTTCACTGCTCTATGTGGGAAAGCAGCGTTTCTCATTTGTTTTGCCTTTTCTTCTCTTTCTTTTGTTGCATTACTTTCAAACACATGGGTCCATGTCGACGAGTCTGCTCGGTCTAGCTGCGTGTGCCGGGCAGGTTTTTGGTAATTCTGATGAAGCTAGTTGATATAGATGTATATATTCGTGATTATAGTTACTTGGTTTGATCATTGGGAATGATGATCGTGGAATGGCAGCCAAAAAAGAATGTTTTGATTTATACAATATCATCTTTCCGCATCTATTAAATACACGTATAATTTACACTAATACTATATATACTAGACCAGCAACTTCACCACCACCACCACCTAAATTAACAATTGAAGACAATGTAATCACTGCGACAACTCCGGCCCAACACTACTCCAATAATCGCATCTCTCTCTCTGCTCCTCCGAAACCGTCTCCATCCTCGTCTCATTCGTGCGCAAAAATATCCTCCGATAATCCTGTCCATGCCCATTATTCCACGTCTCCCACTCCGGACTCCCTGGGTACCTTAGCGGATTCGGATCAAAAATCCTAATGAAACTCGTCCAGTAGCCCTGCATGACCGGCACAATCCCCGCATTCGTAGTGAAATACGACGCCGGCGGCGTGCCGCTCACATAATGCGGGCCCCAGATGGCATTCTCTTCCACCGTATGACTGACACCTCTGCCTGAGGCCTCCGCGGCGGGGTCCTGCACGGCATAATGATAATTCCAGCTGTTGACACCAGCACCCGAGAACACAGAGGACATGTAGATCCCCGGACAGATGTATCTGATTTCACCGTACGCGGTGCTAGCGGGGCGCCAGTAGGGCGAGGAATTGGGGAACTCGCGGGTTTGGTTTTCGTTGAGGTACCAGTTGTTCAGCTTGGTTAGGTGGGTGAAGTTGATGTTGGGGAATTGGTCTTGGATGAAGGTGTCAGCTTCGCCGACGGTGGATGTCGTTTTGGGGACGAAGATCGTTCCTTCATTGGTGTCGTCGCCGAAGATTACGGGGACTTTGATGAATTTGCCTTGTTGAAAGAGTCGGTATGTGTAGTCTGGGATGAGGGAGCCATCGACGACGGGGCCGTACATGTAGAGAGGTGCTTGTTGGGCGGTGGGTAAGGGTGTGTTGATGTTGACGCGCTGCAGTTCTGTGGTGTTTAGTCGGCGCAGGCAGGCAAGAGTGTCTGGATCGCTTGCGCAGCCGGCGCGGATGACTAGGTTGTTATAGGCGAATTGGCTTTGGTTGACGGTCAACATGGGGGCGAAGCTTTGGGACTCTGCGGCAGCAGCGTGGAAGAGTCCCTCGTCTTTACCGCCGTATGCTGAAAGATGGAGAGTAATGGACGCTGCGCCTGCGCTGTCGCCGCCGATGACAACGTGGCTGGGATCGCCTCCAAACTGCGGTTGCGGTTAGCAGTAGTTTGATGGCTTCTTCCAGTGTTCGCATACCTTGCTGATATGTTCTTGCACCCACTCCAGGACCTTGATCTGATCCTTCAGGCCATTGTTCACACTTCCTCCCTGTAGCACCTCGGATCCAGAGAGGAAGCCGTACGGACCGACTCGATAATTGAAGGTGACCACAACCATGGACATGTTGGCCGCTTCAATCAATCCTGTTCCATTGAAGTTGGGGCTGGAGTTGGCATTGAAGCCACCACCTTGGATCCAAACAAAAACGGGCAGTCTCGTAATATCTTTCACTGAGCTGGGTGCGTATACATCGAGAAAGAGACAATCTTCAGACGTGCCTGCGGGAGTGGGATATTGGCTGGTGGGAACACACCGGGGGCCATGCTGCGCCCTTGACATTAGCACAGACTCGCAATACATTTCCCAACCTATTGTAGGAAGTATCATACCTTGAATGCATCTTGGACGCCCTCTACCGAGTCAGGATCCCGAGGCGCAGAGAACCGCAGAGACCCAGTAGGTGCAGCGGCGTAGCGTATTCCCAGCCACTGACTAATACCATTGGGTAGAGATTTGCCTTTGTACTTTGTGTAGCCAAGGTCGACTGTAGGGTTCTGAGAAGATACTACTAGACCAAACAGGAAGAAGAACGGTGCCAAATGAAAGAAAATCATTTTATGTTGTGCAACGAGCCTTGGGGCTACGGACGGTTCAAACCGAATAAGAGAACTGTAACCCAAGATATCATGCTCTGATCAATGAAAGAACAACCCAGGCATTATAAAGCAACCCCGGCAGGAACAGATCTCGCGGGAATGGCTCCAGGGTCTGAACAATAGGGCCGCAGATGTGGAGAAAGCGTTGCCAGGCAAGGCGCCCTCCTTCCGCATGCGGTGATTCGACATGGCGAAATGAGGAGAATCCTGCCAACACCACGGATCCTATTGTACGGGAAGTGTATTGACCATCCAGATGAGCAAGGCCAGCCAACTAACTCTGGGCATAAGAACTTGGAACCCGCCCCCACGTTCCGAGCCACAGTCGAAGGGAGAAACACTCTGTGGGGGCTAGTGTCAACGGGCACTGATGCCGCAACTGAGAAGGGGGTCAAACCTAATCTGCAGCTAGGCTGTGCAGATGATGTGAAACGGCAGAGGACTGGTGCCATTGCGCTGTTAAGGGTCAGTACTTAGGGATTGGGGCAGTTGTCCCGCTGGTCAATCGGGGGCCTGACGGGCCAACTGAAGGATTGAAGCTAATGACCTTGGCTGGGCTGAGCAAGACCCTGAAATTAGGGACATTTTTAACATTATTTTTGGGATGTGATCAAGTGAACTCAATCGGGTTGAAGTGGAAGAGAAAGTGAATGAAGGAGAAAGAGGGCTGAGAAGTAAATCCGGAGGGGATAATCCGCGCCTCCGCATGTGACGCAGAAATCCCCGCAAATCCTCATGTTTTTTTTTTTTCCCGTCGCGGGTTCATCTTTACCAACATTGTCCATCTGACCCGAATTAACAGCCCAATCCCAGTCGCATTCGACTCCCAATAACTCTCCTCTATTATATCCCTCTCCAATATTCATAGTCCCGGCTCTACTTCTACCTCCGACGCACGCTCAGGCCCGTCCGCAATGGCACCTCCGCTTCCCCCTCACTCCGAGTCCCCCGCACGCGGGCGACCCGACGAAGACGACGAAGAGGAGGACTACATGTCCATGATCATCGAAGAGCCCCAGCAGAAAGAAACTTTTGCGCAAAAGAAGAAGCGTCAGCAACGTGAGGTAGGTTTTTAGGCGCATAACTTTTCCAGCTCCAGCTCCACCTAACTATCCCTTCCCCCCCCTCAATCGCAGGCCGAAGCGCGAGCCAAAGTCCCATCCAAAGCTGAACGCGCCGCTCAAGAAGCTGCCCGCCGCGATGCCGCCTTATCAACCAGCACGCTTGACCCTTCCAATAAAGGGTTTCAGATGATGGCCAAGCTGGGATTCAAGCCGGGCCAAGTACTTGGAAAACCTGCCGCGTCGCCGCAAGAGAGTGAGAAGGACACCAAGGATCCCGAGCATCGAATCCGGTCCGAGCCCCTCAATCTCATCTTCAAGGAGGACCGAGGAGGAATCGGTCTCGACTCGGAGCGAAAGCGGAAGTTCCTCGAAGAAGCCGCCGAAGTAACCAAGAAGGTCAAGCAAGAAGAGGGCGATTACCGCGACCGCGTCCGGTTGGAGCGTGAGACACGACGGCTTGAAGCTCAGTTTCATGCGGCGCAGAAGGTGGCTGAACGTTTAGATGCGGAGGCCGAGGGCGAAGTGGAAATAGGACCATCATCAACCGAGACCAACGGAGAAGAGACAAAGGAGCAAGAATCGCAAGCGACACCGGATGTGGACGGCGAAGAATCGCAGACAGATACCCCTGCCTCCACTACGAAGAAAGCGAAAAGGCCCGTCAAACCAACACTTCAGATCAACATACTCTACCGGGGGCTGGTGCGCGAGCGGCAAGAAAAGGAGCGCGCCGTGCAGACGCGCCACATGTTGCAGACATCGCTGCCATCATCCTTTTTCCCGAACCCACGATTGCCCGGGTATGAAGACTCAACGCTCGATCCCGAGGACCATGAAGCCCTCGGAGGCCGTCGAGAGATGTCCTCCATTCTCGAACAAGAGCTAGAGGAAGAGGATCCGGAACTAGAGGAATTCAATGCGCTGGAGCCAGGCGAGCGACTGGGCCGGCTGGTTCAATATCTCCGCGAAAAACACCACTACTGCTTTTGGTGCAAATACCGCTACGAGACCGCCGAGATGGAAGGGTGTCCCGGCGTGACGGAAGAAGATCATGACTAACGACTTTGCCTACTTATAGTAATGGAGACCGGCGTGCTATGGAACCACCCATGTGAGTGTATGTAACACATCTCTATCTCAATCGTTGGTTGTGAAGAATTAGACTAGCTATAATTATCATATCATGCAGAACATATGCCTAACATTACATGGGGTACCATTCAGGCCCAATCGCCAGGATCGGGATCGCATATATAGTGGATGAAGGAAAAGCCGAGGGCTGAGAGACAGACGATGGACGCAACATCGCCAAGCAGTTGATAAGAAAGAAATTTCAGTGGTATCAGTCAATGCGCCATGAGCCATCAGACGTACACCGGTGACGACTGCTGCAGTGCTCGGAGCAGTCACCGGGATCCAGGATTTGCCACAGAGGAGTGGCAGGATGAAAAGAAACAGCACCGTTTCATGCTGAAGTAGAAGAGTGAAAGGCGGGAAAAGGAATATCAAGAAGTAGGATGGAATGGCCTCAGGCTTTGGCCGCAGGAATGGACTCCATTAGCTGCGCCAATGAGCGACGTGGGATCGTCTGCAGAGTCTGGAAACAGCCGGTACAGATGCGCAAGCAACAAAAGACACACCGGTATCGAACATCGCGGTCGAACTTCTGGCAGGTCATGCAGGGAACAGCATGCCAGACATTGTTGGCAGGGGGCATGGACCGATGGTCCTGGTAGCAGGCAAAGTGCAATTTGTTCAGCGGTGCCGCGACAGGCTCAATATCAGGAGGCGTCCACGGGCCATTGTTTTCTTCACTGGACACAGGCTCGATAGGCGCGCCAGTGTCGTCCAATTCCGGCTCGGGTTCTGGGATGAAGTCTTCCAATGGCTCTTCGGCATCAGGGCGTTGGATGGCAGGTAAGGGAGGTAATGGAACTTCCTTCCTTGCCGGAGGGCTTTGCACAGGCTCCGAAGTAGCAGGAGGACGATAGGCCTGATAAGCGCGGGGAGCGGGGGTGTAGTTACCTGCTGGCGGAGCAGGTTGTGGGAGGTCATCTTGATTATGGATAGGGGCGTTGAATGCGGATGATGGTGGCTGCACGGCGGCAGGCAGCGGAGCAGGAGCCGAAAAATCAGGAGCCGAGTCGGTTCGCGGTGGGATTACCGTCGTCACGGGTGCTTGTACTGGCTCTGGCTCCTTGTCCGGCAAAGAATCCGAGGACTTCTGCTTGAAGCCTTTGCGAGCAAAGGATGGAACTCGCAGGCCGCGGGGCCGGTTTTCTTTGTCGAGGATGGCCATGTCTCTTGGCCGAACGCAGTAGTCTTGTGGTAGTGGTGATGGTGGTAGTAATAGTAGTAATAGTAGTAGTAGTAGTAGTAGCAAAAACGTGGGAGAGCACGGTCGAACTATGCGCGCAAGTGATCTGGCGGGGTAACTTTCCTACAAAGAAGGGAAGAGCAATAGTAGGAAAGAATGAAAGGGGATAAAGAGGGAAGGAGATTATTAAAAAGGGAAAGAGTGCGAAGCCTGATAACCCTAGAGAGTGCTGTGAAAAAGAGTAGAGGCGAAAAAAAAAACTAGAGGGAAAATGAAAAGAAAAAAAAATCGAATCCAACCTGAACAGGCGCTAAAACAAGACATTCAAGGGAAAAAAAGACCAGTAGGAAGTAATTAGTGTCAACTAACTAATCATCAGGGGGGACCGAAAAAGTGGATATGTGAAAAGATAAATCCGGCTTGTCCTCGATTCAGGAACGCGCAACAGGAAATCCGAGCTGAACCATGGATGAGCTCCACCCGTGGATAATGACGATGATGCATCATGAATGAATGAGCGTCATCGAGGGAAAAGTGGGGTGGGGGGAAACAGCTGAGGGAGTAAAAAAAAGAGACAGGAGATATGGATAGATAGATCGCACCTGGGTGGGTGCCTTCTGATCGACTTCAAAACTTTAACAGGGCCCTTGTGAAATGAAAGGTCAATCGCCAAGCGAGCTGAACTACTGAAGGTTGAGCATAATTCGGGATGAATACTAGTGGTCGATAGCGTCCGTTCGTCATCCTGTTGTTGCCTTTTTCGTGAACCTCCGAACATCCTGTCTCGTTTTAGCCCCATGAAAGATGCAAATGCATCTCGGAGTGACTTTGGCCTGCTGTCATGCCTAGGATAGGCTGTGCAAGGCGACTTTGCAGCAGCAGACTCAAGGGAAGCCGATGACTGGGACTGAAAAGGCAGCCGGCAAAGCCGCGAGGAAAGATCGGCGATGACGAGAGAAGTGGAGGATGCGCTGGAGGCCCGATGGATATAACTGGACCCTGTTGAGGCGCTAATCCATTCGACAGGCCAGGATTCCAAGAAACATGTAGTCCTTTGCCCAGCAGCAGCAGTAGTGGTCGTGATTAGGGGAAAGTTCGTGTACTTCCATGTTGACAATGCTTGGTATGTTCCCCATTTCCCTGGGACAACAACAGAATGATTGAATAGATTGAAATGCAGGGTCAATAGATGAAAGGATGCTGGTCGGCTCATTTCCTGCCAGGGTCAGTGGAGCCCGTCGCGTGGCTGAAACGAGATCGCACTTCCGATCCCGCCGATGATCCCCTCCGTCAGGGTCACTGGCCATTAGTAGATAGATGAATAGATATCTATCGCCTACAGAAAGAATAATAAAAAGGGATCAAGAAGTATAGGATAGCCAACAAAAAGAGGGACAGATTCGGTCAAATCATCCCCGCAGTATTTCCAACACCGTGTTAAATCGATCTATCCCATTTCAGCTACCAATCACCATCGCAATCTGGTGCCCCGAAAAACAACATGCTCAAGTAGCGATTGATTGATAGATTGAATGACATCCACATCCGCCAGTTCAACTCCCGCGCGCTCGCATACATAGGAAAGAAAAAGGCGCATCATCTCACTCACTCACGCGCATGAACCCTCAACACAGAGAATAAAAGGAAAAACCCAGAGAATGGTGGCTCAGACGAAATCTATGCAACTGTATGTATATAAGGAAAGATACCATATGCGTCCCAGTGTCATCACAAATCAAGGAGAAGAAGAAGAAAAGGGTGGGGGGGAGAAGGAACACAAAGGGTTAAAGGAGCGTATCATCATCAGGCCTTCCAACTCGCCTTGGCTTTGAATACGTAGCGTTGGCAGCTTCACGACGTAGCCTCCGTATCATGTGTGGCACTCGTAATTTCGACGGATTGGGTCTCCAGCTCTTTCGGCATCAGCCTGTCGCGCTGCTCCTCCATGGGTACCTTAGCCTCGGTGGTGGTTGCGGGTTCAGCAACGGATGCCTCTGCCACCGGCTGCGAGGCTGATCCCTCCACATTCGGCTTGGACGGGGTCTCTTCAACATGCTCGGGTGCCTCATCGCCCTTTTCTTCATCCCCAATCACGGCTGCCAAGCTGCGAAAATTGTAAAGGGGCTCTGCAAAGGAGCCTGCTCCCTCAGCCGAGCCCGCATGGTCTTCCGACATCGATTCGACCAGCGAGGAGAACGATGACGATGCGCTGGAAACATGCCGAAGATGCGAAGGCCTCGTGACATCTTTGGATGACGACTGGACAACTGATGGAGGTGACATACTCGGCGCTTGGTCGGCCGCGCTTGCCAATGCTGCCGCGGGCTGCACTTCCTCGGCCGCAGCACTGGATTCAGCGGCAGAGCCACCAGCTGGTTCAGAGCGGTCTACCTCCTTACCCTTACCGGCTAATACAAGCTCCTCAGCCGCAATGGAAGAGGAACTGCTGGTAACCCTACCCAGCCGCGCATCCGGAGGCACATCCAAGGCGGAGCTGCTCGCATTGTTACTGGTGAGCCCGGTTTTGCGCGCAACCTTTTCCGCCTTCTTGGCTTCCTTCTCCTTTCTTTTGGCCTCTTTCTTGGCCTCTTTCTCCTCTCTCTTGCGCCGCTCTTCCTCGCTCGCTAGACTTAGTCGGATTGCCTCCATCATCATCATCTCTTCCAGATCATCTATGCGATTCCGCCTCGAGCTCTGGCGAGGTGGTGCAATGTTACCAGACCCTTCTTCCGCCGAGTCGGCTTCGTGGCCTGCTCCACGCCTATCCGTGAGGAACGCCAGCGCCTGCAGCGCCGGGGATCCGGTGCGCGCGTTGGAATTCTGGGCTTCGGGCGCGCCGTTTCTCCGCATGACACTTCTTCTTCCCAGACCAATCCGGGAATCATTCCCAGCACCGTTAGAGTGCATCAAGTAAGCCGCAGTATGAAGGGCAGTTGCTGCTGCCGACCGCCGCGCCGCATGAGCTCGAGCATTGGCAAGCTTCTGAGCCCAGTCGGGACGAATCCTATCGGTAGTGATCACAGTTGGATCGTTTGCAGATAACGAGGTCGCGCGTCGACGACCGGTGGTGGGGGTGTTCCCGGAGGATAGGGAGGATGTGGAAGACAGTGGAGAGGCCACATTGGGGCGCGAGCTCGGATCAGAAGCGTACGCTAGCCCTCTCCGGAACGGCGGGGGCGCATATGTCACCCCAAACTCCGGCTGGACACAGAATGGACACGCCGATGGTTCTGACACTAGCTGGCAGTCTTGGCTTTCGGCTTGTTCACCACCCTCAGCTGGAGCAGAATCCGGGTTAGAGTCCCCATGCTCCGGCGGATGAGGGTCGGGACGTTTGATTTGAACAAAACATTCGGAACATATTGGCTGGTCGCAACACCTCGTCCGATTGAGATACGGAGGATAATACAGAAAACAGATAGGGCATTCCGCCGCGTCCTTATATAGGTATGCTTCAATGGGTTGTCCGTTCACAAACGGGTCACGAGGCAACTGCATTTCACGTGAAGCCGCATCAGACTGGATTCCATGCTTCGGCGTGGTTAGCGACGCAAGAGTCTTGGCTCGCGCTCTAAACAGTGGTGAGCTCGATGTGCCGGATGCGATAGGAGATGTTGGGGAGGGGAGGGAATGTGCGGGCGTGGAAGACTGGGAAGCATCGGATCCGTATGATTGCGATCTTGACGTTATGGGGACCATCAAATACTGCACTGCGGCTGAATCCGAAGCCTCCTTTGCGTCTTCCGCGGCCTTGGGTGGGTTCTTATATTCCAGCTCAGGGGGGATTTCATCGGGAGGGGGAATGGGAAGACCACGCGCCGCAGCCATAAGCTGGTGCTCTGTCCACGAGTCCGAGAAGTCATTCAGTCCTCTCCAAAACGGCGCAAGTCGTCGTTCGATCTATAGAGAAATAGTCAGCATCGGCTCTGGGCTCTCCAAGGCCAGATTTGGCAGCGCGGCAAGCTCACCATTAGCTGTCGCACCACAGCCTTGTTGAAATCCTCTGGGCCCGTATAGACACCCTGGGTCACCAGATAACCACCGTCCACATGTTCTTCTCTCATACTACGCTCCCGCTCCTTGAGCCGAGCCACCCGCTCTTTTTCTAGCCGGCGAGCCTCTCGTTCCTGCCTTGTTTCTCGTCGATGTTCGAGCGTCGCCAGATCTCGCTCTGAACTTCCGCCTATTCCGAGCAGGGACAGATCGGGCCGGCTACCCCGATTCGACCTGGAACCATCACCATGGTGGCGGTCACCGTATGGGCCATGGTGATGACTGCGGCGACTGGACGAAGCAAGCGGCCGGCTCTCTTTCGCCTGAGAATTGCCCATCTCGAACGAGAATGGGGACCGACGTGTAAGACGACAATAGTAGGGTTGGATGACTGGATAAGGACGGGTTAGAATCGACGGTGAGATTGGCAAGAGGCGGTCCGGATAAGAAAGCGGAGAAGGGAGCGAGCGAGGTTCCCGTCCGGTAATGAGAGGAGGGAAGTGACGAGGGATGGTTTGAAGAACGAACGCCCCGAAACACAGGAAGAAAGAAAATGAGGATCCAAAATAACAAGTGAAGGGAAGGGAAAGGTGGAGCACACTTTAGAGGACCCTCAGTTGGTAGGGCGGGGAGGGGGATGGAAAAGAGATGATGCTAAGGAATCCGAGTGGCCATGTGAGCGACTGAGGTCGAAGCTGGAAGCGGCGATGAGATCAGACGTGCGGGCTTTAGTTAGCCGCGGGAAGACTTGGTATGGGGCCGGATCAGGGGGGGGGATGTGGGTGTGGGTGTGCTGAAGGAGGAGTAATGTAGGGGGAAGGGATCTTCGTAGCAAAAACTACTTTTAGATATTGGGGAAGAGTGGCGATTGACAAACTACTTAAGTAGTTAAGCGATGAAGAGGAAGAAGAAAGTAAGTTTCAAAGGGGGAAAAGAGAAAAGGGAAAAGGGCAGAAGATCAATGGCAGTTCACTGTTCAGTTCCAGTCCGTTTTACGGGGATTATTACAACAGTTACCAGCTGGTAAAAGGCAGGCCGGGTCGGGTCTGGTGCCGTACGAAAGATTACCTGATCATTCTCTCCGGATCCACTTTTCACCCGCCAAATCATGCCGCGGCTGAGTATCGGCCCGACTGTTACATTGTAATGGAGGCTGAAACCCATTTATTGCTGTTGCAACTTGCATCTCGTTCCAATGGATACATCGAGTCTTACATCAATCATTTTTCCATTCATTGCTGAGTTCTCCCTGCACAATTTTTTTTCTTTTTCCTTTTTCCACACACCGTACTTTCTTGTCGCCATGGTAGAGTCATGCCATGCCATGCCAACTCAAATTCATACGTGAAGGACGACACAAGAAATCTGTGGCTGAGAATGGCAGGCCTGCGCCACATCTCCATACCCGGTCTTGGCGGCCCGGAAAATCCCTCGGCCAATAACTGATCCTATCGTTATTTTTTCGGTCTCGAATATCTACTATTCCAATAGGGTCTGCTTGATGCTTCGTTGGAAGCCCATCTGACCAACTTCAAGAAAATCTTTTTTTTTTTTCTTATTCTACTTGGATTTGATTTCTCACCGAGTGTCAAAGACAGTTGTTAGGCTGAATGCGCTTGTGACTGACCTACGCGCACTTTTTTTCCTCCGATCTCTTCGCCGTCACCTGCACTGCTACCGTACTCAGGTATCTATCTATCTATTGGGCAAATGACGACCACACCGTCCGATACGAAGCGCCTGCATATTACTCCATTCACCCCCGATCTCCTACCGGCCGTGCTCCCTGCATCGATCAAAGCCCTAGCTACGGAAATTTCCTTCCATTGCATCCCAACCTTCCCCGAAAACAACTACGGCTACGTGACCCTGCCAACCATGGAAGCCGACAAAATCAAAAAGAAGCTGAACGGTTCCATTCTCAAGGGCAAGAAGTTCAAGGTCGATACCGCTCGCCCAAAGAAAAGGTCAAGAGATGAAGAGGAGGAAGTCGACACTGCTCCCCAGAAGTCATCATCCGATAAAAAGTCTTCGAAGAAATCCAAGAAGCTGAAAGCGGGCGAGGAAATTCTGGATGGCTATGAGCTCCCGAAGGATCGCCAAGTAAAGAGGGGCTGGACCGAGTCGGCAGATTCGAAGCAGGAAAGGCGCAAGGAAGAGAAGAAGAAGAAGAAAAGCAAGGACGAAAAGTCCGCAAAGTCGCAGGCCAAGTCCAAGTACACCGAAAAGGCCGAATGTCTGTTCCGAACAAAGCTACCACCCAACAAGGCCTCCGCCGACGAGGCTACAGAGACAAAGTCCAAAAAGAAGAGCAAGAAATCTGCGCAGGAAACGGTGGTTCATGAGTTCTCCAAAACCGTTACACATCCGAGTTTCCTACGTTCTGGGGATGAGCAATCAGCCCCCACAGTTGGATTTGAGGAGGGTAAGGGCTGGGTAGATGAGGCAGGCAATGTGAAAGAGACGGCCAGCGATCGGATAAGAAGCGATAAGTATAGACCAGGACAGGTAGCCGGAGCCAAGGAGAAGCGAAAGGCGACAAAGGTTGTGAAGGATGAGTCTTCCTCTCCCAAGAAGGCCACAGGTCAAAAGAAAAAGGCCCTCGAGGAAGTAAAGTCTGATGAGGAATCAGAAGACTGGACCTCGTCTAGTGGGGAGAGTTCTTCTGAGGAAGATTTCACAGACTCCGAAAGCGATCAGGATTCGACTGGTTCAACGGATGAGTCGATTGATTCATCCAGCAGCGATGATGATACATCAGTTCGGTCAAATAGGCGCGAGCAAGAGGAAGTGGCTTATGAATCAAAGCCCGCCGTGGATCAAAGTGCGTCATCAAACGTGAATGATAACCCACCGTCCTCTCAAACTGTCCACCCACTGGAGGCACTTTTCAAGAGACCCCCGCCGGGTGCTCCTGAAGCGAAGCCTGAAACAGAGGGGGATGCGCCGTTCAGTTTCTTTGCGCAAGACGATTTAGAATCGGAAGATGAAGTGGAAGTTCAGCCGACCGAACCGCAGACGCCTTTCACCAAGAGAGATCTGCAAGACCGAGGATTAAGAAGCGCTGCCCCGACCCCCGACACGGCTTTGATGGGTCGGGGAATTAACTGGAAGACTGCGGGACGGCCTGATCCTATGGACATAGATGATGAGACGCACCTGAATACTCCAGTACCCAAACCCGCGCCTGGGCCCAAGGAAGACTCGGATTTTACCAAATGGTTCTGGGAAAATCGGGGAGATAACAATCGCGCTTGGAAGAGGAGACGACGTGAGGCTGCTAAGGAGCAAAGGCAGAGGGAGAACCGCAGCAAGGGGATGAAAGGAAAATCTTAGAAGACGATGCTTACTGCATGATTCTTGCAAATAGCTTTGACATTAGATATTGCATAATTGGCATGCTTGCTCAGGCAAGCGTCATGTTCAACTTCGTCTCACTAGCTGAAATTTTGAATTCGAGCGTAGGCTGCACGCCAGGGGATCAAGATACAGGAATGGTAGTAGGCTATCCGTACAATTGATGGTATGGTTTATTGTTAGCTTTTGATACTTTGGTGTCTTCAATAGATGACTTGTAGATCACGTGGTACCAAAAATCCGGGGCTGGATCGGAGGTCTGGCCTTTCCGCCTTCAGGCGCCAATAAACCATCATCTCCGCGGCAGCAATGAAGACCGACACGTCAACTCTTGATTCCAGGGGATAAGATAACCACCCCTCTCACAGCGAATTCGCCAGCCATGTTACTACGGCATAGCGCCTCTAGGGTGCTGTTTCTTCTTACTGCTTTTCTACTCTGGACTTCTTTTGCGGTGGCTTCCTGTAAGTCAACCCCCCCGATCATCTGGTGTTCGATGCTGGCTCCGCTTTTACTGTCAAAGATAGAGGGAGGCTAATAGTCAAAACGCAGCCCCCGCGTCATTCTGCAAGTGCACCTGCTTCTCCAATAGTACGATCATTCCTCTCGATCCCGACTCTTCCGAATCGACATCGGCCTTGAACGGTGTCTCCCATTTCCTTCGTCGCAGCGATGATACCGCTATTTTGGATACAAGAGCGAAGAATTATCGCTCTTTGAACTGCAACGATTGTAACCGGAAGTTCTGCCTGGACTATGACTTGCCCACCTGTCATGGTGCTAAGGAAGATGATGTCTTTACCACCTGTTTCCGTATGATTTTTTTCCCACCAAGTTACTCGCAAATTGTTCGTGCTCTGCTAACATGTCCTGTACTTCAGAGAGAGACTCCCGGAAAGACCAAGCCATTGTGTTCATGTTTATCATTGCTACTGGCAGTCTGCTTGCCTGGGCGATCTTTAAGCCTTGGGTAGAGAAGTGGCTCGAGGTATCTTATTCATCAGGTCCACGGCTTTCTTTTACGGAAGCGCTGACTCGTTCTAAAGGCTGCGAGAGAGCGGCGGTTATATATCCCAGTGTCCGAAAATGCTGGTCGTTAGGGACACATGTCATATCCAGATTATACACTATCATAGTCCGGTACCTTTTTACCCGGAGACCCAATCCAGTCGCTCGAGGCCATCGAAGCCGACCATCTGCGGCACCAGGGGTAAATTAAATCGGCATCTCGAATGATCGTCAGGGTC
Source organism: Aspergillus costaricaensis CBS 115574 (assembly GCF_003184835.1). Classification (NCBI taxonomy): domain Eukaryota; kingdom Fungi; phylum Ascomycota; class Eurotiomycetes; order Eurotiales; family Aspergillaceae; genus Aspergillus; species Aspergillus costaricensis. The sequence continues at coordinate 867,310 of NW_020291808.1, forward strand.
GGAGCACGACTCACGCTCGACATGAGGGTTTAACACGTGCTACCGAATGCATGCTTTGACATACAGCACGTGAGCATAACAACTCAAACAGAAAGACTATCTTTCCCCTTTATGGTGGGCATACCATGGCAAATTGTACAGATCAGCCGGTGCCCTCCCATTACCAAGCAATATTTCGCAACCTGTTATCCGAAGAGTTGCTACCTAGTTGTCTGATTGTAAATACACACTTCTTGTAAATTCATGGCAATTTCAGTGTTACTTTCACATACGAATAAGACCTACACCCGTCGACATATGTGCAAAGATAGGTCTAATATTCAAGATCGATCTATGTCTTTCATCGCCATAGTATCCATTATTCTTGAGGATTCGAACCACTTTATGGCTAGAATATGTTGCGGAGGTAAGAGACAAGTTTGGCTTTGAGTAATTAACCTTAGGTGACAACATCTGGCATGAAATCCAGACAAAGTGGTAAGAACCACGGTCTAGACCGTGCAACCGACGACACAATTGCATAAGTAGCATTATGCCGATCTACTCCACACAAGATCATGTACTGTGGCTGGCCTGTCCGAGGTCATCAGATAGAGCTTTGTCTTGTTCCAGGCAACATAACCGGATTCAGTCATGTAACGATGAGTGAGTAGCAGCTTCCGGATGGCGGAAGGTGATCCCAAAGTCTGACAGAAGCCAGATGGTTAACGTAGCTGTCCTTGGCGCCTGCAGTGTCTAAAGTAGGTTATCAACAAGTTATCGAGTTCGAAGGGGAAGATGGGGTGTGATTGGCGTATGTATTGCTGCTTGTTGGGGGTTGCGGGGCGCCCCGGGATGAAGTGGCCCAGCAGTGGATACGCAATCGGTTACTAGCGGGTTTTTTAGTCACACTCAATAAATAACTACCTAACTAACAACTTAACTCTTTACTATAACTAAGTAGAGACTACAAGAATATCCCATATCCCTGCGGATTTCGGGGGAGAATTTTACTATGATCATGAATTTCTGTAATGTTTTCGAAGATGCACACACAAAACATACCATCTGTTTGATTGACCGGCATGCTCGCCACCTGCAAGCTTTCCTGCCCTCGGAAATCGGAAACCAGTCACTACTTAAGGAATGTAGCACCATCCATCCATCCCTCCCCCGTCTACTACTACTACTACTACTACTAGTAATAAATAGAATATGACAGCCGTCTATGGATACTGGCATGTATGTGGACATCAAAGGAAAGTCCGGTTGCAGTTCCGGCCCCTTGGGGCTCGACTGAACCTAAATTGTGCCGGTGATACAACAGATTCTGTGTATTATGCGCCCTTATAGAAAAGCCAATGTTCCCTGGTGGGAAAAGAGCACCGCTTACTGGAAAGCTGAAAATTTTGCAACGAGGGAAAGTTTGGTTGGCAAATCAAGAAAGTCGGATAAGAAAGAGGGTTCCATACAATTCGACCACGATTGACCCTGGAACCGCATCACTTGGACGAACATCCTGTCAGGTGGCACCCACTGCTCTCTTGTTGTGTACCTTACTTCATACAACCCACACACACTCAAATCCCTCTCTTGTCTCTTCTACAAGAAAATGACTATCATTTGGTTCCGAGAACCAGTCAACCTGCCTTTTCACTGTCTCCACTTCTCCACCGTCGCCTTTTTTATTGCCGTTCCCTTTCTTTCTTCTTCCCAGCTTCCCGCTCTCTCTTTCGCTCTTTAATCCGCTGGTCTTTCTTCAAGCTGAGACAATTTGGCCGCCGATCTCTTTGCATCCTCCCGTCTCTACACCTCCTCTTCCTCCTCATCCTGCTACTGCGTCACCTTCCCCTTTCCTGGGAAAAAAAAAAAAGAGCGAAAGCACTCAGTGGTATCGTCAGAACGAGAACGAACTCGATACAAGTTTATCGACAGTTGTGTGGTGTTCTTTGCGTTCGGCACTTTCCATTATTTTCGATCTCCACTTCCCAAATCAGAGGCAAACAAGGACACTCCAAGAGGAGGATCGGTGGCAAGGATTCTATTGTTTTGCGGAGGGCTTGCCGTAAGAGACTTGGTTTTTTGTACAGAAGATGGTATTAACACTGCAGCAAAGACCAACCGCCTCGGACCCTAAGTTTCCCACCGTTCAGCTCTTCCTTCTATGTATGCAGATCCCTTTGTCTTTTTGCTGTCTTTGCTATGCTAACGTCTGGTCCTGGGTAGCAATATGCCGCGTCGCAGAGCCAATCGCCTTGACTTCCATTTTCCCATACTCATGGGTAATGGTCAGGGACTTCAATGTGGCTGATACGAACAGCGCTTCTTTCTATGCCGGTATCCTCGTCTCTGCATTCTCCCTCTGTGAAGCCCTCACCGGTATGTTTTGGGGCGGTCTTTCAGACCGTGTCGGCCGCAAACCTGTTCTCATCTCCGGCTGTTTTGGCACGATGCTATCCCTCCTTATCGTGGGATTCGCCTCGAATTTCTGGGTGGCCCTCTTCGGACGGGCCCTCGGTGGAATTCTAAACGGGAACATCGGTGTGATCCAAACCATGGTCGGTGAATTGGTCAAGAATCCAGAGCATGAACGTAAGGAGATCCTCGTATTCCCTGATCGTGGCGGTAACTGTTCGTTGGAGCTGCTGCTGACTGTGCGCACCTATAGCCCGCGCTTACGCTGTGATGCCTTTCGTGTGGTCAATCGGTACAATTATCGGGCCAGGTAAGTGTGTCGGAATGGAAACTCTTAAGGTACAAATGGACACAGGTGTTAATGGCTTCATCCACTAGCGATTGGAGGTTTGCTGGCAAAGCCTGCTGAAGGTTTCCCCTCCTTGTTCTCCATGAATGGCCTATTTGGCAAATTCCCTTACCTTCTGCCTAATATCGTCTGCTCCGGGTTACTTCTCTGCAGCATCATCTCCAGCTGGATCTTACTTGAAGAGACGCACCCTGATATGCAACCGTGCAGTAGGCCAGATGACCTGGATCATCCTTCCGTGGAGCGTCCTTTACTTGCAACTGCAGGAGCTACCGCCAACGCAGGCGCAGATTTACGTGCAGAGTCCTACGGTACTTTCAACCAAGTCCATCTCCATGAAGATGAAGATTGGACAGTGTATGCCGATGGTTCGAAGCCCGAATCCACTCCGCAAAAGCCGACTATTTTCACATGGCGAGTGACCATGCTTATCATCGCCTTGGCAATCTTCACTTACCATTCCATGACGTATGACCATCTGTTGCCCATTTTCTTGCAAGATAAAAATTCCAGCAGCATTGCCATGTGGTCAAATTCGGCGTTCCGTTTTCCGGGCGGGGTCGGCCTCTCAACTCGAACCGTTGGATTGATCATGTCAAGTGATGGCATAATTGCACTTGTCATCCAGAGCCTTATCTTCCCTTTCCTGGCTCAGCGCCTGGGTGTCTGGAGGCTCTTTGTTGTCGTCACCATTCTTCATCCGCTAGCCTATTTTATCGTACCCTTCCTTATCTTCGTTCCTAGCCAACATGTGATCTTCGGCATCTACACCTGCTTGGTTGTCCGCAACATCCTCTCGATCATCGATTACCCCGTCCTTCTGATTCTCATCAAACAGGCCAGCCCCTCCGATTCCGTTCTCGGCAAGATCAATGGACTCGCGGCCTCGGCCGGCGCCTTCTCACGCACGATGGCTCCACCAATTGCAGGCTTCTTGTATAGTACGGGTTCCAAGATCGATTTTACGGCCCTGGCCTGGTGGGGAAGCACTTTTGTCGCAGCCATCGGCGCTGTGCAGCTCTTCTTCATTGAACAAAAGAAACATGCCTCTATCACGGTTCAGCCAGCTGCGCATTGCCACTACGCGTCTCATGCTACGCCAGTCAAAGATGAGACCGTCCATATCATTGTGACAGACGTTGATGGCGATGGGACGGGCCATGTATAGGAGGACTTCTATCTGAAGGCAACGGTAGGACTCATTCATGAGACTTATCTGTGTGAGAGCTATGCGTTCTATCTTGCATACTATGATACCATGATATTGATGTTATCGAAAATGTTCATGATTCGCTGTGCTGCATTCTAGCGCTCAAAAGGTGTCCTGGAGTCTATCACTGTATATAGAACGAAACAATACCAAGTCACATACTACATATAAACCTGATCCCTGATCAAACCTACACAGCCGTTTAGCATTTGCGTATGTCTGGGGTCCTGTAGTCGACTGTCGATGATGCAGACAAAGGCGGTAGGACGAGTTTGGCTGCCCCCATCGCAGGGCGGTGAGAAATCCAGGGGTTTTGCCGGTTACCACCGCCTCACTAACGCAACGCTAGCCCCCATTAGGGTTAGTTTTGTTTACCGCGACATCCTGGCAACGGCCCGAAAATAATCATCATCATAATAAACGCCGCCTCGAACCCCATCACAAACTCCACATTGTTGTCCCTCCACACGAACTCTGGGACTGCTCCATACCCTTTCTCATCGATTGGTGTCGGGACGCTAGTCCACACTATCGAGGTTTCCAATCTCGTCTCCTTCAAGAGAGATACTCTACCCACCATCATCATGTCTACCCCGTTATCCTCTTTGACACCCTCGCGCCAGAACTCTCGAGCCTTCTCGCCGAGCTATGGCAAACCTGCTTTCGCTGTACAGGAGGACGATATGGATGCGCCTGAGGATCCCTTATCGAGCCCCTTCAAAGTGTCTACAGAAGTCCAAGAAGAAGATCCTATCCCTGAGCACGATGTCTACGAATCGCACGACGACCAGGGTATGGATAACGAGGATATTGAATCAGTGATGCCAACACCTAGCTCGCCGTTCCAGTTCAATGCAAGAGAAGAGACTGTGGACTTTCAGAAACTGCGGGCCCTCAATCGGCACATGTCTTCAGGGGGCATCGGTGACTACTCCATGACGCCTAGAAAGCGCTCCTACGAGCAAGTCCCTGACGGTACCGATGGTGATGAGACCCCAAATGATAGATACAAGAAGGGTACTGGTCCGAGGAGCTCTCCAGATATCAATGTCTACGCTGATGAGGACGTTGAATTCGGTGCTGATCACGACCTGGTAGAAGGTGCTGGCCAGGAAGTTGTGAATAGCATGGTGGAGGAAAATAACAACGAAGGCATGAGCACTGTCCTCCATGAAAATGACAAGGACAGCTCCCAAGAAATGGATGAACACCTTGACTTGCAGGAAGCAGACGACGCTATGACGGATGACTCCAACGAATCTATGGATGAGACACGCCTCAGCACATTCTCCGCTATTCCGGATATGACCACTTTCGCACAACTTCGAAATGATTCGCCTTACAAGATATCACGACCTCATACGGGTGATGCGGAACTGGCCAGTCCTTACCCCGCAAGGAAGTCGCCTCGACGAAGCATTCTCAACAATATGGGAACCCCTCTTGCATCCCCTGCACCACGGAAGCGAGAATCAAGAAGCATACATGATACGCCTAATCTGCTTGATTTGACCGATCAGCCAAGCATTTACCCCCGTCAGCGTTATAGTGTACAGAATGAGCGCTACTCTCCTTCCCGCCGATCTCCCTTGAGGACCGCCAGAGACTCCGTCAGGTCACCTGCAAAGGCTTCCCTTCTGGACTTTGACATCCCTTCTGTGCCTACTCCTCGGTCAATTCCAACAGTCACCCCCCGGGAGCTTGAGACTCTAAAATCCGGCTTCCTCTCCGAAATCTCTTCCCTCAAGGCCACTCTCAGCGGAAAGGAGGCAGAGGTTGCCAGTCTCAAGCAGGCAGTTGCAGACGCAGAACGCCGCGTGGGAGAGGCTCTAGAAGAAGTCCGTAACGAAGCTGCGCGCAAGGAATCTCTGGAATTTGAGCAAGCTGAATGGCAGCGAAGGGGTCAGGAAATGGAAGCTATCCTTAGAGAAGTGAGAGCTGAAATTGTCGAGGGTGAGCAAGAGAAAGAACGATTGGCAAGGAAGGTGGATGAGGCAGAGAAGTCTAGGGAGCAGTTGGAGGGCCGAGTGGTCGAACTGGAGAGTCAATTGGCTTCGACTCTCCAGTCTGCCTCGGCTGGGAACGCAGCCCCTGAGAATACGTCTCGCACCAAGACGTCCGAAGAGACTGCCAAAGAAGTGCAAGACGCCGTGGAGAAGGTTGCACGTGAGCTTCATACGCTTTATAAGAGCAAGCACGAAACCAAGGTCGCTGCATTGAAAAAGAGTTACGAAGCTCGCTGGGAAAAGCGCGTGCGTGAAGCCGAGAATAAGCTGACTGCTGCCAACGAAGAGAATGAGCGACTGAGAATAGAGCGAGATGCCGCCGTGTCAGAGCCCCCACAAGTCGACCCTAGTCTGTTGGCACAGGAGCGGGAGGAGCACGAAGCAGAGAAGCGTGTGATGGAGGCACAGATCAAGGGATTACAGCAGGAAATGGCGGCACTGAAAGAAGACAACGAGCGCCTGCACGCGGAGCTGAAGCAGGAGCGAGCAGAGAAAGGCGAATTGGTAGCAGCTGTGGATGAATGGTTGGCAATCCAGCAGGACCAGCCCCCAGCACAGAGCGCCCCTCAACCTCTGACCACTAGAGAGCTTGAGTCGCCAGAGCCAGTGTTTGCTGCCCCGGAACCTCCCACTGAGAGCTTTCAGAGGAGCGTTAGCCGTGGCAGCACCTCAAGTGGCATTCGTCCTCCAAGTACCACCTCGAGCAATGGCGAGAAGAGAATCCCTAAGATCGGAGCAGTAGGCAACAGACATGCTCGAGGCAACAGCGGCAGTAAGTCCGGGATCGCCCTTCCCACACCCGGGCGCAGTGGTATCATGGGATCCATTGAACGAATGGGCCGTGGTGGTGCTTAAAGCTTGCACGGTCTTTCTTCTTGACGATACGCTTTTTACTTTCTTTTATTCCCTTGCTTTTGATTCCCTCTCTGTGAATTTCTGCAACTTCCTCGATATTGACTGGGTTATTTGCTTATTGTATATTGGTATGGTTGTTGGCTGGGCACATACTATTCCTGGTTGAGATATCCCCGAGACGGCGTTTTTGGCTGAATGCCATGGAACCCACGGACTGGTTTTGATCAATGAATGACGGATTTATCGATGTAACGTGTTTATGCTTTTATGATAGCCCTTCAAATTTCTATTACAGTACGCTCTTGAGAAGTAATTGTCGACACATGCATGATCCAACGGTGGCCTTGATGTGGATACTACACCTGGCCGGACTCTAGGACTTTATCTCATTAGAAAGAATTAGCCCCATATTTCATTTAAAACTTGCAGGAAACTACAGAAATAATGTCACGTATTCAAGGCTACTTCCAAGACTACCATCCTTCCAGAATAAGTACCTTCAAGACTATTTTCCACGTCTACTTCTGAGACTACTTTCAAGGTACCTTCTAGGGCACCTTCTAGAACACCCTCCTAATGCCAGCTCCACGGGCACTAACGGCGCTCATACTAAGGCCGAGACCCTAAAAAAAGATAGTAATTGACTACAGCAATTGAAAATTCTAGAATCGGAACAACTCTGGTCTCCGACAGGTTCTTGGATAAGATGTTCTTTGTAAAAGTCAGTCACATGATAGGGCTAAATCTGTACATGCCAGCTATAGAGAGTAATTATATAGTGATGCACAAAGTCCAAATAGCCATTGCGTTAAGGGGGGATAAAAGAGGCAGTGGAATGTGGAGCTCTCATGATGGAGGTAAAAAAAAATAAATAAAAAAAAAATAAAAAATAAATAAAAGAATAAAAATTCTCTAAGGCTAGTAATCATTTGTAGTCTTATACCTGTTCATCACCACTTTGAGACATGTCTTCGAGAACATTAACAATGTTCGAGGTGAGGGCACCACGGACAGTGAAGTTATTGAGTTGTGCACCGTCTTTGAAGAAGAGGAAAGTAGGAAATGAAGTAATACCCCAATCAGCAGTGAGTTGGTCAAGGTCATTAATATCTACATTATAGAATTTAATGGACGGGTAGTCCTCGCTGAGCTTTTATAATACAAGGCGTATTATCTTGCAAGGAGGGGACCATTCCGTGAAAAATATAACTATGACTTGCTTCCTAGAATTGATAGCCTTCTCGGTGAATTCAGCAGACCTAAAAATAATAAAGTTAATATTTTAATTCCTGAAAGACAGTAGTATAGGAAGGGAGGTAAATGCAAAGAAATCAGAAAAATATATATCCTGATAGCATGGACAACCATTTTAACAGATTTTGATCAGGAAATGTTTTGGAGAAATTGGTAGAAGTGGATTTGAAACTCGAAGAAAAAAGAAAAAAAAAGAGAATAAAAAACAAAGATATTTAGATGATTCTAAAAGTTAACAAAGAAAAAAGAGGGGGGACTTGAAATTTAAATCAATTTCCAGGTAATGAGGGGCACAATCACAAATTATACCCACCTCTAGTCAGTCCTCGAAGCATATTGGTAGATAGGAGTATACAGTATCATAACCATATGGACAATCTGCACAAATACATGTCATGCACTACCACCACTAAGGGAAATAGATCTACTAGTCATATACAGGATAGATAGGCGGAAAAAGAATCCAGATCTAGTTTTTGGCAGTGGATCTGATACTGTTACTAAATACCTTGACTAGTGATCCCGTTATATGGAGATCTATATAGATTATAGAATATTTTAAGATAAGATACTCAATTAGAGACTTAGTACTGTATAACAGATAACTACTTAGGCAGTCATAGACAAAAAGAGAGAAAGAATCCTGGGTGACTGATCTCCATGGAACTATGGCATAATTTTGATCAAGCTGGTGGAGGGAGGGGAAAGGGGAAGATAGGGTATCTAAAAATACTATATATAGCTCTATAGTTGATTTTGATGGTGTGGTGACAATATTTTAATAGTGAAGAATCAATACCATCTAAGCAGAATCCTAAGTAAGACAGTAAATAATCAAGCACATAAATGACAGTAGTGCCTCAGATAATACTTGTCTCAAGGCAGTAGTACTACTCTTCCTCTGTTATACTATGGTAAACAAGTTTGGCTTTTATAGATTTCCTCTCTTTTTGCCTTACACGGCACTAGTCTACAATAGGATTAGACAAATATATGTGTATGCATATTTTATTCCTCTTAATGGACAAGACCATACTAATATTAATATAAGTAATTAATTTTATATACACAAACCAAAAAAATACACACAACTTCGAGAAAGTTTGTTGGAGGCTAGTGTAGTAGTCAACTTAAGGTGACTTACTAGCCGAGGCCTAAGTATATTACCTGAAAGGAGCGGGCTGCCTGGTATAATCCCCAGGTAGTTGTACAAGTCTAGATACTAGAGCAGAGAAAGATGTAGCAGTAATACCCATACTGCTAGAATTTATAAGATACCCTGAAGGCCGGTGAAAGTGGCCATGAGAGGAATCCTAGGAAGTATAGTACTTTATACTGGAAGATAGTATAGCCTCCTTCCATGTGTCTACTGAGATCCGCTTTGTGATATAGCAGTGTTTTGACATGAGAATAGATTCTTCTGTTAATGTATATATAACAAATAAAGATAACTTACTTTATATAGTACAACCGGGAGATTACTAGTTAAATATTATTTCAAAATTCACTTGGATACAATTCTAGTTTTAAAATATATTATATGTAATGATTTACTACTTTTATATAAATTTCTCTAGAATATATCTGTACACAACTGTTCTATAGTATATATTTTAATAACTGAATAAATAGTTTTCTGCTCCAGTAGCTCTATCCCGCACATTTTTCTTATACTTCTGCTTTATGTTTATTCAGTCACTGTCTTCCACTGTGCATGGATTATAAGGAGATTATTAAGAAATATAGACAGTTAATAGGAGAGAGTCATGTTTTGAGTTACTTAAGATTTTCAGCGCGTCATATTAGCGTGGATTACAAACGAGTCTTGCAGGTAAATCCTGAACATTGATATAAATATTAATCTCAACCAGTGGATAGAGGTACAGATATCAAGAAGAATTTAGACTTATATTTTATAGGAACATCTATGACATCTTCTACCCATTAGCAGTACCCAACTTTCTATATGCTGAGAATAAACCTACTTCTTGTGTTAAATGCCTTGATTCTGGTATATTAGAGAAGGTATAAGCATGTAACAGAATATTGATTTATCCGGTATTTCATCCTGAAACTTGAAACCTTGGATATATATATATATATATATATATATACACAATAAGTAAGCATATATCAAGTAAGTGTACAAAGTATCCCGGAAATATCGAATTTATTTATACTGACTTGACTCGATTATAATTCGGTATTTTAAGAAACTGCATGAGTCAGAGCACATACTCAGCCTTCTCCAAGAAGTGGCTCAATAAGATCCAGCATCAATAAAGTGATTAGGTGAGGATGATTAGGTGGGGGCACCTGCCTTGAATTGTTAACTCAGATCTGACAATATATTCCTATACCGAAGGTGAAGGAGCATCACCAGTAGTTGGTAGTAAAAGCCACAAACAAACAGGGTGAAAGAAGTTAGACACACTGTCAAACATAGTCAAGTAATATCTAATTAGTAGCAAAGATTACCCATACGCTTTAAGCATATTTACATCCTCAATATACAATTCCTGTCCAGTTTATGATTGAAAATGAGACTTAGGCAATGGCCTCTCCTACATCAGTATCTGTACCTTATTTGAACAGGGTAGAATGTAAATTAGGTACTTACACCATTTACATTGATTTCTAGGTCTTTTCTGAGCCTAGATACCATTTCATACATTAGGATAAAAGGATCACCACTTCCACAATAACTCCAGCAAGCTCTTACGCACAATACCTGAGCATTGGCAACCATTATTTCCCCAACAAAATATCACACATCCAACTGTATAATGTGTACAAAATTCAAAACATCTCATCAGAGCTTAAGATCTATTTCCACTGCACTGGATCAACATTATTCTGTTGCCAGTATTGGCCCTGAGATCTGCCAATGGTCTTGACGTAGCTTGAAAGTCACGGAGCTTATCTACATATCCCAACACATTCGAGATTTATCAAGCCTTTTTGTAGTGCAATTGCTGTACTGTTTTAGTTAAATGTGATAGATGTCTAAGCTCTCATCCTGGGCTAGATCGTGTTCTGGGGCAGATGACTTTCATTTATGAAAGTGCCCTCGCATAATTTGCTTTCATTATCAAGGTCCTCAATTTTCAATTTCCATGTCTCTACTGGAGTCGCTATTTAATCTCTAGTCTGCAGAGATGCTGCTCAAACCAAAATTAGCATCACTGATACATCGTGTCGTCAGACCCGACTGGTTTGGAGCGATGCACCATGGCCGAAAGTCCACAGGAGCAATGGACGATGAAAGGATAACAGAAAGTCGGCATTTTAAAGGGAGTAAGTGAGAACTACGGCGACTTGTCGCTTGAGCACGGGGACTTGTAAAGATGGAAACCGCGCGGGGTGTTAGAGAAGAAATTATAGGTAAGTGCACAATGGTATTGAGAACTCGAAAGGAAATGGAGAGAACGAGAAATTGAAAAATATGAAAAGGACATGAGAGATGTAACTGTAAGATAATTCCAAGAACTGCTTCTATAACCTTCCTCGAGCTATTTAGTTACCTTTTCCCCTGGCATCGAAGATATGTCCGAACAAAATGTTTCCCCACTGTAGTCTTTGGTGGCTGTAGGACTCTAGTCCACTATATCTTATGCATAGTCGTCTGATGAAGGGCCAGCCTTTAACTATCTAATAGGTATATGTGTATATGTATATGGGTTACTATTCAGGGTAATTATCACAGCACCAGACAATCCTACACACACACACACACACACACATGTGTATATATCTATATGTATGGATTGATACATATTTGTAAAATGTCGGACATTCCATGAGCTTACCTAGGGAAGCTGTGGAAGTCGCCCATCAATGAAGAGCGCTAGTTTAACTCTGAAGGAGTATATTTACATATAGTTCAATATGACCACTATTCAATAACACGTCACAACTTGGTCGAGCTTTCAGTCAAAATGCTAATTTCTTCATTTCCTGGCATGCTAAAGGTAAATATTATATACAGTGTATGTGTCTTTGGAAAGTTTAATCATAAGCACAACTACTGAGTAGTGGACAAGGCTGACGATGAATGGATAGATCAGCGAACTCATACTTGATCCTCTCGAAATCACCCTTCTCTTGCTACATCTAGTCTTCAATGTCCTTGTCTCCTTCGCGTACAGAAAGTCACTAGCAGAAATATAGGTATGTACTAAGACGAGGCGGGTATTAGTACTTGGATGTGCTCTTGGTTGTTAGGGTGAGGGGTTCAAGTTCCTAGAATCATCGATGCTATGCCACGTTGAGTTCACTCTATACGCCAAGCGTCGGGAACTGAATATATATCTCAACTCGCTTATAGGATTAATGAGTAGTAGCCATCAGCTAATCATTCAACAGTATACGAGAAAGCTGCCAATAATCTCAAAGAATGTAAAACATCAGTTGCTTGGACGAAAATATACCGGAGAAATACGTAGTATTCTGTTCATCAGCTACAACATGAATCCTGCTAACATCTGGCGGGGTTACCCCGCGATCTGCACCGCATCCATCAAAAATTGACAGACCAACACGAAAAGCCCGCAGTTCATCGACTAGCTTCAATGGCCATCACAGTTTTATTCAAAGTCATGCGGGAATAACCGAGCAGTCAATGAGTCAAGTCCTGCAACAATCCCCTAAGGGATCAAATATTCACACCCATAGCCGGGGCCAGATCATTACTAGCAGGATGGGCATGCGACAGCTCTCCTTCTCCATCTGTTAGGCCCACCTCGTGCAGCGCAAGTCTTCTGACACGGACCTCTCTCGGACTCGCCTAAACCTTGTTAGCCATGCACAGTATGACTTCATTTCCGTCGTGGTAATTCCTTTATTCCGCCTGTGAGTTTACCCAGCCTTCTCTCCCCTCTTCTCCCCTCTCCCGTCCATCGGGTTACCGCTGGTGGCTTGCAGCAGACATAAAAGAACGTGGGGTGGCAAGCAGGGCCATGGCTCTCGGATTGCCATGTCCGAGCTCAAGCTTGCTCGGCAAGATGTCCGAGTGCGTACATAGAGAGACCAACTGCGGCAGTTAATGTATTTGCTGCCCCCTTGCTCAAGTCGAACGGGTGGACTGGGATACTCCGTACAGAAGTATAGAATGAGTCATGGGATCGGTATGTAATGTAGTTATATCCCTCAGTTGTACTCTACGGGTGAGGCCGCTTATCGAGGGTATCCTTCCTTGATAGGTATGATTACCGGAACAGGCAAGACGCTCCTAGGCTGCCCCTCCCCGGATCTGGGGTTATCCGCTGGATGGCAAGTAAGTAGCGGGGAGCGTGCCACTGTGGCTGAGTGGTTTCTCTATTTGTGATTCCATGTTGAGAAGATGTCTACTGAACTTTCTATAGGATATAAGGAAAAGCGTGCGGGTGTTGCACCTTCACACTATCCACCAATTACGTACAGGATGCCCAACTGAACTAAATAGTGGGCAAGGATAGTAGAGGAGCACATGATATGATATCATAAGTAAGGGGAAAAGGAATGCGAAAGATCAGGTTCCTGTCTATCAATCAATCTGTGAGAAGAAGTCAGCTTCCCGGCCTCCCCGGGTTAGTTCTGAAAACATAGCACGGAGCAGTCCGAGGACAGAAAAAAGGGGGGTGAAACTGGGGCAAAGGCGGGAATGTTGGCTGGAGAAACTGGAGCTGGAAGGTTCGATCGCCCGCAGTAGATGGATCAAGCGAAATTCGGCTCTGGGGTCAAAAGTGACCCAATCCCAATTCCATGGCCCCTTACTATTAATGGCAGCTGATGACTGGGGATGATACGTAACTTGCCCCAGACACGAAAAAGCTAAGGCTATCGACTTCAAGTAAAACAACCGGCACCGTCACAGCTCCATTGCGCCGTCCAGGGAAAAACGAGAAAATCCCGGTCTTTCCCCGATCGGGAGCAACTCCACGTTTCTGTGTCCAATTCGGGGAGCATTACGCGATTTATGATTGGTGGCCAATCGTCCTCCAGCCGACGGTTAGTCAGCTAAGGGAGTCCCACATGGGAATCCGCTCAAATGTCACTGATTGGTGTGGGGGAAATCCCTCGTGATGGTCGGAGATTATCCACACGGACCAATCACCACCGCTTGGGCGTTGGTTCGTTTTTCCCCCACGAATTACTACTTACTGTATAAGTACTTACCTATACTACGTACTAAGTCCTAAGCCACTGCTGGGTCCCCCGTATTTTCATCGTGGTCCAGTCAATCAATCCCTAATTACGGCATGGAAATCTCGTTGTTTTACCCTCTAGTAGTACTGCTTGCGAGGCAAAGGGTGACCACAAAATATTCATGTGAAAATGGACAAACTATAACGGCTAGCACTTTTAGAATAGGAAGATGTCTAAGATAACTACGTCGTTATAGTGCCAGCTGTGCCTTACTCACTCTTATCAGGAATTGAGGCATGAACTGATTGACTACAACAAGCTGATCCAATCACACATTGGTGTAGGGCTTTTCCCACAGTAGCGGCATGCAGCATGTTGTGATGGCACACATTGACAGCAAGGAACCGCCCTTCCATGCCACCCTTCATTACGACACTGTACATGAAACAGAAAGAGAGCTATCTGGTCTATCCACCTGGAGGGAACCGGAAGGCTCTAAACTCATCATAGATGCCTGGTTCTACCCCAGTGCGCCATCCTTTCTCTCTACTTGTGGGGTACCGAGCTCTTTCCTCCGATTCTCGCTGCTCCCGCGACCTCTTCTCAAGCCACAAATAGCCTTTGGCAATACGTACACACTACTACACAGGAGTCTGCTGGTCCCTCCAATACTCCACTCGGGCGCCAGCTAGATAATATGTTCCCGTCTGGGGAGCGAGCTCACAGGTCACCCGCTCAGATTCTGGGCCGTTATGGCTCGCAATTTCCGACGGAACTATTGGACAGCGCCAACAGAACAATCTTTGTAACCTTGCGAGAGGGTTTGTCTCCTCCGGTTGTCGGCACTATTAAGCGTGACATCGGACCCTCTATCACGTGGATGAGCTTGTTGTTGATACTCCTTCCATGAATATGATTCGGGGAGATCACATTGCAGGGGTAATAATTCACGCAGGGTTTGGATGATGATTAATATTATTCATCCGTAAAGCCTAGTGGCCAGGTCTAGAGCAAGGTGTGCTTTGCACCCCATTGCTGCGATGATTTGTTTTGCTGCTCCTATGAATTTTGACTGACAACTCGCATGCACAATGTGTGTGTGTGTGTGTGTGTGTGTGTAGCAGCAGCGCCAGCAGCATCAAGAATTTGGGGCCGATCCACCCGCGCGATATTTTGCCCCAGTCTGTGACCAGCACCATTTCACGACCCATTCAACGCTACCTACATCCAGAACTAAACGTCGGTTTGCTCCTATTGATGACTTTTACCTACAATTCTGATGCTACAATTCTTGAGGCTTCTTCTTCAATAATGATATTCTTCAATGCGTAAGGAGGAACATTGTAAGGATCTAAACTACTCATCCGGAGAGTACTACTAGGTCTCGATGCGGCGGGCGAGCCGAATCCAAGGACTCCCGCTTTTCTCCAGTTCCTAGTTTCAGTGGGTCTCCCAAACAGTGACCGCATTTATTGAATTCTGTCCAAATAATTAATCCCCCGAATGAACTAAACCGCAGGATACCGTTCCCAACTCCCAGTGTCGTCCCAGGTTTGGTCCGGCCCAACGATTCGCCCCTCCATCGGCATGCGGGATCGGCTGCGATCCTACATTGGGCAGCTGGCGGGCGGGCCTGCCCTGCTCCTATCCCTCATGCTGCATAGCGCCTGGCAACTGGGCTTAGTCTCTCACGGGTCTGGATGCTGTAGGCCAGCGACAACCACCTGGTCCATTATTAATTCCTGATGCATTGGCAATGATACCTTGTTAGTTGGCTTCCTTTCCCCCAAAGAGGCCCTGCTGTACTACAATGTAACTTAGTAAGTTTTCCAACAGGGGGAAACTATATGTGCATGATCGTCATAAGTCCACTCCCTCTCCACCAACTTCAAGACTTAGTCCTCTCTGCCTTCGGCTTCGAGACCGCATGACATATGCACCGTCCGTACTGGATGGTCATCGGAATACCGAGTGTAAACAAGCTGCAGGCTGCACCCTTTCCAAGTCATTCTATCTAACGGATAGTTGTGTTGTGACAATGGCTATCTACTGACTCATACGTAGAGGGTTTTCCTCAGCGCGATCCAACCGAGGAGACGACACTTCATCAACAAAATGAATTCGCGAGTAAAGAGGACCGCTGTGCATGTGTGTGTGTCTTATCATAACGATCATCGAGGCAGGCTCCGATAGCGCAGAGTAATCCACCCTAGTCCGAGATCACCATACGCGCACAGTATATTACTAGAGAGCATACGGGATAATCTAAACGGAGCGCTTACGGGCCTCGGTTCCGTGGTATCTGGCTGGCTGACCCATACTCGGCTGTTTAGCAAAAGGGAGATCGTGATGTGTACTCCGTACCGCAGGGGCCGATCCCCGATCAAAGAACACACAGTAGTAGACTTCCGCTTTGCAATACGGATCCAGCGGGAGAGAAAATCTTATTAGAGACAAAGAGCCGAATGATTTACATTCTGGTAATAATCACTATTTTCGAGCCTACCTGACTGACTGACTGACTGACGTAAAAGGGGGCAATGGAAGGGAAGCCGACGGAAGCAGACCCGAGTTTCTGAGACGCCGTGCATCTCCAGTCCAGAGTTGCGAGTGCATGCAAGCAAAAGAAGTCACAAGAACCGGAATCTTTTCCGATACCAAATATGACGCATCCTCCCTTGGTGTGTGTGTTTGTTAGCTAACTAACTGACTCCGGAAAAGTCACCGCACTACTCCGTATGTATACCGCCCCGTGGCTGCATCCCTGCACGGAAGAATAGCGCCATGACAGTTTTGAGGATGTCCCAGGGTCAAAAGTAGTCGCGAAGGAATATTCTACCAAAAAAAAGTTTCCCACTGTAAACACCCGATGTGGAAAGGTTTCCAGAGTCTTGTGTCTTGTCTCATGGGGATTGGAGATAGCACGTTTACTTCAGACCAATGGCAGGATCTTGAATTTGCTCCCGGTCCCCTCCGGTGGTGGCCAAGCTGCCGATGACTGGTTGTGGCGGACAGGGCCAGTAACGTGACCGGGCCGATGGAGACCACCCCCCCTCAATCGGGTATGGAAAACTGCCATCGCCTTCTTCTGGGTCCGTTGCTAGTACTCCTTAGTAGTGGTGGGGAAGAGTAGGAAGAGAGGGAGGGGGGACGGGCTAAGAGGACGGAAAATACGGAGTAAGGGGACGGGAGTTGGTTCACTTGACTGAAATGGGTAGACTACTTCCCTACTGTACGTAGTTTACACACTGAGAAAGAAACCGGCTGTGGAACGGAAGCTGAGGAACTGGGTGGAAACCACTAAATACTTAGTAAGTACTTCACTAAACTTGTTATGGTCGGAGGAGGAGGGGGTCCTGCGTTTTGTGGTGGATCTTAACAAACAGTCATGGATTTCTGAATGGTCGTTGGCGTCTCCAGTGGGGGTGTTTTGTACAGTAAGCAATGCGCAACGACTGGCTCAAAAAGACATCCGTAATCTGATTGTGTCTTTTTCATAGGTATTATTATTATTAAATTCTAATTATTATTTCCTTTCCCCCACCACTCCGACTGGAAACCCGCTTTTCCTTTTTTCCCAAACCTCCAACTCCCCCCCAAAAGGGACTAGTCGATGCGGTCTGAGGTAAATACAGACCCGCACTAGCGCCGGCCTTCTTTTCTGGCCAGCGTGACTAGTGAGTATAGTCTAGTCCACGATAGGTAGCAAGAGCCTTTTTCACTACTCAACTAAAATCCCCCGGCGCGGTTTGACGACGACGATGACAACCCCGATGATGATGAGGATGATGATGATGATGATTAACCCGGGTCAGGTCCTCTTTTTTCCTTTCCCCTAGTCTCAAAGTCTAGTACGGAGCACACCGTCCGCCATTGGGTTTCCACTTTCTAGGCGGAATTCCACGGTTCTGGTCTGGGGGAGGCGACCATGGCGAGTGGATCTGGGGCTCATCATCCCCAACGCCAACGCCTCCTGACTGACTGGTTTTTTGACTGACGGTTGGAAAAGGCACTTGCGACATTTGCTGCTGCTACTGACACTAGTTCAATCGTACTTAAACATTCTTCTCCCCGGCCCCAGGTCATGTCTCGATTTTCGTCCCTTTGGACGAAAAGATTGGAACGTGGTCCTGTGATTCCTTTTTTCTCTTTCTCTCTCTCTCCCCCTTCCGGCGGAAAGTGATTCTCTAACTTAATTCCTGTATGGATTTATTTTAAATAAATTAAAAAAAAAAAGAAAAACAGAAAGGAAAAAAAAGGAACATAAAAATCAAAAGGAACCCTCTCCACTCTTGTTACTTTTTACCTCTGTTGGGTCACGTTCTGGATTTCCTTTTCCTACTACACACCTCTTCCTCCACCTTTCTCTTGTTCTAACTCTTACTTACTCCTTACTCCTACCCTCGCCATCTTTGTCCTATTACCTATAATCCTCTTTATCTACCAAGAACGTCGCATTGATTATCCTACTCTGATTATCGCTATACTACTCCTCGCCGTTTCTCTACAATTCCTCTTCCACCATTGATACGACAAAAAGGCTGGCCTACTCACGGATGATCTGGTTCAACTGAATTCACGCTTTGCATAATGACTAACACTGCTGTATCAACAACTTCTCCCACCCCTCAATCCACCGTGGAAACCGAGGCCAAATCCAAGAGGAAAGCCTCCACTGCCGGTCTGCCCGCCAATGCCCGCCCTGTAAAACGGAGGGCGTCCAAGGCGTGCTGCTGCTGTCGGGCTCGCAAAGTGCGGTGTGATGTGGTCGAAAATGGTTCGCCCTGCACGAATTGCCGCTTGGACCAAGTAGAGTGCATTGTCACTGAGAGCAAGAGGAGAAAGTTCGTCTACGTCGAATACATGTCTTCCGTTTTCCCTCCACAGAAGTGCCGGCTAACCTCGAGCGCGCCTTGTTGCCACTGTTCAGGAAATCACGTGTTGAGGTCGATAATGCAAACCCTCATCAGCTGTCTCAATCCCCTGCAGAAATCCCCGATGACGGGGCTAGTCTGTTCAGGCGACTTAGCGAGTGTCATGGCCTTTCCGATATGGCCCCGGCTTCTCCCTCGCAGCGCTCTGTAGATCTGGATCAGGGGCAGCATATGCCACATCTTTTATGTTCGTATCCCACCTCGATTAGTCTCGGAGATCGTGGCAAATGACCCATCTCCACTGCATCATCTTCGATAAGATGCTAATGCTTACTTGTACAGATCAAAGCCAAGCGAACAGAATTGGCTCCGGGGATCGCTATCGAAGAAGAATGGCCCCGAATCCCGCTGTCCCAGCGACGCTTCCTTTGCACCATGTGACTTCGCAGATTCAACAGCTGCTGGACCCTTCCTTTGCCAATACCAGGTCTGGCGGTGTTGTCCTACCAGACTACATCCGCGGATTGCCGCCACGTCTGCAAAAAGAGGACATCGACTATTTGTCCATGAAAGGAGCTTTAACTGTCCCCGACGTGGGACTACGCAATGAATTGCTGAAAAGCTACATCCACTACGTCCACACCTATATGCCCCTCCTTGACCTAGAAGACTTCCTGCAGACGATCGTTCAAAACGATGGCATCCGCCGTATGAGCCTATTGTTATTCCAAGCCGTGATGTTCGCCGGCACAGCTTTTATTGACTTGAAGCATCTTCACGCTGCCGGCTACCCCACCAGAAAGGCAGCTCGTAAAGCTTTCTTTCAGCGCGCACGACTTCTCTATGACTTCGACTACGAAGTTGACCGAATCTCTCTCGTCCAATCATTACTGCTAATGACCTACTGGTATGAGACGCCTGATGACCAGAAGGATACCTGGCATTGGATGGGTGTGAGCTTGTCCCTCGCACATACCATTGGCCTGCATCGTGACCCCGGCAACTCCCGTATGGATGTCCGGCGCCAGCGGATGTGGAAACGGATTTGGTGGAGCACATATACGCGTGATCGTCTGATCGCCTTGGGAATGAGACGTCCCATGCGCGTGAAGGACGATGACTGTGATGTTCCGATGTTGACTCTTGACGATTTCGAGTTTCATCCCTTCTCGCCGGAAATTGTGAGCATGGTAGGCAACTCGGAGATTCTTCAGAGCGTGAGCCATCAGAGAGAGCTGGCTTTGATGTTCATTGAGAAGGCCAAACTTTGCCTCTGCGTGAGCCATGTTCTGTCGGCTCAATATTCGGTTCTAAGCCACAAATTTGGTGGAACGATGGAAACCACCATGATGTTGGTACCCAAGAAATCAGCAGCGGAGACCTTCGAGGTTCGTCGTTGTGATCAGGAGCTGGAAGACTGGCTGGCCCACCTTCCGACAGAGATACGCTACGCCCCCGCAGCGCCCTCCAAATTAAATGAGGCGCAGGAAGTTCTTCACTCTCATCGTGCACTCCTGAAGATGGTTTATTTGACCACATCCAGCGCTCTCCATCGCCCTCAGGTCCTACCTGCGATCCCGTTCCCTTCGATGGACGCCGAACTACAGGAGATTTCCAGGAATAAGGTGCGGTTTGCTGCGATCGAAATAACAAATATTGCCCAGGATCTACACAGCCTAGACCTGACCCGCTATTTCCCTACAACTGGCGTTACGGTCCTACTTCCCGCTGTGATTATTCATCTCCTCGACATCAAGTCTAGTGACCACAACGTTCGGATGACTAGCCTTCACCGGTTCTACCAGTGCATGCGCATATTACAACGTCTGAGAGAAATCTATGCATCGGCAGACTTCGCTACGTCGTTTTTGGAGGCTGCCATTCGCAAGGCCGGTATTCAGCTTACAGTAGCGCCGCAAGATGTACAGGCACGGACGAACAGCATAGTTGACACCTCAGCACGCGTCAACACTTTGACCCCACCCCCCGACTCTCTCGCGCAGAAGATCCCTGACTTGACGTATCCGAAATCCGATGGCGCAAGACGTGCCAGCCAGCTTCCCAAGGAAAGCGGTCCTGAGTTCGCATCAACGCCCCCACCCTCCGACGGTAGCGAGAATGGGAGCACCAGCAACATCAACCCCAGTTATCACCAGGATGCCTTCACCATCCCCAACTTCGATTCGGAGCTGAGCATCAGTGAGCTCATGGATCTGGCGAATGATGCGGAAGTAACCCAGAACGACTTCGATGCCTTGATCAACTTTGACGATGCCGGTGCGGACTTCCTTGCCCCCGATGATGGCTTGAATACCGGGAATGGTAATGGGAAGAACTATGGCTTCGGCTTGGGTACCATGAACAATCTTTCCGACATCATGGGTTTCGATACTGAGAAACAAGGCGTTGGTCTGGCCGGCTTGGGAGACGGACAGCTTGCCGACGATCGCGCTGCGGCATCACGCAACGATATGAACACTTTCGCAGCCGACCTCGATGCGGAACTCGGCCTGAGTCTTTAAGCGGCTTGGAAACACTGTTGCGACGTTGTTTCATATTTGTGCCATGATTTAGAACTCATTTGCTTTGTGCACTGCTCTTGGCGATCTTGTTTGGCCGTTTGTTGAAATAGGCCCGTTTTACAACATATGTGTGCATCAAAGGGAGATGGGCGCTTGGCGTTGGCGGGCTTTTATGTACCGGGTTCGAAATCCTGCGAACCTTGGATCGGTTGATGCTTATTTCTTATGTACTTCATGTGCCTGATTTGTCCCCTTGCACGGGGCGATTGTTCCCATTATATGTACATACAGAGTCGAAAAGTACGACATGAGAAAATGAATGACCTAACGCATGCTACTCGGATTATAGTAAACTTAGCTTCGTCGGAGAGATGTAGTAGTGTATGTATGCTGCTTGAACTCTGTTTGGCTGGCAACCGGCCAATTGTCAATAAGGGAGCAGGTAGATCGATGAACCGAAAAGGATCTCGACTTCTTGTAGACCACCCTTGCCGGGCATTCTTCAGGTATGTCTGTGCTGCTGCTCGATCACCCTTGCAGTGAACTCCACCCATTGACCGCTTGGGAGGGATCTCGTTGTTACCGTCAATTCTGTGTGGCAGTTGTTGAGTCGATACGGTCGGTTCATGTTTCTCTTCCATACAGTGTGAAAGCTGACAGCATTTGGAGAGGATTATCAGCTAGGATGAAAGAAAAGACACTTGCACATGGGATCAAACAAGGGTGACGCTTCTCAGGGTGCTGTTGATAGGACGTTGTGGTACAAGCCGCCCTCATAGTACCTTCAAAATTTGCTCAGTTGCAGCATCTTGAACGGACCCTATAATACCAAGTATCCAGTCTGTGTTAGTCTGCTGTCCCAAGTGGAGACTCAAGATGTGCTCATGTGAAGTTGGTAGGGTGGTCTAGAGAGGAGGTCCCGTGCATACCAGTCCCGATCAGGCAGGTGGTTTGGCTCACCTCAGGCACTTCCCGTCTGTCTGTCTGTCTGTCTCTCCCTCCATCATCCATTCATTTACTACTTACTCTCTTCCATCTTCTTTTCTCTTGGCCTCTTCCCCCGCACCGGGCACTTGATTCAACCGGTTCAATCCCGGTCCCTGCATCATCTTACTCACAGCCACAGCGTCTGCCATTGTGTAACCAACAAATAGCTCTCCACTATCACCCAATACCTGTCCCGCCAAGGAAATTGGGCCCCCGATACCACATTGACTGAGTCACAATCCCGTCTTAATGGCCTTTTATTCCGGGCACGGATTCGATCAGTCAACTGTTACAGTGCCAATTCAAACTAGGTCCTGTGAGGCACGGAATCCAAACCAAGACACTAAGTACCAAGGTACAGCACTAGCGAGACAGCGTGTTATCACTATTATTGGCGAATTGACCACGGGATTTCTCATGCAGGGTTCGGCTGCTCCATCCACCCCTCCTCTTCCTACCCAGTCATTCCTTTCCGCCTCGGTTATTGGAGGAGATGCTGAGCTGCTTAACTGACGCCTCACCGATCAGGCCGGAAACGGCGGCGGGATACAATCTCGTTTCCACACAATAGTGTTTGTCTTCTGCAGGCTGCACGGCATTGCTAATCGCCGCCAGCATGTATCTTCTATCCACTGGATATGACTTTCTCTCCCCTCACACCAAGTGGGCCTGCGACTTTTCTCTCAAACTTTGTCTCTCATGCAACGATGTAGTATATAAAGCCCTGGCTGGGGATGGCATCCCCCACCCATCGGTCTTTTGCTGACCCTTCTTCTTGAAGGACTTCTCTAGTGGCCTGTGGTGCATGTATAGAATCAATCTTCGAAAATATTTAACTAGGTATAGCTGGGACTGAGTCTGTCCTTGCATTCAACAACACCATGCGCGGCTCTCAGTTGGTGCTCTTATTGGCCCTGGCTGCACTCAGTTGTGCTACGCCCGAGAATAAATGGTCCTCCACGATGAGAAGGCAGTTGCCAAAAGCACCCACTGGCGTCAAATCGATAAAAACTCCGAACAATGTCACCATCAGGTATAAAGAACCAGGAACCGAAGGCGTTTGTGAAACGACGCCTGGAGTCAAATCATACTCCGGATATGTCGATCTTTCGCCAGAATCACATACCTTTTTTTGGTTTTTTGAGTCACGTCGTGATCCCGAGAATGATCCAGTGACTTTGTGGCTGAATGGTGGTCCTGGAAGCGATTCGTTGATTGGGCTTTTCGAAGGTTGGCCAAATATCGAGGCGGAAAGGACAAAAAGCTTGAATATTCTGACGGTTTCACAACAGAGTTGGGCCCGTGTCACATCACCCCAGAGTACGAATCAATCATCAACCAGTACTCCTGGAACGAAGTCACCAATCTCCTTTTCTTGTCCCAGCCCCTCGGCGTAGGTATGAAATCCTGCTGCCTTGATACATCCTGAGTACAGTGCTTACGATCTTATCTGCGAAGGGTTCTCTTACAGTGAAACCGAGGCCGGGTCCTTGAACCCAATTACTGGAGTCACCGAGAACGCCTCGTTTGCTGGAGTCCAGGGTCGATACCCAGTTATTGATGCCACAATCATCGGTTAGTTGTCTGGTATGACTCTCAGTTAGCATTCTCCTCATGTTCCTACTTCACAGACACGACCGATATCGCTGCACGCGCAACCTGGGAGGTACTTCAAGGCTTCCTCGGTGGCCTGTCACAGCTGGATTCTGAAGTCAAGTCCAAGGAGTTCAATCTCTGGACGGAGAGCTACGGAGGGTGAGTGCAGCTTTCAGATCAGATTGACGTATGCTGACTTGATCAAGACACTATGGACCAGCTGTAGGTTTTCTTCTCTGGATGCACATATATGAAGCTGATGACCAAAGTTCTTCAATCATTTCTACGAGCAAAATTCGAAGATTGCTAACGGGGAAGTGAGTGGAGTCCAACTCAATTTCAACTCTCTCGGGATTATCAATGGTATCATTGATGCCGCCATTCAGGTGTGTAGAAATGCAGCTCGCGCAGAGGCTTTGACGTCAGAAACATTGCTAAAACATTGAATAGGCAAACTACTACCCGGAATTTGCTGTCAACAATACATATGGAATCAAAGCTGTAAGTTTGTTATCCGCACCTCGTGGATTTTATATCAATCTTGCTCATACTTGCTAGCTCAATGACACAGTGTACAACTATATGAAGTTCGCCAACACGATGCCCAATGGATGCCAGGATCAGGTTTCTTTGTGTAAACTGACCAATAGAACCTCGCTAGCTGATTATGCTATATGTACAGAAGCAGCCAACATGTGCAGGGACAATGTTGGTGAGTGGTTTTTTTGCAATTCCCCTGCAGGGATGTATTGATGAAGAGCTTCGCTAAGCTGTTGTACAGAAGGGCCTTATTACCAGTTTGGCGGCCGTGGCGTGTATGATATTCGCCACCCTTACAATGTAAGTGACAAGGATAAGGGTTGCACTTTCCGAACAGGGACACAGCTAATATGTCTACGTAGGACCCGACCCCACCGTCCTACTTCGTTGACTACCTCAATAAAGACTCAGTCATGGATGCTATTGGCGTGGACATCAACTACACCGAGTCCAGCAGCGACGTATATTACGCATTCCAGCAGACCGGCGACTTTGTATGGCCGAATTTCATCGAGGACCTCGAAGAGATCCTCCGACTCCCCGTACGCGTGTCTTTGATCTACGGCGATGCTGACTATATCTGTAACTGGTTCGGTGGGCAGGCCATCTCACTCGCAGTGAACTACACCCATGCATCTCAGTTCCGTGCAGCGGGTTACACACCCATGACAGTAGATGGGGTTGAATACGGGGAGACGCGCGAGTATGGCAACTTTTCTTTCACCCGCGTATATCAAGCCGGGCATGAGGTCCCATACTATCAACCGATTGCAGCGTTGCAGCTGTTCAACCGTACTTTATTTGGATGGGATATTGCAGCGGGTACAACTCAGATTTGGCCCGACTATACCACCAACGGTACTGCGCAGGCTACACACACGCAGTCGTTCGTACCACTGTCCACAGCCTCAAGTACCATCGTCGACTAGGATTGCGGGGAAATATCCTTCTTTGGCATGGCTAATGTTGTGTTATTTGTTCCGATACTTGTCCTTAACCTAAAAGAGTGGCACGCAAGCTTTCTTAGTCATGTTTGCCTTCAAGATGATTTAGCCTACCACGACGTCGTGCTACAACTTATCAGGTTTTCTTACAACACTTTGCAGCGACCATAAAGAGTCATGTCATATTAAGTCCATTACGGTAATTCGTAACTTGCTGTGGCTAACGTAATTGTGCCTCAGCTAGATGTCGTGATACGCTCCAAAACCCAATCTGATCATGGATATCCAGCGAAATAACAGAAAGGAAAATAAAACATAACCAACCACCAAAAAGATAGAGGCTAATGCCTGGCCATCATGGAACTCCAGCAACCTCCTTCCGCTGAAATGGAATGCGTGTATATATTAGAAAGCTTAGTAATCATTTCACGATAGCCAACTCCGGCTCCTGCTTCTTCTCGGAAGGATGTTCTTCCAGCGGAACACCCACTTCTTGAGCGGTCTCATCCGAAAAGTTGAGGTCCGCTTCGACGTCGGTATGCTCCTTGATCTTCAAGAACACTACGGGCGACGCGATGACAAGACTGCCGGCGAGCAGGCCCCAGCAGGAGGCGAATTCCGTCATGTAAGGGGTTCCCACGGCATCCATACTGCAGCAAAGTATATTCATTAGCTTCTACGCCTAAATTCGTGAGCGAGGGGGCTTCTAGGACTCACCGCCACATGCCAGCTGCACCAGCAGACTGAATGCCTTTGTAGAAGCCGGCGAAGTTGGCCAACTTTCGAGCGTTGTTAGTCAGTGAACCCATGAACCTACACAACCCGTATCAGTCAGTAAAATGCATACAATAAGCGCAGCCGCCAAAGATAAGAGACAACAGCGGCACTAACCAATATGCACAGGTCTGGAAGGCAGCGTCATAGAAACCATAAAACATGTACAAGAACATGGGTCCAACATAGCCGCTGGTCGTCCAGTCGGTATCTGCCTCGACATCCTTCCGGGTGTATGTCTTCTGGAAGGCATAACCACCGCCCCAAACGCCCATTGTGAGGGCAAAAAGGAGTCCAAGACCAAGCTTGGCTCGGACTGGGCGGGTAAGGAACTTCAAGTCGAGGATCTGGCCGAATACAAATGCGCCAATCATTTGCATAAGCCAGTAGAGGAGATTGTTGAGGGCCCGCGTCCGGATGGTGAAAAAAGCACCATTGACACTGTTGAATTGATAGGCAGTAAACCAGTTGCTCCCCAAGAACATGGGAAAGAACAGGATGATGTAGTAGTCGGTCCGAATGGTGTCGTAGAGACCTTTCAATTCGGACTTCCACGTGGGGTTCTTCATCACAATGACATGCGAGCCATCCTTGCGCTTAACATACTTCGAGTCTAAGAGGGCCCAGGCAAGGACAAAGCCAAGCGCCATGAGCACCATGAAGGCGATGTAGGTGCCATCATTCACCTGACCAGCTTCAGAGTGCAGGTTTTGACCCAAAGGTACCTGTATACTAGGGTCAGAAAAGTACTACCATTTGGAGTAAACCACCAAAGGACTCACCAAGCTGCCAATCACACCACCCAGGTTGAAAATCACCCAGAAAATAGCAATGAATTTACCCTTCTCCTTTTCGTTCGGGTAACTCATCATGACCGCACCCTGCGCACACCACAGCAGACCACCACAGACACCTAGTAGCGCGCCCGCAAAGATCAGGAAGCCGGAGTTCTTGTTATGGTTGTACGACAGAAGGGAAGCCACATAGAGGAAGTAGCCAAAGCCACCAAGAGAGAGAGTCAGGCGGAGACCAATGCGGTTTGCGATGGACCCGGCGAAGAAACCAACTACTGCGAAAGTGCTGTACAGAGCGGTGTTGGAATCGCTGACATCGGTAGGGTCCACCTGACCACCTCCGCCCAAACCGCTGACTGCATTGAACATGCCCGGGCAGAGGAAACACACGAAGGAGACCAGCAGAAGCTGGGATTGTGGGGAGGCAAAGTACGGCAACGACCAGGGACCGATCTTGATTGGCTTGTACATCCAGGGTTTCCCAGTGAGCTGGGTTTCCTGACCGGCCTCTGGATCTGAAGTGACCGCGGGGACTTCCTTCTCATGATGGAGGTCTTCCTGTCCCGTTGTAGTGGAAGCCATTGTCGTTGATGGACAGCTTCAATGCTGTATGGAGATGCCCCAAGACCAATGGCAGATGGGGTGAATTGATTTGCGGCTTTTCGGCAGGTCAGCAGGCGTACTCAAAATGCGCAGGTATGTGCATATGTAGACGGGATCAATGGCATGTATGTGCAGGTATAGACAGTGACAGTGTAGAAAGGTGCGTACAGGGAAACAGACGGGACGAATGGTGGCTGAGGGAAAGATGGAAGAGACACCTAATAACGCAAACAAGAAAAAAAGGGGGGGGAAGAGGAAGAGAAGTAGAAGAAATATAAGTAGATACAATGGAGGAAAGCAAATGGGATGAAGGGTATCACTGTGAGAAGAAAGGACGGAACTACCCCGGGGGAAATGAGAAGGATGATGGAGGAGCCAGCGATCCAAAATATGTTGAAATCTGGTAGCACGCACTGGGGCGGACCCAGAGAACTAAATTTAAAAGGGTTGGTTGGACTTATGGCAGTGAAGGAGGAAGAAAAAAAGAAAAAGGCAGGATCAGGCAAGGATGTCTTAGATGATCCGGGGTAAGAATGAAGGGGTGGGCACAGAACCCAGTAAAGGGAAAACAGTGACTGGTCACGGGCGCAGGCAGAAAAAAAAAAAGCGTGAAACCCTTGGCCCAAGCTGCAGCTGTGGTAATGGTAAATTGGGTGGAAAGAAAAATTAAGGTCGATGGGGGCTCTGGCTTATTTTTATCTCCGGGGGCTCGGATCTGAATCGTAACATCCAGCTGATGGGGAATCTCACCAGTCTAAGCCACGAGGAGAGTGCGCCGATGGTGAGGGATCAACTTGGGCAAGGATACCACGGTGGGAATAGGGAGGATGAGACAACGGTGATAACAGCCATCATCGGGGAGGAGGAAGACACACGACACCCAAGAGATAGGCAGAAATAAGGGTGTTAGGTAGCTCCACGATACGAAGAACATCCAGATAGACAAGCAGGCGATTCAACGCCAGTGTTGCAACGCACAAAACCCAATAGAGAATGGGAAAAGTCAATGGGATGACAAGACAAGAAAAGCCGTCGTACCTTATCTCTGGGTCCTCGAGCCGGTGGGCACAGAAGACGCACTAGAAGAACTAGCTTACTCGTTTAGTGAGTGACGGCGTGGTCAGACGGCGAGATAGTCAAGCACCACAACGAATCATCGGTCTCCGACTGACTCTAGCGGGAACCCGATCAGTCGCAGGATGGAGAAAAAGAACAATCGACACGATCCACTCGACCCCAAGCGACCCAAAAGTCAAACCGAGATAGAAAACTAAGGGGGGAAAAGATGAGTAAGAGAAATAGAAAATGCGGAGATGCAACTCAAAAAATTAAGGGCGGAGGTAACAGAAAGATATTGACCCAATCAATGGCCAAGGGAATAACAATGAAAAGAGACACTGGATGTTTTGAATGTCAAGTAGTAGCCGATCGAAGATCCGACAAGGAAATTAATCAGACTAGCAATGCACCTCCGATGCAAGTTTGCCAAATGACAACCACGAGGGCAATGGTCGAGACCCCAAGACCAGTCGCGTGTTATCACGGGAGGGGAGGCTTATCTCCAGGGGTTGGGGTTGGAGATATAGTAGTAGTAGTAGTAGTAGTAGTAGTAGTAGTATAGTAAGATGTGAATGGAGCAAAGCAATCGCAGTGATAGCACAGAACAAGCTAGGGAGAAGAGAAACTGTTGTGCAGGGGAAAAAAAAAAGAAAGAAAGAAGAATTGAAAGGACGGACGGACCTTTCTCACTGATAATCCATCGACTGGATGTCAGTTGGATAGGATCGATAATCCGGTTTAACTCATCCGTCATCGGATCCATAGTTAATAGGGTTGGTGGTGAAAAACGAAAGAGAGATACGGAGAGCGCGCGGGCAAGGCCGATGGAGCAGACGAGTTGCTGCAACCAAACAAACCCAGAGTCAGCGGAGTCAGCCTCAAGGTGGTTAATCTGGCCATGGAGCCATCCTGATTCACCCGGGCGGAGCTGCAAAGGCAACGGTGACATCGCTCCTTCGAAGCTTAGCCGAATGCGGGGAGACGATTCGGCTCATTTGCTGGTACGGTCGTCGTGAGGTAGCATCCAAGAACCCAAATCCCTCCTCTTTTTGACCCTCTTTTTTCTCTCCCGCTCCGCTAAACCTGCGCTGGTGGCTTTCGCTACCGATGAGGGTTTTCTTGGGTCTTCCCCGCCCAGTGGAGTCGGACCGGACCCAGTAACCGAACCCAGTGACCCATTGGATAAGAAGAAGCACAGTGAAAAGAAGGAGGAAGGAAAAAAAAACAAATCAACCACAAGGAGCGGGATGTGAAATGGGTAATAATGAAAGTATACCCAGGGAGATAGACAAGAAAGAGAGAGGTGGAAGTGAAAGAATTCTAGGGAATGGGGAGAGAGAGAGAGAGAGAGTAAATAGGAGTGTTTACTAGAAGAAAGAGAAGCTTGAAAGGTCCGAGAATGGAAATGGAATTGGGAAGGAATGAATGAATGCATGCAGACAAACAGCAACACTTTTCCTTCCTGTTTGGGGTCTGCTATTCAAAGTGTCCGAAAAAAGCAAGTACCCTGAGTCACGTGGATATGTATCAATTCAGACGTTGTTTAGTATCTCTGCCGTATTGCCGTATTGTTTGTACGGTTTGTATGGTTTCACTATCCACTCTGTAAGATACGGGGGGTTGTTCGTGTCGGTATTGATTATGACGAGACAGACGAGATAGGGAGCTCAATACTATGCAACATGACCTCACCACATACATACTCCAGTAATTTTGCCTATCAAATTGTGTAGTTTCTCCAAATCAATTCGCTTCGTTTGGACTGCCTCCTCGTCTAGATAGACTAGTTCATCAAGTCTATAGTCACTTGCTCCATCGGCTATCTCCCTTAAAGAGCCAATCCGGAGTAACTCCTTACTGCCAACCATGGACGGAACCCGGGGAAAAATGTCACCTCGTCGTCCCCTCTGATCCATATTCATCTCTCTCTCTCTCTACACATCGACGTCACATTCCGGCCCCATCACGCTCCCCAAACCATGGGAATGGCAACGTCAATTACCCCAAGCCGTTTTTCCCGAGGCCAACCGCACAATCATCATGGCGATCGAGCTTGTTGTCCACGTTGCCTGCCCCTGCCTTTGCCCCATCCAAGTTCCTGGTTCAATGTCACCATGTACTCTGTAGTATTCCCTCCACGTCTTCTCATTCATTCATAATGTCCTACCAATTTCCCTCCTACCCCGCAACAATTTCCTCTTCCTCTCGTCCCGTCTCATCCCCTATCTCCTCTTAGTAGTTCGGACAGCCCATCCCTCCGTCCCATCCGTCAGTCTATTCTCCCCTCCCCCTCACATTATCGACTGACTCCCCCCAAGTCTGGTTGTGAGCGCGGCGCGGCTCGAAGTATACCCAACATGCCTGGCAAAACATCCACCTCCCTTCCCCGCATCACCAAATTCACCAACTGCCGTATCGTCAAGGGACTTGATCTCGTCGAGCAAGACGTATGGATTGATTCAATCTCTGGGAAGATTCTCAAGGATCAGGAAGCCTTCTATGGATTACATCTCTCCCCCGATAAGGTCATCGACCTAGGCGGCCGCATCTTGGCTCCCGGCCTTATCGATGTACAGTTGAATGGTGCTCAGGGCTTCGACTTCTCCGTTCCCCAGGCCTCCAAAGAACTATACGATGAAGGTCTGCGGGCCGTTAACAAAGGTCTTGCCAGGACGGGAGTGACTTCATATCTCCCGACGGTAGTCAGTTCTACTCCCGAAGTCTACTGGCAGGTATGTCTCAATTACCCCCACACCTCCGGAATACCAGTAAACCGTAAATAAGCGGCAAAAGAGGCTCATTCTTGAACACAGGTACTTCCATCGCTAGGGGCATCTGGAGAGAGCCATCGCGCCGAAGATGGCGCGGAGTCGCTAGGCGCTCATGTCGAAGGTCCATTCATCAGCCCTGGTCGTAATGGCGTGCATAAGACAGAAGTTCTTCGTGCAGCAACATGCTTCGAGGATGTCATCGCTTGCTATGGCAAAGACAACCTCACCGGCCCATTTAAATCAGTGCGCATGATCACAGCGGCTCCTGAGGTTGGAGACATGCTGCCGAACATTCCCTCCCTCACAGCAGAGGACATCATCTACTCCATTGGCCACTCGGACGCAACGTACGAGCAAGCCCTCACCGCCACCCAGCAAGGCGCCACCATGATCACGCATCTTTTCAACGCAATGCGGCCCTTTTATCACCGGAACCCCGGTATCTTCGGCCTCCTAGGGCAGAATGAATGCCCGCGACCATTCTACGGCGTCATCACCGACGGCATTCACCTGCATCCCACCTCAATTCGCATTGCCTACAACGCCCACCCCGAAGGCCTCATCCTCGTCACTGACGCCATGAAGCTATGCGGTCTCCCCGACGGTATCTACGACTGGACCAATGGCGAGCGCATCAT
Source organism: Aspergillus costaricaensis CBS 115574 (assembly GCF_003184835.1). Lineage (NCBI taxonomy): Eukaryota > Fungi > Ascomycota > Eurotiomycetes > Eurotiales > Aspergillaceae > Aspergillus > Aspergillus costaricensis. Next base: position 899,606 of record NW_020291808.1, read on the forward strand.
CAAGAACGGCGCCCGGCTGACCCTCGAAGGCTCGGACAAAATCGCCGGCAGCTCAGCCACCCTCATTGAGTGCGTCAACAATTTCCGTCGCTGGTCAGGCGCCTCCACGGCCGAGGCGCTCAACGCGGCTTCCGCCACCCCCGCACGCCTTCTGGGTTTACAGGGCGTCAAGGGGTCCCTGGAGAGTGGCGCGGATGCGGACTTGCTTGTGCTGGATGATGAGGAGGACCCCTTCTCGGGCCCCACCTTGACTGTGAGACAAGTCTGGAAGCGCGGAGTCAAGATCTATGATACCGGCAAATAAGATGCAGTGCCTTTTGACTTGCGCACATGCTGTCTGAACGAGTTATGCGCTGCAGAAATCGTTTGGTTATTACTCATTCATGCGTTACGCTCGAATTTTGATCTCTCTAGCAGGCTTGGGAGTTTTGGTTTGGATTATGCTGCTCGTTCCTTCTTGGCTCGCGTCGGTTTAGAGACTTGCATGGAGTGGGCTCTCGTGGGCTCTGTTCATTACCTTTCTTTTTGTACTTGGGTCATTTCAACAACCGGGATAAAGTAGACCTCCCACATGGATAGTAAATAGAATGTCAATGATAGATACAGGCCACTTCGGTTCATTTATGAGGATCTATTTTGTTTCTACATTGGTGTACTAGGCATATTTGAAATAAACTCTATTTCTATTCATTTCGATATGTCTGGTGCTTCCTGCGCAACATGCCAGCGCTATATAATACAAGCAGATCGTGACTTGGGACGAATGACAACCCAGATCACACTGTACATAGGATAATGGTACTGCAACAGCAACCGAAACATCCAAAAAGACAAGCCAGGATTTCAAACAAAGGACAGATAACTGTATATCCATGAACCTTCCCCTGATCTGGCGATTCTTCTTCGCTTTAAAATCATCAATCATAAATCATGTAAGGCAAGCCGACTCCATCGCATATGCATGCATCTGTCGATCGAAGCTAACGCCCTCACTTGGAGACTACACATGCAAAGAAAAAATCTCAATCGCTTGGGTCATGCATGCGCCGTTCCATAATCAACTCTTTGCACTTTATTTTTATTTTCCTTTTGATTTTGTGGTTTGTGTGAAATGGCCACGCGCTTACAGACGAGGCTGCTCACGCTTCCATCCAGCCTCTTCGGCGATGAGCTCCGCAGCACGCTCACCAATGGCCAACACAGTCAACATGGGGTTGATAGTGGGCATCTCAGGGAAGACACCAGCATCGGCGATACGAACGTTCTTCAGGCCACGGACCTTCAGCTTGGGGTCGACGACGGCCATGGGGTCGCGAGTCAAGTTACCCATCTTGGTAGTACCAGCGGGGTGGTAGACGGTGTGGGCAACACGACGACCATACTCGGAGAGCTCCTCGTCGGTCTGCACGTTGGGGCCGGGGGCAACCTCACGCTTGATCCAATCCTTGAAGGGCGACTGTTTGGCAACCTCACGAGCCGCCTTGAGACCAGCCACGATGGTAGCGGCATCATAGCCCTCGGGGTCAGTGAAGTAACGGAAGTCCAGGGCCGGCTTGACGCTGGGGTCGGCCGAGGTCAGGTAGATACGACCGCGGGAGCGAGGACGAGGGATGTTGGGGGTCATGCAGAAGGCATCGACCGGAGTGTCGTAACCCAGACGCTCGGTGTTCAAGCAGAAGGGGATCTGGTAGCAGTGCATCATGATGTCGGCAGCACGGCCGTCGAAGCCATTGGCGTTGGGAAGCTCACGACGCAGGAAGATACCAGCGTCAGAATCCATGGTGGTCTGGTTGGGGGGAACGGGGCGGTTGAGCTCCCAGATGATGATACTCTCGGGGTGGTCGAGGAGGTTCTCACCCACACCGGGGATATCCTTCACGACGGGGATTCCCAGGCCAGACAGCTGCTCGCGAGGTCCCAGGCCAGACAGCATCATCAGGCGGGGGGTGTCAACGGCACCAGCGCACAGGATGGTCTCCTTCTTGGCGCGCAGGGTGTGCTTGGCGCCCGACTGCAGGGTCACATCAACACCGGTCACAGAGTCACCGTCAACATTGACGCGGGAAACCCAGGCATTGGTGAGGATAGTCAGGTTAGGACGCTTCTCCTCGCCACGAAGGATGGGGTGGATATAAGCGACACTGGCGCTGCTGCGACGACCGTCATCGGGGTTGTAAGAGACGGAGAAGAAACCGACACCCTCGGTCAGTTCACCCTTGGAGCGAATCTCCTTGTTGAAGTCTTCGATAACGGGGATGTTCATGGCGGATGAGCAAGCCTGAACCCAGTCCTTGCACAGCTGGTTGCGGTGACGGTTGTGGACGGGCTGAACGGTGTTGCGCAGGTTGTCCAGAACGCGAGTGAAGGTCTCGAAAGACCAGCCAGTGCAGCCGGCCTGCTCCCATCTCTTGCAGTCGTATTCGAAGGGACGGAAAGAGATCAGGGTGTTGTGGCTAGAGCAACCACCCAGAACCTTCGCGCGGGAGTGACGGATGTGGCTGTTACCTGTAGAGTAGAATAGGGCATGAGAAGGATGATCTGCGATTGATGGTTGTTCGGATGCAAGGAGAGGGGTTTCACAACATACCCATGGGCTGTTCAACGGTTGGGTAGTCGTAGTCCAACTCGCCGCCAAGCAGGTTGAGCCATTCCTTCAGCTTGAGCACGCGATCATCCATGAAGTCGCTGGGGCCACCCTCGATGATGAGGATGCGCTTGTTGGGCAGGTATTCAGCCAGACGACTGGCGATGACACAGCCAGCTGTGCCACCTCCGACGATGACATAGTCGTAGCTGTTGACATCGCTAGCGGGGAATTCGTTTGTGGTGGCCATTTTGAAAGATGAAGATAAGGGGATGTAAATGACTTTTATGCAGGGGAGGATCAGAAAAAGAGAGGAGATTACGGGAGAAGAGGGGAAGAAGGATAAGAGATAGGGATGAGGAGAAGAAGAGGGACGCGCGATGGAGAGAGGAAAAAGAAGTAGAGAAAAGAGGGAAAGAGAAGTTGGGAAAGATGAAATTGGAGATTTTAAATTTTGCAGGACAAGCAAGAGATGCGGTGGTTTCTGAGGCTGAACCGTCAGGCCATCCAATCCATCCATTCATCCATTCACTTCCCTATCTTTCTGGATTCCTTATGCTGCTTGGCCTCGTCTTGTTCCTTTCTCACTCGTTTTTCTCACCATTCTTTCCCTTTTCTGCCGGGTGGGTCTTCTTCTAAACCCATTCCGGAGAGAAACAGGACCCACACTTTTTACTCCACCGCATCTTTTTCTCAATCAATCTTGACTTCTGAGTGGTGGACCAGAGATTTAATGGGTCTATTTAGTCAAAGCCAAGACTCACGGCAAAGGCGGAACAAAGTTCTTAATCAAAAGTTTTTATCTTTGGTCCGTTTCGGGATGCGTAAGCGCTTTGGCATGCCAAAACTGTTACGTGATCTACTAATCCCCCGGATTGTTACTCAATCTTCCCCAAGATTTAGCCAGGTGTTCATCAGATGACCCGGTCTCGTACTACGTCTTAGTATCGAGTAGTATACATCTGGGTATGGGGGAATAAGAGGTTGGACTGCAGAATCAGCGGAACAGCGAGTCGCCACGGTGAAGTTCCGAAGTCTGCCCGTCGTGGATGGTAACCGGGCGGGCACTCCACACGAGATCCAAACACTAGGACACGCCACGATCCCGCCTACTAGTTGGGCGCTAACCAACGGTTATTTCCATCGGAGATGCAGGGCCGAAGCGAATCCCGGGATCGAATTGCCTGCTTTGGTGCAAAAGTTGGAACAAGTTGAGTGGAGGAAAGAAGCGATAGGGAGAGAGGGAGAGGCCTGTATGCAGATACCGCATTGAGCCATAGCTTACTGAGTACTCAACTTATATCACCTGCCAGTAAGTATCTAATAGATCTCCTACCTGGATTTTCATACAACAGAAACCCATCCCGGCGACCTACTGTGGAAGAGGTCCTCTTATCAATCCAAGAGATTCGCCAGACTTCTGTAGTTTAGACAAAGTAGTAAGTATTTATCTCCCCAAATCTACCAAGTAAAATCAAGAAGATAAAGCCGAGGTGGGAAAATAATGATAAATAAAAGTAAAAAGGAAAAAGAAAAGAAAAAGGATCGCCGCCTGCCGGTTTACATCATCGGACATTCCAGCAAATCATAGGGTTGGCGGTGTAGCCATGAAGTACTGTTTTCGGCTTAGGCGCTTCGCCGAGGTACCTGATCTGTACATTAATGCTTCTCTTACTTTCTAATACTTTTTGAAAACATCTCTTTTTTTTCCCCTCCCCTCACTTTTATCATATCTATCTCTATCCCCTCTGAACCTTTTTGACTCCCCGTTCTTTTCCACTCAGCGGTTCTACAGTCCACTTCATCGAATCTCTTTTCTCCTCTCTTCTCTATCATCTCTCGCACACCCTTCCAACCATGTCCCTCCCGTTCCCTACGCGCCAACTCTACTATGATGGCAAGGTCCAGCCCGCCACTTCCGGCAAGACTTTCCAAACCATCAACCCTTCCAACGCTACCCCACTGGCCGACATTCAAGTCGCCGCTCACGCCGATGTAGACTCGGCCATTGCCGCTGCCGACCGGGCATTCCCTTCCTGGTCTCAAACTCCTGCTATCGCTCGTGCCCGCATTCTCCAGAAAGCCGCTGCCCTTTTGCGTGAGCGCAATGATGAAATTGCTCGTGTTGAAACTCTCGATTCCGGAAAGGCTTACACGGAGACGAGCACCGTGGATGTGGTCACTGGTGCCGATGTCCTGGAGTACTATGCGAACTTGGTTGGTGGCGGTGGTCTGAATGGCGAGACCACCCAGTTAAGGGAAGATGCTTGGGTATACACAAAGAAGGCCCCGTTGGGTGTCTGCGCGGGTATCGGCGCATGGAATTACCCTATCCAAATGTAAGAACAACTTTCTTTCCTTCTGAATCTTGATAGGTTTCTCTCCCAATCAGGTTTTCGAGTGTTCAACGAGATTCTGACAAACCAAATACAGTGCGCTGTGGAAATCTGCTCCCTGCTTGGCTGCGGGAAACACCATGGTCTACAAGCCGAGTGAATTCACCCCGCTCCACGCTCAGACGTTGGCCCAGATCTACACGGAAGCTGGTCTTCCCGCAGGTGTTTTCAACGTTGTGTATGGTGCAGGCGACGTGGGCGCCTACCTGACTGCTCACCCCACGATTGCCAAGGTTTCTTTCACAGGCCAGGTGTCCACCGGAATGAAGGTCGCTGGTTCGGCTGCCGGCAACATGAAATACGTGACCATGGAGCTTGGAGGCAAGAGCCCCCTCATTGTTCTTCCTGACGCCGAATTGGATAATGCCGTGGATGGTGCGATGATGGCCAACTTTTATAGCACTGGCCAGGTCTGTACCAACGGCACTCGCGTTTTTGTTCCCTCGAGCATGAAGGCTGCTTTCGAAAAGCGCCTCCTGGAGAAGATGCAGTACATCCGCCCCGGACCTCTTTTTGATGAGGCCACCAACATGGGGCCCCTGAGCTCAGGCGTCCACATGGAGAAGGTGGCCTCCTACATCCGTCACGGAATCGAGACGGACAAGGCCACCCTTCTGTATGGTGGGTTGGGCAAGCCGCAAGTCCCCAAGGACTTGGAGAGCGGATACTGGGTCCGACCCACTGTCTTTACTGACTGCACGGATGACATGCGCATCGTCAAGGAGGAGATTTTTGGTCCTGTCATGTCTATTCTCTCCTACGAGACTGTCGAGGAGGCGGTGAAGCGGGCAAACACCACCGAGCTGGGCCTGGCTGCGGGTGTCTTCACCAAGGACCTTAACCTGGCCCACCGTGTCATCGATCAACTGCAGGCTGGTATCACCTGGATCAACAGCTGGGGCGAGAGTCCGGCCGAGATGGCTGTCGGAGGCTGGAAGAACAGCGGTGTGGGTGTTGAAAACGGTCGTCGCGGCATTGAGGCTTGGGTGAGGAACAAGAGCACCCTGGTGGACATGAACGGCTCCGTCGCCACCGTCTTTGCTAAACTGTAAATGAAGTATGTTTAATGACCCGTCTATATATATATGTCTGGATGTCTATAGGAAAAGATGAATAAGAAGTACATATATCTATCGAACAGAGCTGGTAATGTTACTATGCGAATAGTCAGTGTGCTGGTTGTATTCGCATACTAGTAGTACCAGTATCACTTACTGACTAGTATCTTTTCGTAATCCCCACTTTGTAACGGGACGATACCCTTAACGATCAGACAACATACCGATGTATATATAACATGTCATTCATTCGTCTTTTTTGTACAGTCTCGGCCAATCTATGTTCGTTCAGCAATCAAAACGCCATGTAAACCCATCTAGTATCTTTCCGGGCACGAAAAAAGGATTTCCCAATGCATGACCGCAAAGAGACAGCACGTCTAGCTATCAATTTCGCGAAATGGATGCCAACCGAAAGAATAAACAAAATGAGTCCCAAGCAAATGACTCGCGCGCAATCTACGATTCAATCTTATCCACCCCTGGCCACCATCTACCAACATTCCGAAGCCGGTCGAATAATGCCCTCGGAGTAGAATCTCTCCCGACCATTTCCCCCCTTCAATGCGATGCAACCCGTGAGCCCATGTGGTCAAAGAACATGTCTCCCTTCAGAGTCGAATCCAGCCCTCCAATCGCCGAGTCAACCATACGTGAAGACATGCTGTCCGGTGTGAGCTCCTCATCCTCTACCGATGTGTTGAGTTCTGTGTTGATTCGGAGGTCCTTGGGTGCTTTCTGAGGAGGGATGTGCGACGGCTGGAGTTTTCCGACACCCACTGGGGCAGGAACGTATGTCCTGGGTCTGTAGACAAGAGGCGGACCCTGAGTACGTGCATCTGTGCCAGATTGTTCGATTGATTCAAAATAGCGGACAGTCTTAACCTTCAGCTCCAGAGTTGCATCTCGGTCGCAGACAATCAGCGCATATGGATGTAGCTGCAGCGCCGAGAGTGTCCACATGTGGTTGATGCCGCCTTCCAGGCCTTTCTCCACAGCAAGAGCCTTGTGAGCACCGGTAGCCACGATGACAACTTCGCGAGCATCCATGATAGTCTGGATACCCACGGTAAGTGACCTCCGCGGCACCAAGTCCAAGTCATTGCCAAAGAACCGCGAGTTAGCCAAGATTGTGTCATAGGCTAGGGTCTTGACACGAGTACGACTGCTCAAAGAGGAGCCTGGTTCGTTGAAAGCGATATGCCCGTCTGGACCCACACCACCCAGGAAGAGCTCAATACCGCCATAGCGAGCAATTCGCGCCTCAAAGGACGCACACTCAGCCGCGAGATCGGGTGCGTTGCCGTCGAGGATATTGATGTTCTGGGGCGGAATATCCACGTGGGAGAAGAAGTGTTTGTACATAAAGCTGTGGTAGGACTCCGGATGGTCACGAGGCAGTCCAACGTATTCGTCCTACTTTGGTTTAGCAAATTAAACCCTGTTTGAATAAGGGGCTCCGAAGTCTTACCATATTGAACGTTACGACATTTTTGAACGAGATATCACCGTCCCTGTGCCGGCGCACCAGAGTTTTATAGATTATCTCAGGGCTACTACCAGTCGGGAGCCCCAGCACAAAGGGGCGGTCTTCACTGGGCTTGAATGACTTTATGCGACCTAGAACAACACTATTAGCAAGTGGACGGATATAGCAGAGATATTAAATGTTTTGTAGAAGCATGAAGAATACGAGGAAAACACGATGGGTCTCTGGAAGACATACTGATGATGTAATCTGCAATGTATTCTGAAGCTTCAAGGCTAGTCTCCCTAATAATTACTCTCCTAAAGAAGGACATTAGTTTTAATCAATGTAGAAAAGGCGCTTATCGGGGACGGAATGTCATACATGATGGAAGAAATCCGAAGGAAGATGGGAATACTACTACGTCACTGATAAGGACGGAGGGGCGATAACAATGAGGGGTGTCACAAAAGCGAGGACAAAGAAATGGAATGTAAAATGGGCAATAGATGTGTGATGAGAATATATGAATGAGGATGAAGAAGGTCAAAGGTAAGAAGATGAGAAGAAGGAGAAGGAGGACTGAAATGGGAGAGGTGGTAGAGAAGTGGTTGGAGGGGAATGGATATTTTCTGAGAGATGCAAAGAGGAAAAGAAGAAGAAGAAGAATGAGGCAGGGTACCGTTGGGAGGTTAATAATGATTGTTAGACCGGCAACTCCATCCCAACCATGGCTCTGTTACAGTACAAGTTCCCATTCTATCCGGTAGGTCTGGATCGATCGACCATGTGGAGTGTGACAGAATGATACATGGACTTGCTGGACCTTCCCTCAGACCGTGTCATAGTCGGGTACTACTCCTACTAGTACTACTAGTAGTAGACTTTCAAAGTGAGATCTACATCGAGTCAACGCCGAGATCACCATAAAGGTAGATGATGACGACGACCTCGCCGCTATGATACACCCAAAGAGTACATTTTGAGTGAGGGAAAGGGTTTGTCTTTACTCATGAAATTGCGTGGGCCGAAAATTGTTCACCCCAGTGTATATTCCCAGGTATCAGGTTGGTAGGCAAGTAGCTGTCCGATGACGCAGCACTTTCCAGTACTGGTAATTTCATCATTTTATCTTATTTTATCGATATGTAATTAGTAGTACTTACTTACTATGACTCCTATGAGGCTGCCAATCAGAGTACTGCATTAGCATCAAGGCAGCTGCAAAAGAACCTGAACGGGTTAGCCGAGAGACAGGGAGGTAAAAAAAAAATAAAAATAAAAAGGAAATGAGAAAGGCGATTGTCACCGAATGGTATCATCAGCAGCAGCAACGTGATGTTGCAGAAGGGGGTGGCATGGGGCGAATCGGCTTGAGTAGATGCTCAAAGAAGCTTGCCAAGGAGGACATCCCCGAGGCAGGTGACCGTGGTGTGGCATATCTACTACTAGTAGTTAACTATCATGTTGATGATAACACTGATAAAGCGTTGAAGGGAGGGGGCGCCTAATCTGACGGGGCAGCGTCCCAGTGCTTCCGTTCCATTCAATTGGTTCAGAAGACTGTTGGCGGGCGTTGCCGTTGCATTCGGCCATCGCGGCAAACCGGGGAAACAAGCCCTGTGTGTCACAGACCCATGCAACCCTCCAGGTTCCCTACGCTGTGACCAGTTGGTAAGGTATGGTACAAAAATACCCGTCCGAGAGATTACGTATGGTACGTATCAGACTGGAAATAATTTTTATCTGCCACTGTTTCGGTATCGTAACGAGAATGTATCTTTGGTACACCACGTGAGCGTTTCACACAAGATTATCCAGCGGAACATTATTCTTCCAGCACATGGGAGGCTGGATGTGCCAATACCGAAGACCGGTGCAGGGAGGAAGGATGCCATCCATGTTGATTCGACTATCATTCTACTAACTACTACTAGATGGACAATAATAGGATGGGCATCATCCATCTATGATCTATCTCCTCCCAAAGGATTTCTCCTAGGCTTTAGAGCTCGGTCTACAAGGCCATATACCCTGACTTCTAGAAACTTAACCTCCATTCCCTTGGAGTTGTTGACTTCCTTCACACCCCATTGTCAGACAGACAGATAGACAGACAGACAGGTAGTAAGTAACTAGTTAGTTACTTACTAGCCTGTTAGTCAGGACCTCCCACCTATCCTGGGAAATTGGACTGGACGGAGGCTGGTTCAACCGGCCACTCATCATTTGATTCCTTCTCCGATCCGCCCGGGCTTTATCTGATTCATGAAGCTTGCGAGCTAAAGCAAGAGGTAGCTTGGTATCAACTGCCGGCGCCGGCGCGCCTGTCCTGTCCGCCCACATTTCTTTGACGTTTGCAACCGACTACCTTATTGACTGGGACTCCCTCGATTCCGTCCGATTCAAGTGGTTGCATTTCCGTTCCATACCTACAGTGTCTTTTTCCCCTTATCAGTCCTACTATCATACTACTGTCCATACTACTATTACTACTCTATTACTGCTGCTGCTACTGCTGCTACCACCTACCCCATCCATTATTCCGAAACAAGATTGCCTTTCTCTGTTATTGCACCCCCGCAACATTCCTTCCCACGCCGGGCTCTCATGGCCCCCAGAGAGGACATGTTGCCGCCTGGCTGGGAGGATCTAGACAGGTAGGAGTGTACTAGCCTTGGCATTCCCTTTTTCGATCTAATTTCTATTAATCGACCCCTTTCTGTCTCTTCTGTCCATTGATTATTGATACACTCCCCAACATACCATTACTTACTTAACCATCTGTTGCACATTACTTTCTGTACTTGTCTGTTCGTCGGCTCATTCCTGCCATGCATCCCATCCTTAATCTAATCTTTCTCCTTATACCGCCTCTTTCTCAACCTTGATCCCTTCGGAACCCACCTTCTCCCCCCCCCCCCAACCTTCCGTCTCATCGTTGCATTTCTTTTCCATTGATCATGGCTGACGGTTAGGCTGTCACATCGTCCCTCGGCAGGCAGATGGGCCAGCTGTTTATGATGGGCTTCGACGGAACGTCTGTTAGCCCTCAGATCCGCTCATTGATCAAAGACTACCATCTGGGCTCAGTCCTACTCTCTGCCAAGAATCTAAAATGTATATTCGCACCTCACCCTTTTTATCACTTTTCTTTCCCCGATGGATAGTAGCTGCCTTGCAGCCGTGTCTCTTACCTTTCTCTATAACTCAGATGCTAATCCACGTCTAGCCGCCGAGGATGCAACGCGACTGGTCCTGGAACTCCAGACAATTGCCCGGGATGCTGGCCATCCGGTGCCACTGCTCATCGCTCTCGATCAAGAGAACGGAGGCGTGAATAGTCTGTATGACGAGATATACATCCGACAGTATCCTAGCGCCATGGGGATCGCCGCTACAGGTTCGAAAACTTTGGCCCACGAAGTCGCAACGGCCACTGCACAGGAGCTTAAAGCTGTCGGGGTCAACTGGATCCTCGGCCCAGTTCTAGACGTACTCACAAACGTACGGACCCAGCCTCTAGGCGTCCGCACCACCGGTGACGATCCGCAAGAGGTGTCGCAATACGGTGTGGAGTTCATGAAGGGCTATCAGAAAGCAGGTTTGGTCACCTGTGGCAAGCATTTTCCGTCATATGGTAACTTGGAATTTCTCGGGTCTCAGACTGATGTCCCAATCATCACGGAGTCCCTGGAACAGCTCAGTCTCACCGCGTTGGTGCCCTTTCGGAATGCTATTGTCCAGGGGCTGGACTCCATGATGGTTGGGGGCGTTTCAATGTCCTCCGCCGGAGTCAACGTTATGCATGCCTGTCTGAGTGAGCAAGTCGTCGATGATCTGCTACGGAAGGACCTAAAATTCGAAGGCGTTGTCGTTTCGGAGTGTTTGGAAATGGAGGCCCTCACCCACAACATTGGTGTTGGCGGAGGAACAGTGATGGCCAAGAACGCGGGCTGTGATATTATACTCCTCTGCAGGTCGTTCCAGGTGCAGCAAGAGGCTATCAATGGCCTAAAGCTCGGTGTGGAGAACGGTATTATCGGACGGGCACGCATAGAGCAATCTTTACGCAGGGTTCTTAACCTAAAAGCCAAATGCACCTCCTGGGAGCGGGCCCTCAATCCTCCCGGCATCCCTTCGCTTACGCAGATGCAACCGTCTCATACAAGCCTCTCCACCCGGGCTTACAATAGCTCTATTTCGGTTGTGCGGGATAAAAAGAACCTCCTTCCCCTTTCCAACATCTTGGAATCAAACGAAGAGCTCCTTTTGCTCACGCCATTGGTGAAGCCGCTGCCTGCTTCAGCCGTATCCCGCTCCGTGAGTGAGCACTCAAATATGTCGCTCGATCCTATATCATGGGACCGGACGGCTTCCGTGCTAAGCGGCGAAAGCGTCTTCAAGGAACTTGGACGGTCCCTTTCGCGGCAAAGGAGTGGCCGTGTCTTGCATACATCCTACACGGCTAACGGCGTGCGTCCGATCCATGAAAATCTCATTGACCGGGCCAACGCAGTGATCGTCGTCACTGCAGACGCTAACAGAAATTTATACCAGCATGGATTTACTAAACACGTCTCCATGATCTGTAGATCACAATTTACCCCATCTGGTGAAGCCCGCGAGAAGCCTCTCATAGTTGTCGCTGCCAGTTCTCCATACGACTTCGCCATGGATCCATCTATTGGAACCTATATTTGCACTTATGATTTCACTGAAACCGCACTGGAGGCTCTGGTCAAGGTACTCTATGGGGAGTTGAACCCCGTTGGCTCATTGCCTGGTTCTATAAGCCGCAGTCAGAAGCTCCACCAAGCAAGACAACACTGGCTGGTGGAAACCTGGAATGAGGAAAGAGATGCACGCTCTTTAGATTCTCTTTTGGATGCGGTTAGAGGAGATTGTGCCCAGGGACAACGTTCCGAATTATTGGGAGTAACGTCGAGCAGCTTCCTGCTTCGGCGGGAGGAGATTGACGAAGCGCATTTCGTTGTTCGGAACAGCAGCACTCAAGCATTGTACGGCTTTTGTTCTACGTACTTCTTTCGCTCCACGGGGACTGGTGTTATTGGATCTTTAATCGTCCATCCTGCGCGACGAAAGTTGTCGATAGGAAATTCACTCCACAGCCGCGCCATTCGAACGCTTCTCCAGCGAAAAGGCGTGAAAAGATTCCAGCTCGGATCACGACTTCCAGGGATTTATCTCGGCATTCCATCGGCGAACCCAGTAGAGCGTAAAAGGCTGCGGCAATGGTTTGCAAACCTGGGCTGGAACACGGCGCTCTCGCGGCCCGTTTGCAGCGTGGTGCTCCGCAACCTGACCACTTGGACGCCACCCGACGGGCTGGCCTTTGGCCTTCAAAATGCAGACGTGACCTATGACCTCGTCCATGGCTGGGATTACGCGGATTCTATACTTGACCATATCAAGACGAACTCCAGGCAAGGTGTGATAGACATCTACAAGGTAGCTCTAGCAGGGGCTCCACATTGTGGCATCATTCGGGCTACACGGCCTGGCGATGGGGCTATCCTGGGAAGCGTAGTCATATATACCGGACGGGCGACCTTGGCGGAACATATGCCCGCGTTGAAGTCTACTCAAGTCCTGGCAGGGGGTATCTCATCTCCAGTCATTTCGCCTTCAGTTGGCGAGTACGCCACTGTCATGCAGGGGTTGGTCTTGCTAGGCATCAAACAGATTCGCAAACAAGGCGCCGAGGCGGTGATCATGGACAGTGTGAGTTACTATGCCGTTTTTGTTGGTGCTCAACAAGATCCATCGTATTAACATGCTCATTCTAGGTTGATATCGATGGTAATTTTGACTGCTTGTCAGGACTGGGTTTTAGCACTCTGCACAGCTTTGAAGAAGTCAATTGCGATGCAGCGACATGGACCATGGTGCCTGGACCTTGACCGCTTTTCCTCTTGTGAACCCACCGAATTCTCGCTTTGTCTCGATACTCATTTGCTTGGTTGCCTGCTGCCATATGTATGATTTCTGGAGGCTTCTCGGCATCGTACATACGATATCCACCATATATTGCACCTTTTTTTTTTTTTATGACATGTGTTCTCTTGCCCTGTTTCGCGAGCTCTTCTGTTGGGAGAGTTCCACGCCTTTCCTCTCTATATCTGTTCTAAGATACCTTCTTAGCTGGTTCCATCGAGCCGATCAGCCGAATGTGACTCCAGGACTGACCACGTAGGTGTAAGCGATGACTGACATTGGAGGGCAATTTGTACTTGGGGGTGAACGCATTGGCCGCAGTCACAAGCAGGTACAGAGGAGACATACTTTGCGCGAAAATGCCGATCGCCGCTTAGATGATTCACGCGATAGCGCCGGTGCGGAAATTAAATTCGGAGTGGAGCGCTGCTGGGCCGGAGGATGTTTGCGAAGCGTTGGCTGATGGATATTGAAAACGTTCAAACGCATCATATCCCGAATGCGGTTGCTACAGCCCCTCTTTCGAGATCTAGACTGTCAAGGGAGGAGGTTTAGAATCCACGCAACGAGAATTATTAGTATCTGTAACTGTTAGTCTGTAAGATTGATTGAGCAAGTCAAAGCCGTCACTTATGGGGGAAAACGCCGCGGAACATCAGGATTTGCAGTATGAACTCCACCTCCGAGATCCTCCCGATGGATTTGGGGGATTGTCAAGACCAGTAGAAAGTGATAAAATGAAAAGGGGCGGAGAGCGGCCAACAGAGGCGAAGGTACCGATGAATCCCTGCTGCTGCTTTCGGACGTCGGGGACAAACTGGGTCCGGCCAACAGCAGGAGAAAATCCGTCCTCGTGGATTGGGTGGTTCTCAAGGTACTAGCTCAATCTTACTAAGTAAGTAGCCTCCCCAATGCAGTCTTGCAACTCTACCAGTATATCTTCTTTCTTGGTCCACCACAAGTAGAAGCCTCTATCCACTTTGTAGGTAGAGTCTCTAGTTAGTTAAGTCTGTTCCGGTAAGTTGTCTTCTGTACGGAGTAGTACTTAGTTAGCTTTAAGCCCCACGCGTGGAGAAGGAAAGGCGAGAGGATCGAATCGGCTTGGACTAAACTGCAGTCCCACCCCGCGGGTTGGCGGTCCGTCCGGTTGCGGTGGCCACTTCAATTCAGTTGGAATGTCCTTCTTCTTTTAATCTTTATTCCTACTTTGTAGTATCTCAGTGCTCCGTATCCCCCATTACTATATTTATTGTATATTCAATTATCCTCGATTCGTACATTCGAACCCGGGGTTTTCGTGTGGATTTTCCGTTTTCACCTACGACCTTTTTTTTTTATTCTTTTTTTCTTCTCTTCCACCCAAAGAAAAATAACTAATTAAAATAATCAAATAAACTGCAATGATATATTCCCGGTCCTACGTAGACCTAAACCTAGCAGACCGATTTTAGAAGATGCAGACAGAGTGTGATCCACACCACCCAACCAGGGAACTCAAAATGACGACATGGTGCCATTCTCGGGGTCAGATTGGGTAAATCAGCCTTGGATCCAGGATCTCACCCCTGAGAATGAGACTACGTACTAGTACTAGAAGTGCAGTGGTCAGGGACGGATGCTCTAAGCAGGATAGGGTCAAAGGAACCTGCTTTTGCCTCTTTTCCAAACACAACCATCCCCACCCCCCTTCCATATCCGTAGTGTGTCGGCAAGAGACTGAACAGAACGAACATGTGACTGGGGCAGCCACACCCTTTCCGCCCGCCCCCCCCCCCCCCATAGATTCACATCGCACTGGCTGCGATCCTGTCTTCGTGTCGTGCTAAAATCGGACAGATGATCAGCACGCGATGTGTGAGATTCTGCCCAAACCAAAAAAAGGCACAAAGTCTAGACTCTAAACCATGAGATGGGGTTATACTGTGTATCTAGATACGGATTTTCCACTGGCAGGTGTAAGGCTGGTGCCAAGCATGCCCTGAGGGGGGGCCTCGACGAAAGAAAACTACGAGAAAGGCTGCAGGTGTTTTAGACTTTGGACTTGGTCCCACAAGGACTGGCTTGTGATCCTGTCAGCCTGTCACACACTTGCTCCTACTTACTATTGCTTCCCGTCGGTGATTTGCCTCTTCTATATGGAGGGAAGGAAGAAGGTTGTACCGTAAGCAAGTAACTAAATACGTGTAGGAGGGAAGGTTCACGAAGCAGTAGGCATTTTCAACGGATTGATCGGTCCCCTTGCATACCAGATTTGTTTCTTTTTGGTGATTCAATCATTTCCCTCCCTATGATTATTGTAAGTTTCATTTTTATGTTTTTTGTGTTTTTATTTTTATATTTTTCATTCTTCATTCTACAATCAGGGAAGACACTATGCAAGCTCTTCTGTAGTTCCAAGACCCCGCAGTTAAGCCCCATAAGTCCTGCAACTTGCAGGTGTCCTAAGAGGCTTAATATTCTTCTGCTCTCATCCAAAGTGTCCATTGTTTTCGATGAAAGAGTCTACCCACTTACACATATACACATTGAGGCATTTTCGCCCCGGAACCATAAGAGGGGGAAATCCAATTGCCTCGAACAATAATCCTACTAACTCTCAATGATGGCAATCACTTTTGGTGGGCCCACACCCCCAGGTCTACACCTCCGTACTAAGCAGATACTTGAGTGGAATAGCTGCATACCCAACTTCCTACGACTAGCTTTATTTGGTTAGCGCAAATTTAAACGCAGCTTATTAGAATCAGTTAGACTCGAATTACTCTGCAGCTCGTGCCCCCGGTTCAAGAACGAGCAATTTGCGGTCCAACCTTCGGACGCGGCTAATCCGGCTTTGTCCCAGAGACTGAGACATTTCATTCGATCATAGCCAATCATGTTTCCAAACTGCCTCCTGAGCAGGACCACCCCCCCCTTCAATGGTGGCCACTGGAACCTCTCACTGCAGACTGCTCGGAAAGCTGGGCAAAGGATGATGCTGATGATGATGCTGCTGCTGATGATGATGATGATGATGTTCTTGTAGTCGACGATGAAGGCATGGGACATACCTCTCAGCTGAAGGTCTGTTGAATTGTAGACAGGTACCCTGGATACAGTACTGTGTGTGTGAGACCCTATCCCAGGTGTGCAGTAAATTAGTAACTATTTCCAGATGCGTTTTGTATTGTTTGATGGGTAAACCACTTTGGGTACAAGGGATCCCAGTACTTATTTGAGAGACTGCATGCGGAGAAACCAGTGGTAAGCAGCACTAATACAGACAATAGAGCTTTTTCAAGTACTCGTTACACAACCCTAGTACTCACTTAGTAGTATGCTAGTGATCACTCCAAATCCCTTGTTTTCTGACCATGTAACTTAGATTTGTGGGTTTGGGTGCCCCGTTAGCCCAGGGCCACATTTCCGAGTGTTGCGGGTGGGTTATTTACTGATTTCTAGATTCTCGCACGAGCGTTTTGGCTAATAACCCCCCTGTAAGAGCATTGTTGATGTATGCAGAGGAGAAACAAGAATATTAAACAAAGAAAAGTAAGAAGTAATAATAATGATAAAAATACAATAGAATGAATTGATGCATTTGGGTTATATGTCCTCCAAGTAGCAATACTTGTGCTATAGTAAGCTTTCAGCTAGGAACTTTAGTAAATCCTGCTGCTGATGATTTTTACGTGTGAGAAATTAGCAAATTAGTTCTAAGTATATGTTGATAAGGAACTTCACAAAATCGATATACATGCGACCGGACTTCAAGGTTGACTGATTGAATCACATAAATCGGCTAGACTGGGCGTACTTACCCATCTCGGACACTACTTACTTACTACACAAAAACATTGTATTCCATGTAGATTTGTTGTTTTCGCTGCATGTGTCAGGGGTTCTACTGCGCTCAAGACACAGCTTTACCCAGCGATGGTTGGCCGTCTTGATGGCTGGGGTCGGAGAAATAATCCATCACTGATGACGGAAGACATTGGGAAAGGTGATCTACCAAACCAACCATCTTCGTTCAACCAAAACAGTATTGCTACTGGAATTACCTCATACAGCTTAGGGCCACATCACCGGATCAGTCATTTTCTTTTCTTTTCCATTTTCTATATTTTTACAGCTTACTACCTGGGTTGGTAAAAGCCGAAACCGCACTTAGGCGAGGCCCTGTATCGAGTACTTAGTAAGTACTATTACCTACTGGTCCGGAACGGACTTGATTGAGATTGGCCAGTACGCAAAACCCTTGGACTTGGAAGTTCTCTTTCTTTAGGTACTATTTTACATGGCATTCTGTATCACAGAAGTAGCATAGCCATAGCCCATCATCAACATTTGCCCCAACTTCAGGCCGCCTTAAAAGAGGGGTCTCTGGTGTTTCTCTCGGCCGATGTTAGCCGAGAAAGTTTGAGTCTATCTTATTTAGAATGAGACCAGGTTTATTATACTTATTATTATAATTTTTCTTCTCTCACGGTATACACTGTGTTTGTTTTTGTTCCTTGGCCACCCTCACTTACCCTCCCTGAACTAGTAGAGAACAGCCCACTCAATACCTCGGTAAGTACTAGCATCTTCATCATCCCGAAAACAGCAGTCGTAGGTGTTCATATTTTAAGATTGGCAGAACCGTTAACAAAACTGGCCTATAGAGTAAGGCTCTGACCCCGAATTCCCCGGGTTATAGTGGGTCTCCTATGAAGCAAGTCCTAAGTACTCATAGACTAGTGACTAGTACTTTGAATCTCTCTTTCACGCAACGGCTGCATGCAAATCGGATTTTCCTGGACAAGCATCACCTGATCCGGCAGGTCCTACATGGGCCTCAGGGACCGAGATACTCGTAGACAGAACCCATAATCTGTAGCCTTTCTCAACCACAACTAGTACCGCATTAGGAACATCCACAATACCTCCCGTTTTCAAGGTACCAACGGCGGGCAAAAATCAACAATAACACTGGTGTAGACCAGTAGCTCCTGAACACGTGATCAACATTGTGTTGTTCCTGATCAGAGAGGGATGAAGGTATGCCACTTTGTTGACTCACAGCAGTCTACAGCTTCGTACAAACTTTGGCACCATCCCTGACCTAGTGGCTGTCATCTTGTGCGCCATAGCCTAATGATTTTCCCGGGAACGCTAGAGCATACTAGTGTACGACCTCCCGGGACAATTGCTCTTCAAAGACGAGGGAATGCGGTCTTCATCGAAAGTGTCAAAGAAACTTCTCAAAATTTCAGATTTCGGTCTTGTTGTAGTGTAGTGTAGGTAGTCCTGTCTGCTGTCTTTGTCTCCGACCAAACTTCTTTTGGCGCTTTCTTCCTCTTCCTCTTCTTCTTCTTCTTCTTCTTTTTTTTTTTTTTTTTTAATTGCCATTTCTGCAGGAATACGAATCGAGGGGTTCCAAAGAGGGCAAAACAAAAGCAGATAAAAATTAAAAGAAAAATGAATAGCAAGGAAGACAACCCGAAAGAGGAGGGACGTGTGAAAAATGAAGAGCAAATGAGGGTCTCTCTTTCAGTGGATTAACTACTAAGTGATTCCGAGTCCTTCTCTTTTGTGACGAATTAGGAGTGTTGCGGGCTGCAATACCGATCCCAAATACCCGTCTTCGGCTTCACGGAGGTGGATTCTTTCTTTTTTCTTCTTTCATTTGATCTTAACCTTGGATGTGCTCCGCATAGTAATCCGAGGAAGAAGCAACAAACGGGATCTCAGCTTGTTCAGATGCTTTTTGGTCTGAGAGCGTGGTAATCCACACCGGTCCAGCGTATCAGCTTCTCTTGTTCAACTTAAAACCCCTTCGGTAACTGTAAAGTAAAGTAAAGTAACCGAATTAAGAATGTGTTGTCTTCATTCGTGGGTACCTTAGGTAATTCCCTTCAAGCTAAACTCGATCCAGGGAA
The DNA here is from genome assembly GCF_003184835.1 of Aspergillus costaricaensis CBS 115574. Taxonomy (NCBI): domain Eukaryota; kingdom Fungi; phylum Ascomycota; class Eurotiomycetes; order Eurotiales; family Aspergillaceae; genus Aspergillus; species Aspergillus costaricensis. The sequence goes on from NW_020291808.1 coordinate 918,973, forward strand.
AGGTAAAAAGAAAAAGTGGACGTTTTGACTTCTGTACTTTATCCGTACTGTGAGCCAAATCCCCGAAACGTCTGGCCAGTCCGTCTCAGCTCTTTCTCTTCTCTCTTCTCTCTCGCGCGCGCTCTCTGTCTGTCTGGTCTCCAGTCCCTCCACTCTTCCCCCCTCCCCTCCCCTCCCCTCCCCTCCACTCCACTCTCCTCTCCTCTTACCAGTTTAATTTCTTTCTTTATTTCTCTCCTTCTATCTACTTTTCCAATTTGTTTTTTTTTTTTTTTTTCCTTTTATTTTCTAACCTTTCTATTTTTTGTTTCTCACTTTCCCCTTCTCCACCATCCGCCCCTCTCTTGCTGGCTCTTGCTGCGGCCCCATCGCCGGGTCCGTCTGCCTGGCCCTTCCTCTCTTATCTCCTCCCGAAATCCCCATCCATGCCAGCCTAGGCTCGCTCCGGATCTTGTCTAGTGAATCGTTAACTTCTTTGGACGCTCTTTCCCTGAGGAATCACTCCCGTCTCCACCAACCACAAGCTGCTTTCTCCAAATGCACTGACTTCGGGCGAATCCGATCCACTCCAGGCGGTGGCTGCTTGCTGCTCCTGCTATCACTATTACCACTACTACTTCTATTACTCCTACTACTTACTTACTTACACTCCGCATTTCTTCATGATCTTTTCCTACTTGCTACTACTTGCTGCAAACTACAACTACCGCCACTACTGCTGCTCCTCCTCCTCCTCCTCTTCCACCTCTTCCACCTCTTTCTCCCCTTCTCCCCTTCTTGTACCTTCCCGGTACTTTGCCATTACTCTTTCTTATCCCACTTTAGGTGATCTACTCCCCTCCTCCTTCCTCGTCTTCTTTTGTCCCCAAATCGCGCCAGTTACGTCCGCGGCTGGCTTCTCTTTGGGTCCAACCCTTCCATGTACTCTCCCCCCTCTAGCTTAACCCGCGTCCTCCGCGCTCGTCGCGACCGTTCTGCTTCATCCTTGCCGATATCGACTCGTCTTTGAACTCTGTCCTTCGTCAACCTCTTCATGCACTTTCATCCGGCCTCTTCTACCTATTGAGTCTGAACACTTCCCGGCATATTAAAGATCCCGATTTTACCTCAATCATCTCGGTTGTCCTAAACGCATCGTGTCCTGCCGCCCCGCCATGGAGGGCTTTGATACCATGGCTATGCCTTACCTGGCCAGCCCGTTATCGCTCGGTAATATGCAGAGCACCGATTACCTCAATTCAATGTCCGGCATGGACCTGCCTGAACAACGTTCTAATTTCGACTCCGAAACATTCGTGAGGTGAGTTGAGCTGACATCCTTCCCTCCATAGTTCGCATCTGACATACAATCCCGCTAGTGGGGACGACATCGCATTTTCTCAACATGCTTTACCTCCCGCATCGTTGAAACGATTTCCCTCTGGTTATGAAGATCCATTTACAGACATGGTCGCTCCGTTCGAACCTGCGCCGCCCGAGCAACCTCCTGATTCTATAGATCATAACAATAAACTACTGAGCTTCTCCATGCCTGCGTACGGCTTCACTCTCTTAGATTACTCTCTACGCCGCACCTCAATATCGCTCTCTGCTCAGCTGCACGGCATGTTCTTTCTTGCAGAGTCGCCTTGGACCACATCCCCTGCCGAGAATGCCCCGCCTCAGCAGGGAGCGGAGCTGACGTGCTACCGCCGAAACCTGTTTCAGATAACAGGCTCTGTTACCCTCCCACGGAGCTTACGCTACATTATGACGGAGCAAGGCGACCGGATCCCTATTTTGGCCCAAGAACTCACTGTGTCTGCTACGGAGTCCGTTGAAGGCAATTCCGTCAAGATAATCTCGGTTCCTTGGAAGACACCCGCCGCAAATGTGAATCCTACAGCTGAAGATGGGAACAATGTTTCCAGCGGAAACGGCGGTAACCCTAATAGCAACAATCCTACTATCAAGGTTGAAAAGGAGCCACCTCCGATTCCATTAGATATCATGGCCGGACAAGACCTTGATACTGACTACGCCACCTTCCCTATTGCCTGGAAACGACTTCAATTCCGCGTTGCTACTGCGAATAATGGGCGCAGAAAAGAGCTCCAACAACACTTCGTTATTCGTTTGAAGGTTGTAGCTACGCTGTCTACCGGTGCCAAGATACCAGTCTGCGAGGTACAGTCGGGCCCTGTCATAGTCCGGGGCCGGAGCCCACGCAATTTCCAGTCTCGCAAGGACTTGCCATTGAGCAACAGTGCTGCGGCGTCACGCAAAAGCGCACAAGCAGCTCAGTCGGCTGCTGTCAACCGAACCCCAACCGGTGATTCTGCGCCACATGCACCGGCCAAGGCCAAAGCCACATTGAAGAGCAGTTCCCCAGAGACGTCTACGTCCCAAGGTGGTGTAGTTGGCCAACAAGCTTCCCCGGATTGGGCGCAAGTGCCGCCTCCCGTTGGCGGTGCGCATCCATCGACGACTTTGCCTCACTCGACGGTATATACTCAGTCTAGCCCGGAGTTCTCACGGCCTACAGAAGCCCAGCGACATCCAGTTGCCGCCCCCATCAATCTATCGCTCCTCGAAGATGATGATGGCAATGATTCGGTCAACCCAGCTGATTCGGCCAGGCCGGCCTCCTCATTTACAAATGATATGTCACACAAGCTTATGAACATGGATAATTCTGCAGCCCCTCCGGCCAAGATGCGCAAGTTGTCTCATGGCTTACCCGAAACACAATCGCGAAGCTCGTCCTCTCTACCCTTACTGAATAATACCAATATGCAGCAGCCCTTCGCTTCGACGCTCCCATTTCCAAATGAGAGCGCTGACTTGTTATATGAGTATTTCCCCTTGGGCTTGGATGATTGGCAAGCACCAGTCGATGCAGTATATCGACCACATGTAGTGCACCATACAAACCTACCTGAAGTGAAGTTTGTTGCTGCGCGCGGACGAAGCAAACGATATTTCGCTGCAGAAGATGTCTTTTGACGATGAAATGGGTGATGAGAGCCATCGGGGTTGGTTTCATGCATCTGCAGTCGGGCTTGAGAGCAGTTTCCTAGACTCCAGCAACTGCTCCAATTGTTTCTTTGATTGCTTGTGCATCCTGCGTTCGCCCACACTGCCTGGCAGGCTGGTTGAATCTGAACCAGAGCTCTTCCTCTGGCAGACACCAGCCTAGTCCGTCACTTCCATCTTCCTGTTTGCCCTTTCACGCATCCTTCTTCCACCACGCTCCGTTCCCCTTATCTCCTGTCTCGCTTCTATACTTTCTCGCCTTTATCTGGGTTGTTTTCTCTCTCTCTCTCTCTTCCTCTCTATTTATTCCCCCTCCCATCTGGGTCTTGGGATGTACGGTTATTTATACGACCCTTCCCGGTAAGGATAAGTCGCGGCGCGATGGAGTCACGGATAGGAAGCGGCTTTTGGTCTTTGCGCCTTTCGGGCGTGATTCTCTTCGATTATCCTTTTTTTTTTTTTTAACACCTTTCTTCCACTCTATTTCTCGGACTCGGCTCCCTATTCATTTGTGTTTCTCAGGTTGCCGTCCTTCTTCCATCATCCTGCTTTCTTCTTCTTCTGGTTGCATATATGTGAAAGGAGGTTTTTGTCTGGTAATTATTTTCGCCGGCTACGGGACCGAAGAAAGAGTATTGCTCGGCTGGTCGTCTGGAACGTTCCTGTACCAAAAATTGTTGTTACATTTGTCTTCATCCGTCGGTATCTGTGATGCACTGCACTTGCGTTTTGTGCGCACTGTTTTGGTTTTATATGGGGAAACTACAATGTGTAATAATTATCCACGCTGAACGAATTGCAGGTATACACGGAACTAGCCCTTACAATATACATGTTGACGTGAATTTACTTCATGCGAGCATGGAGTAGAACCTGCCCCATTGTATCTGTGACAACACTCTAGCCAAGTTTTCGTAGAGAGTTCGGTTTCTGATCTAGCTAGCCGACACTCCGGGCTAGTACAGAATATGAGCAACAGGTTCCTTAAGGGTTGGTGTAGTTAGAGATAGCCAAGACCATCACCACTAATGGCCTCAAGGTCGGCCTTTATCTCCCATTCACGTGCACCCACGCGTCCTGCGATCTCTGTCTTGCGTTGCTTGCTCATATCTATCCATTTAAACAAGAGATTACCGTCGAGCATACCCCTACCAGCTGTGCCATCGCTCTCCACAGCTCGGAAGGCTCGAGGATTGAGACCGCAGGGGTGTTCCAGTGTATTCGTCAGTTGTGACTGTAAAGCAGACAATCTGCGGTATGACTCTTCAGGCATGCAGGTAATCAAGCCAAGAGAGCCGTTCTGTGTGGTCATCAGGACTTGGTGGAGGGCGCTCTGGTTGTCGATATCCATGTCGTCCGAATTGGAAATCATCTTCTCTGAAGAGACCATTGTACGTGGTAGAAGAGTCAACGTGGAGGCGAAGTTGCCCGTATGAAATCTACTGCGGCTAAGCAGCTTGTCACCGTTCGAGGATTTGGGATCTGTTGCAATTAGCTGAGTCCTTGAGTAATCCTTTCGGCTGTCCAGTCCTACCTTCCGGATCATACTGCAATACATGGATGTTGCAATCGCTGTCAGCCACAACAATGAATAGCCTTTTACCGTCTGGAAGAAATTCAGCCGCGGACACTTCAAGGTAGTCTAAATCCTTGGCAAAAAGGCTCATTTTGTAGGGCTCCTCCTAGAAAGCGGACATGTTAGCTTGATATGCTCATGTTGGTTCCATAGTGACCGAGCATGGGGACAATACCGAATAGCCTGCGAACCATATCCCTTTCACGGCATCGCCAAGGATGCACATCCCAGTGCCTTTGAGCTCTTTCACGACACTGACATAACACTGCATATCCATGAAAGCAACAGGGAGAAGGCTACCATCCTCCTTAAGGCCTCTGACCATACACTTTTGTCCTTGTGCCACCAGGACGAAGCCCTGGCCGCCGATTTCAGATAGGGCAGTCACGGCGCCCTTCACTGATTCTTTACCGATAAGCTTCAACTTGCGATCTGTCTCAGGGTCGTCTGGGTCTGGAACAACCTGCACGACCTCGAAAACATAGATGCAGCCGCGTGAGGGTATGTCTTCGCCCCGGGCGAACGCAGTACCCACGACGATCAAGTCCTTGCGTTCGTGGGTGTTTTCCGATATTTCAAGGCTTATGTTCTTGATTGCCATGACGTACTCGTCTGTGCCGAGGGAATAACTGTGCAAGTGAAGAGTTAGGATGACCTAGTCTTAAAGCTGCAGATGATGACTTCATACCTGTCGATGATAGACCATGTATTGGGGCTAACAAGCTTTACAAAGCTTCCACGCGCCGATGGGAAAAACGAAATAGCTAGACAGTTTCAGCCTGGTCCCCTGAATTGGGCAGATAGAGCACAAACCTTCGTTACGCCATTCTGGGTGCAACTCGTCATCCTCGGGCAATTTGAAATCAGTTGCATGACACGTCCCTAGTACGTACATCCCGGAAGAGGTGGAATAAGCTAAGTGATCAACTTGTTCTCCTAGGTGCACCTTTTTCAAAGTCCACTGGTAATCGAATCGTGTCATAGGGGGCAGCTGACAAAATCGAATTGTTCTCTGCCCACTAGGTTAGCATATCAATATAACGAATTATCCTGTCATTGCGAACCTGCGAGTCCATAGAGATAAACCCCCTACTACATTCAGAGGTATCTAAGCTGCTTACGCACCGGGGACTTTCCCCTCTTAAGCGCAGAAAGTGTGGCGCACTTGCAGATGTTCTGAGAACGAAGCCTGCTGAAGCACCAGGCATGAATACAGCACTGAGTCCCGAGATATCGGGCAGGATGCGCAGTGGCCTAGCCCTATAATCTGACCCACTGGGCTGTGCTGAGTCGACATCAGGTGAGATCATCGGCAGAACACTGTTGTTTTCTTTGGAAAACTTCAGGGTGTGAATCTCTCCGGTTGGACCTGTTGGAATCACAAAAGGTTTGTAGATTATCAAGTCATCGGTTTCAGATCGTAACTATCAGGGCTTTGGTTAGCGCACCAGAGCTAGTGATGAGAGGCGGTCTAGAGTGACCAGTATGGTGACATACAATCAAGTACGGCGAAGCACTCCATGTTTCACCGAGATCAGCAACGATTGCCTCTATCAAATTTTCACGTGTGCCAGACCGCTTGGGTGGCTCACTGGATAACAGAGGCGACAGGCCGTCCAGCCCCTCGATTATCGATAGCAGCTTTTGATCGCGGACGCGATATACCTGATGATTTGGGAAGCATTAGATGCCATCAACGCAGGGTAGAAGACGATCAGAGCAGAAAATCTCGCGTAGTGGGTTCATGATACTTACGAAGAGCTTGGAATCATGGCTGAGTAGGAATAGAAACATATCGTTCTTGACCGGCTCACTCAGTGTTCGATCGATGGAGGAAAACAACCCAGTTTTATCGCTGTACAAGCAACAGGATATCCACTTTCCAGATGCCACATCCTCACCAAGGACTACTTCATCAAGGTCTCCACTGTCGTCTGCTTGAAGGAACAATAACGTAGAATCGTCCCGTAGGATTGCAAGACAAGAGTCGGCCAAACTGGCACTAACAGCCATTCGTTCATCATTGGTGTCATCGTCCCATATCGGGTATATTTGAGTTAAACCCAGGTCTGTTCCATCAGAAAAGTTACATCGACACCGGGCTCGTTGTGAACTTACCAATGTCATAACTCCGCACCTCGTTCTTCAGGACTTGAACCACGCGCTTCCTGCTTTCCTGTGTCCCAATGTTAATTGTCACATCTTCGTTGGGATTAAAATCGGGCGCTCTGAAAGGCTTTAGATCATGGCCATCCACAACGAAGATGAGCGATTCTTCCCTATCGGAAGCTTTGGCCTCTGTTGCAATAACATAGCATCGCTGTGATCGTTGCCCTATCTTCTCAGACGTTCTCGACACAGCTTCTTCCTCCCAGGTCAATGAAGCTGTCCAGATACTGTCTACTGACTCAAGTGAAATTGAGGCGACGACATGGGGATCGATCTCGCGGGCCATTACTACCAACCCGCCACTTTTGTGTGAGCCTTGGGAAGCTACTATTTGCAGCTCTGGAGAAGTACTATTAGTACGATCGCCTCCCTTTTCTTGGTTCGTGGGTAGCTTCCTTCCCATGGTTATGTCCCTCAAAGGGCCAATGTTGATAAGCTTATCGTGCATCCGGAAGTCATACAGCCCGAAAGCAGATGATTCTCCTGACGGACGGCGGCCGGTAAGTGTTGTGTCCGGGGACGTAGAATAAAGATCGTCTTCATACACATCGTCCTCACTCTGGTCCTCTTCTGACATATCCGCAGAGTCATCTATCGCTTGCTTTGCTTGCAGACGGTGCTTTTTTGTGCTGGAGGATGAACAAGAATAACCTAAAAGCACCGAATCGCCATCCTCGCTGCCCAGGAAAATTTTCCCATCACCTATGAAGGTTGAAGCAGCTGCCGCGGAATTCATGGAGGTAAGGCCTGCGTGAGCCGGCAGCAGGTGAACCGAGATCCCAGAGACTGACCTCCCATCTAACTTGAATTTCACGATGGCCATCTCCCCGGTAGAAAGCACCAAAAGCATGTCCCCGCTGCTATCCCCGAGACACTCAACGATACAATTCTCAAGACGTAGTGCCAAATCGGATTGGTCTGTCATAGAAAATGATGAAACTTGTCTTGAGAACTCGTTAACTCCAACGGCATTTGTCTTGCCTGCCTGGTCAATATGCACTAATTCATTGGACCCGATCAGTAAAGCGCCGCCGACAGGAGGTGGGAGGGCCACCACCCTAAACAGATCACTAGGCAGCCTTGACACGGAAAGTAATATCGTGGATGCTTGCTGCTCCAAATCTAGCGTAAACACAGTATAGAATACCACGTCTTTTCTTTCAGGCAGGAGGGCACTTGATGTCGCAACTTGAGAATATAATATGCCAAAGGTCGGCTCCCTATACTCGTATAGGAAAGCAAGGCTTATTGGGTGAAGTATGGAAGGATCCAATGCCGTCAAGGGCAGAACAAAAGACGGGGCATATGGAGTTTGATACGCAATACCCTCTTTGGCCTTATCAGTGCCACCTCCGAGATCGTGGTCAGTTGACATTCCTTCCCCGAGGTCTGACCCATAATCATCCATCACCAGGTCATCTCCTGGCTGGTGGAAAGGAATAATGGCGAGATTCCGAATTCCAAAGTTGAATATTGCACATCTACTGCTTGGGTCCACACTGAGGATGCTGCCACAGTTTTTCAGGTCAGGAACCCATGGACTACGGGTCAGATCATCTCGCTCGTAATAATGAATGGAGATGGTGGAGATGCTTCGACGCTCTGGGTCCCATTCAATCAAGCTAAGTTTGGCATTTCGAAAGGCGACCAAAACAGCTTCTCCGCCACTCCTGCTGTTGAGAACCTTGACCCGACAAAGACCAGTTACAGTTCCCGAAAGTGAATACTCTTTTTCCAGGAGGAGCTTCGTCAATTCCTGCTGGGCGTCGGCTCCTTCCGCATGGGAGGTAACTTTATGCAGCGAATAGATCTGAAGCAGTGATGTTCTAACCACGATCAGATCATTTGATGTTGCCGCAAGGAAAGGGACCGCCAAAGCATGGGTGACCCCAGTCGGGGGCAATAGTTCAGTATAGCACTGCATCATGCGTTTGCCAAACCAGAAAATTGCTTTGCCCAGGAGTGTTTGACTCTCCTCGTCAAACCCAGTTTACTCTACTGCCCTGCGCAAAAGGCAGCATTGCCAGGAAAGTAAGAAAGGGCTAAGCGGATATGATTGTTGTGAATAAAGGGAATGATTGTGTTAAGCCTGGGATGACGGCGACGAAAATAAATAGTAAACCCAAGCTTTATCATAACATTCCTAGCTGGGACGGGCATGATTGGAGGTTCCGTGCTTCAAGTGCGACGCAACACGTGACAATACATCTGGCCTCCCAGACGATGACGTAATACATGCGGACTTTTTGACCCCAAAAAGAACGTTGATTGTTGGTGGTCCTCAACAGCTAATCTATTTCTCTACCTGCCTGCCTTGCTTATACCTATCGTCATGCCCGTCTTGAGTGATTTGGGTATGAATACAACTTGAAACAGAATAGGATCTAGCTCGTCTATCCATCTACTCCGATGTGAAAATTCCATCGGATCTGGAGTCTTGACAATACATGCACCCAACCCTTTGCGGAACTGTTGTCTTTCGCCTTTCGTAGGGCCTAATCTATCCCTATAACCAAGATGGCCCTCTTACAAACATCCCTTATATGGGCAGTATACGCTATTGTGGTAGCTGTTCTGGTAATGGTAGCGTCGGTGTTCATCTATACATATCAAACGCCTCGGGATCGCTCTTCAGTTGTGACGTTCACGTGTATTGTCGCGATTACAAGCTTACTTGCCACTGTTCTCTTGTTGCCCGTGGATGTTGCTTTAATATCCTCTACCACATCCTCGAAGCTTGGTCAAAGAAAACCTTGGGCCACTCAGGATGAAGTAGACAAGATTGTTTCTCTATTAACGGCTGTGTACTATCTCCTCTACTCGCTTGATGCATTCCTATGCCTTCTCGCAATTCCATTTGTCTATTTCTGGTACGAAGAATACGATGAAGTGGCTGCCGAATCCGGTGAGCAATCTGCTGCCAAACGACTCTGGACCGCGTTTAAGTACACTATCTCGTTTATTGCGATAGTGGTTGTGCTTTTCATTGTTGGCTTTCTTGTCCCTGTTTCGAATATTAAGGACAGCAATGTTTCAGACTATCTCAGGAAGCTTCTGGCTGAGAATCGTGAGTTCTCCCTTCGCTTCCCTCCAGCATGTCCTTATTTCCCCCTTTTTTCTAAAAAAAAAAAAGAAAAGAAAAGAAAAGAAAAGAAAATACCTGTTCATCATAAGTTAATACTGATTGGTTTCCTTTCAGGTGGAGAGAGGGTCATTACATTCACCCTTGGGTTATTGATAACTCTGGGGCTGTTCCTTTATGTCTTATATACCTCAACGGGCCTTGCCGTTCTTCCCATGAGGATGATACGAGCAGCTCCATCTGTGTCAGACATGACCTGGAAAGCGTCGACAGGTGCACAGCTCGAATCTAATCGAGAGCGTCAGCGCCAGCTGGAAGGGCGCTGTAGAGGAGATCCGGGTCTCCTCTCTTCTAAGGAACGTAGAGAGCTCGATACCCTCGTTCGAGATGAGAGGACGCTTATTAGGCGGCAACGTTTGGCAGAAGAGGCTGACGGTGAAGGTCGAGGCCGATTTATGAGGGCATGGCTAAAGGTTACGGCTTTCTTCCGCCCATTAAAGCTCCTAGGCGGCATTGCCATTCTCTTAGTCGCACTCATGATATGGATATCGATGCTCTTGACGGCAATTGACAAAGCCAAGAATTCTATGTGCAAACAACGTTGCGGATACATACTCAGTCGCATTGGGGTTTTCAATCCCTTGAACTGGGTATTCGTTCAATCAGCAAAGGTATTTCCGATCGACTACGCCGTCTTTACAGTAGTTGTTTTGTTGCTGTTTGGCAGTTCTGTGGTCGGGATATCTACCATTGGCATTCGCTTTCTATGGATCAGAATATTTCGGATCAGATTGGGGCACACGTCTCCACAAGCCCTGCTGCTGACCACTGCCATGCTGATTTTGACAATACTAGCTTTGGACTATTCGATCCCCATGCTTGTTGCACCCCAGTACGCAACTTTTGGACCACAAACATTCTGTGATCGCCCGCCGGGCCAGCAATCGGATTGTTTGACTAACAAACGCCTGATCAAGCCATGCTCGGAACTAACAGACAACACGGCTGCCAAGCAAGTCTGCACACCCAGCGTCACTAGTATGTTCCTCAACCGCGTGACGATAAGCTATCCCTTTTTCGGCACAGTATTTTTCTGGTCTCAATTTATCTTTCTCGGTAAGTGGGAACCTCCAGTCTTCATAAAATCTAGCCACAGGCTTATAAGATCTAAAATCTCAGGTGTCTACTTGCTCGTCTTGGTCACCTCTTTCATCCGCCATCCGAAACTTGATGAACGTCTACTGGACCAGGAAGCTGAGGAGGCTGAGGAGGAACGGCTACTGACAAGCTCTGGGAGAGGTGTTACTGACACCTATCATAGTGTCGGAGGACGAAACAACTTCTCAACCAGAGCAGGGGAGTAGGTTATTTGGACGTATATGGCCTTTTCAAGTCGATATAGAGGAACGGTGATAGTCTGGATGGTAACAGTTCGGTCTAAATTATCTATTCCCATGCGAAGGAAGCAGTGGAACTTCATTAAATACATTATATGATAAGCTGTGATAATGTGTAATTTTCTGCGGTTTTGGTATGGGGTCTGGAAACGGAGAGGGCTCGAAAAAACCGCCCTCGAGTAATGTTACGACTTGAGGCGGTCGTTCAATAAAGCGAGGGCACTTTCGAAAGCCTTCACAACATCGACATCTGAGTCATCGTCAGCAAAATTATACATACAAACGGGTTTAGCTGAAACTGATTTTACGTACAGTGTTTACGTTTCAGTTCTAGATCTTCTTCAGATGTCTGAACATGTTTCATTTGTGTCTTAAATCTACAATAACATCAGTGATTGTGTTGAAGACTTCGGGGACTTGGAAGGACCAACCTTTTTAAAGCTCTGGTTTCATCGCGCATAACAGTTGTCTCCGACCACGCCATGAAGATCTAAATGAGAATATCAGCTAAAGGCCACGAGATCAATGACGGCTGTAAACACCTCAAGCAACTTGGCGACACGGTTACGTAAGTCTCTTTCAGCATTTTCATGCTTTTCCATAGAAGCGATGTATTCTTCTTGGAGTTGGTCCCAATCATAGTCCATTAGGTTTCCTGAAGGTGGAGACATATACTGCTGAAGGGTCTTCAGAGACTCGGTGCGAAGGTCGTTCTGATGCAGATCACTACCCGGGAAATTGGAGCCTGCAAAGTCCCTGTTTAGAGAAGTCATGCCGATGATTAGACTATAGCTTCTCGGACTAAGAATCAGCTCGAATAGGAGCAGGAGCAGTAGCAATAGATACAGAGAAGTGAGATCTAAATATATCGTGCAGACATGGACCGCGTGTTATTGCCGACCATGCTCACGTTCGATGCTCAACTAACTGGGTATGTACCAGGAGAACCCTGTCAAATGTTAGCATACGCACCATAGAAATATGCGTGGCTCAACTTACACCGCCTAGCGCTAGAACTTGCTCTTTTTGAGTGTATGGCAGAAGTACGCAATTTGTGAACTTAATCTATGGCTCAGTCTAGCATCGAAACTCCCTGAGGGGGAAACGAGATGAGTCAGGTGATCGCAACTATCCACCATACATCGCACATACTGCTTTCGATTGATATGTTTAGATAGGCTGAAAGTGGTGATCACCTGCAGGTCCATCTCACTGCGTCGAATTCCAATAACCGCATCATTCAGCTCCTGGAAGCCGCTGATAGTTGCGATTAAGCAGCACTATATTAAAACCAATGGGCTTCTGCAAATGCAATTATACGTTTCGCTAAGGTATTCAGTGTGTGTAAGGGCAAGCCGGTTGGTATGCTCAATTAACATGCCTCATAACAATACAGCGACCTATAATATTTGTTTATACTAACAACTTCCCCGTACTGAACCGAAGCTGATAAATTCTCAGCTGCTGATACTCGGTTGTAAGTTCAATGATACTGTTACGGATACGCACTTAAGCACAAAGGAGCGGTGTGATGATTACGACAACCGATGTCGCTTACGTAACATATATATATGTGCCTCCTGTCAAACACCCAGTACATATATACAGTTGGTCAGGTGACGTGACGCAAACGGCGGTCCCTTTCGTTGGCTTCAGATAAGTAAATCCAGTGACACTTATCGATCACATATCGTCCTATGTCATCACTTAATCCGATTAAGACATGAGTGCCCCCCTTTTTCATGATTTGTTCATGCAACCTACGTGCTCGAAGCCAGACAGTCGAGTTGGTATTCCATCACCGGAAGCCCAAGGCCATGCGACTGTGAGCTACGGCGGTATCGATCAACCGAGAGTGAGTCAAAGCTTTTGGAGATGAGCTGTCATACATGTTTTCGCGCTCCAGCTTCGCGAACCCGGTTTTTCTGCCCTACCTGTGCCCGTAGTCAGCTGTATCAGCTCCGGGTTGAGAACGCGAGGGTCCTGCTTGAGAAACAGTCTATTGCGGAACATATCCAAGCTAGAGTGACCCCTGAGACAACCCAAGCGGAATGGTCGGGTGAAATCAAAGAAACCGCCATTGCTTATCAAAATGGGCTCTCTGCCAAGCGAAGCTTACAGATGATCGCTAAGGGAGAAGCTGAGTCGTGTGAAAGGTTGAGGCTACTCGGTGATCAACTCGAAAACCTGACTGCTGAGATCAAGGACAAAAGACTTGAAATTTCCCAACGCAGGCTCGCACTAGCGCGACGGCACTCGGACTCTGAATCTGCACAGTATCAGCTCGGCGAGCGGGAAGCTGCAATTCTGGCCAACATCCAGAATAATACTAAGAGAACGGATCATCTCTGGCACTCGCTCCATAGCAAAACTGCAGAGGCCCGAATATTTCTCTGCCGAGAAGCTGCCAATCTTTATGGGCTACAGCGGAAGACAAGGAGTAAGGAAGGAATGTCCCAAGAGGTCTACACGATGGGTGGTATAGATATCATCGATTTGAGGGACATGAACGGAAAGTTACAGCTCTGCGACTTTTGATTTATATCAGTTAGTAATGCTTTAACAGGTGTCACGCCAGCTTATATATCCACCTCCCTCTTCAATGTTGCTCACCTTCTCGTCCTTGTTTCGCATTATCTGTCTCTCAGACTCCCAGCGGAAATCACTTTACCTCATAAAGACCATCCTATACCCACTATATGCGCACCTTCTGCTTCCTATCTTTCACGAGATCCAAATTCCGTAACATATTCGCTACGTCATCCACCATCTGTACCGCCTGGAACTAGAACCGCATCGCCTCGCCCTTCCAGACCTCGGCCCCTCTCCATCGACAGAGCACTTCCGAAACTGGCTAGGGAAGACCCTGGAACATATGCACTATTTCTTGAAGGGGTAACAATACTGGCATGGAATGTGTCGTGGCTATGTCGAACTCAGGGAATAAACATAACATCGGAGTCCTGGGAAGAAGTTTGTAACGTTGGGAAGAATTTGTGGCAACTCCTTGTGGCACCACCTGCGCAGCCATCGACACTATCAAGAGCCTTTGCTGGACGCGATATACAGGCGAAGATGAGGGTATCAAAGGACTCACCCAAAACTACCATTCAGCGCACAATGTCATTCCCTATGCTAGGGCATTACTCGCATGGGACTGCACATTCCTTTCTGGGTGCTGTCGAGGGGGCTGAATTCATGCGCACATGGAGACTTCCAACTCCAACAAAGATCGTGGATAAGCTGAAATCAACTCTGTTGGGTGAAATGGCCAGTGCAGAATGGGAGCTGCTGGAAGGCGATTGGGACGACGCAAGTCAGGAACCGAGGGAATCAATGCTTATTCAACATCCATCCACCGATTCTACCTCACCGGAGCGACAGGGTAATACTAATAGCGGGAATAGCGTAAATGATACAGTTGCCGGCGCGAGCAACCTCAGTGGACCTCGTGGACCCACTCGTATGAAGGGTACCAGTGGCTGGACCAAGCTGAGAAACAGGTAGTATTGAATTGAAGAAATTCTACGAAATAGATAGATAGATTTCCATTAGCCAACAGCGCCTGCCAAGAAGTACATTACACTTAGTATTCTTTTCTCCCTTATCAAGAAATCTGGGTGAGAATCATCAGATACTAACGTGGCCGTACGAAGAGACCCCTTCGGCCGCACTTATATCTCTCCGAATTGGACTCGACTACCCCGTATGGGGTACTTCAAGGAGCTACGTCCTGCTCTTTACAGCATACTATTATGCCCATATAGAGTAGCAACTGATACTAATAGAGGTTATCCTAGTATATTCTTGAGCCTCGATAATAGCCATCTGAAACATCTGTGGTGTGCATCTTGTACGTCGCTCCTTCGAGATTATCCAGATTAGATTATCCAGATTAGTCAATCCAACAATCAAATGCGCAGCGGTTTGATTAGATAAGCGAGAACCACGGAACTGATTGATAAGATTATCTGGACAAACGAGCCGCGTGTCCGGATTACCGGCAAAGTCTCCCTACATGTCGAATAGGCGTCCTCTCCTTTAGACATGGTAGGTGCATCACGTCATTGAGACTGCTCGCTGCCAGAACTTCCGGTGTTATCCCTCTCGCAGAAGCTACTGTATGTGCTCGCTGCATTGTAAAATTGTCAACTGCTGACGCGACTTAGGCTGCTTCTGAACCGTTCGTGAGCCTGTGCCGGCGCCCAGTGCATGTTTTCAGGTCATGGATGCGGCGAGAGCACATCGTTACATGACATTTAGCCAAGAATGGACGGAAACCAAAGGCCGGGTCAGACCGACCTTAGTAGTTCAGGTAAGTTCAGTTCAAAGGGAATAAAATACAATGTGGGAGACGCACATATATCTCTCTTTTTGCCTTGACCGGTCCAACTCCCAGCCTGCTCCGCTCCGCACGGCATATTTTCATTCTCTACTAACGCGAATATTTGTCTGCAGGGACTGAATATATGTTCTCATTAATCTCCGATATTCCTGAATCTGTTTTGCGGACGGAGCTTTCCCGACGGAGTTATGCTCGGGCTTCTAACGATGACACCTCGACTTGCGGATCAAGGGAGCGAGGCGCCTATAACACGCCGATACATGTCTTTGCACTGTTCCTTATCCTTGTGCTTAGCACGTTAGGTACAGTTTACTTTCTCTTTGGCTTCTTGGGTGATTGGCTGTTAACCCATGGTTATATTAGCGTGCTCATTCCCTGTTCTTGCTCGTCGGTTCCCGCGCCTCCCAATCCCACGCCGGTTCCTTTTCCTTTCTAGACACTTCGGAACAGGCGTACTCATTGCAACAGCCTTCGTACACCTCCTCCCTACAGCATTTGTCTCATTGACTGACCCTTGTCTCCCTCGGTTCTGGAGCGAGACCTATCGTGCCATGGCCGGCTTTGTGGCTATGATTGCCGTATTCGTGGTGGTTCTCGTTGAGATGTTCTTTGCACTGAAAGGTGCGGGCCATGTCCATGGGAGCGAATACGACCAGTTGATCAGCGACGTCGGCGCAGATCTCGCAAGTGACGATCAAGAGGAAGACAATGACTACGGAAACGGATTGGCCGACAATGTCCACCTTGACAGCCTTGGGGAAGGCATGACTCTACACTCTCCCACGTCACTTGGAAGATCCCCGGTCAGTGGGCCTTCAGGGTCAAACATTAAGGATTCGGCTGTGTCTACCGAACTCAACGACAGGGAATTCGAAGAACCAAGTGCCTTCGAAAATACTCGCGGCAATTCCCATAAGAACCGGGATGAGCAGCCGTGGCATTCTGGTCACCGTCGGTCTCATAGTAGCGTACATCAGGGGACCGACCTCGAGTCATCCAGGCAAAATCCACAGCGCCAATTGCTTCAATGCTTGTTGCTCGAAGCCGGAATTCTCTTCCACAGTATTTTCATCGGAATGGCCCTCAGTGTTGCCACGGGTACATCATTCATCGTCCTTCTTGTGGCTATTTGCTTTCACCAGACTTTTGAAGGATTTGCTCTTGGATCACGGATAGCGTCTTTGATCCCTGATCTCTTTCCCCCATCATCGTACAGGCCGTGGCTCATGGCGCTTGCCTATGGAACCACTACCCCCATAGGGCAAGCTATGGGGCTTGTTCTGCATAACCTCTATGATCCAGCAAGTACGACAGGCTTACTCACAGTGGGAATAACTAACGCCATCAGTAGCGGGCTATTATTATTTGCGGGGCTTGTTGAACTTCTGGCAGAGGACTTCCTGAGTGAATCAAGCTATGCGACGCTCAGGGGTCAACGGCGTGTCGAGGCTTGTGTAGCCGTTGCAGGAGGCGCTCTACTCATGGCATTTGTTGGGGCATTTGCTTGAACATCTCCCAGGACTCCTCTGTTTATGAGGCGTTGTAGCCAGTATATCCTAAGAAATGTCATCAAGAATACGACCCAGTCAAGAGCTAATAGCTAATAAGATATCTAGGCGCATCTAGGCGCTTTTGGCTAATGGGTGTTGTACAGAGATTTTCGCAGCAGCCGAGCGCTGTATGAGAAGTGAAGGTGAGCAAGTAGTAAATTCTAGTAGCAGTATGACCATGTATAATACACGACAAAATGGCCATCAGCCCTTAACGTCTTAACAGTAGTATTGAGACAGAACACTCATGGCTTTGATTAAATATTACACTGCTGGTGACGGATGTTCTGTACTAGGTACGTCAATTGCAGTGCTTGAGCCAAGATAAACAGGATAAACAAGACTTTCCGACAAAAGAACCGATTTCATGTATTTATTATATTGCATTTCGTCAGATGCCAGACCCACTCACCCTGACTTTAAAACATGATGCGCAGTCTTTAGGCATCGGCAAGATCAGGGTATTTATAATATTTTGCCGTCCTCATATTTCGCGACAGCATACTTTAGTTCACGAGGTGAAACTTTTCTAGCTTAGACGAGGGATTCCACTACCATGGCACTGGCACCACCACCACCGTTGCAGATTCCGACACAGCCGAGCTTGCCCTTCTTTGCCTTGAGAACTCCGAGCAGGGTAGTCAAGATCCTAGCACCACTGGCACCAATGGGGTGGCCAATAGCCACAGCACCACCATGAAGGTTGACCTTTTCTTCAGGTAGGTTCAGAAGCTTCATGTTTGCGAGAGCAACAACGCTAAAGGCCTCGTTGATTTCAAAGGCATCGATGGAATCTTGAGCGACACCTGCATGCTTGAGCGCCTTGGGAATCGCCAACGCAGGAGCAGTGGTGAACTTGCTGGGTTGGTGTGCGGCATCTCCCCAACCGAGAATCTTCGCAACAGGCTTGAGGTTCAGCTCTTTAACCTTGGCCTCGGAAACCAAGACAACAGCGGCAGCGCCGTCGTTAAGAGGAGAGGAGTTGGGGGCCGTCACGGTTCCAGAGCCAGGAATGAAAGCGGGCTTGATGCTTCGAAGCTTATCAGGGTTGAGCTAGATAATAAAAGCCAAAGCATCAGTTGGACATGAACGACCTGGACCAAGGTTGCCTCACGTGGGGAAATGAGTTCTCACATTCTTGGGCTCATCGTCTTGAGCGACGGTGACACCTGGCTTACCCCGGAAGCCGGGTAGTTCAACAGGTGCAATCTCTTCGTCGAAGAGGCCGGCCTTCTGGGCAGCCTGGGCCTTTTGGTAGGTCCGGATAGCATACTCATCCTGCTGCTCCCTGGTGAAGTCATGATCCTGAGCACACTCCTCAGCCTGCAGACCCATAAGCTCCTGCTTTCCCGCATCTGTCAAGCCATCCTTCATAATCCCATCCACCAAGCTCTGGTGGCCATACTTTGCGCCATTGCGGAGGTTCGGAAGGTAATGCGGGGCATTGGACATGGACTCAGTACCGCCTGCCACAACGATGTCTGCATTTCCAGTCATGATGGTCTGAGCACCGAGAATGACTGCCTTCAAACCCGAGGCACAGACCTTGTTAACAGTGGTGCAAACGGTTGACTCGTCGAGTCCGGCGCCAAGAGCGCATTGTCTGGCGGGGTTCTGTCCGACACTGATTGATGGGGAACATTAGCATGCATCATGGCAAAAGGGTAATCATGAACACAGTAAGCGAGAAAACCCACTTCGCAGAAAGAACGTTGCCGAAGAAAACCTCCTGCACATCGGAAGGCTTGATCCCATTGGCTTTGTTAAGGGCAGCTAGACATCGAAGCAGTCAGCGATCAGGGGCACATCATCCATCGCTTCAGCACTGCAGGCACACCTTTGATCGCATGGGAACCCAGCTGCGGAGCGGTCTGGCTCGAGAGAGAACTGCGAAACAAGGAAACTAGGATCAGCTTCGCTGTGGACCATTTATCTGAGAGCCTGCTGGCGGCCCTGTGTGAAGTCTCACCCCAGGAAAGAGCCCACTGGAGTGCGGGCGGCGGAGACAATGTAGACCGGAGGTAGGGAAGACATGGTGGCGCAAATGCGTGCTTTTGGAGGCAAGCGATTTCGGAAAGGGGATGAGGGGAGAAAGAAAGAGTTAAAAGGAGGACCGGCAGGCTATTTGAATAAATAACGAATGAGGGTGAAATGGTAGCTCAGGCCACGAGGGAACGAACGGGATGAACTGTTTGCTTTCCGAGTCGGTCACTCGTTGGCCTGCCCGCCGCCGGCCCCTCCTTACAACAATAATAATTACCCTATTTTTTTCGTCTCGGGAGGCGGGGCGGCGGCCACTGGCAGCCACGGACAAACGTACTACTTTCGGAGTAACTTGCCGGAGCCATGCAAACACGCCAAGCTCGGTCCCGGAGCTACTAGAAACTTATCGCCAAACCGACGCGAGCCTCTCTCTCCAGCTGGTGGACGAGGCCGAGAGAAAGGAAAAGTAAACCCCGGAAGATTCGCCTCTAGTCCAACCACGTTGGAAAATGGACGATCTTTACGATGAGTATGTCTCAATTGGTCACCATACCCCTCATCCCACCTTGCGCACGGCTGATTATTCTCTTCGCTTTCCGGCAGGTTTGGCAACTATATTGGAGAGGTAGATGGGTCGGACGAGGAGTCCCCGCGTCATGAGGATGCCCATCCTCAGACTTTCGCTTTTGAAGAGGCGTTCGGGGACGGTGACGACGATGAAGCGCATGATGTTGATGAGCAACAGTTAATGGATGTCGATGGTAGAGTTACCTTTTCCATGTTCACCTCGTTAGCAAGGTCCGCCTTACTGATACCAGTCACAGAGGGCCCGTCAAACGCGGTCATCCTTCACGAAGATAAACAATACTATCCCAGTGCACAACAGGTATATGGCGAGGATGTCGAGACTCTGGTGCAAGAGGAGGATGCACAGCCTCTGTCCGAGCCCATCATCGCCCCGGTCCAGCAGAAGAAGTTTGCGATCGAAGAAGCCGAATTGCCTCCCGTCTATTATTCCCGGGAATTTATGACGGATTTGCTCAGCTACCCGGACCAAACACGAAACATCGCCCTCGTTGGTCATTTGCACCATGGAAAAACGGCTTTCATGGACATGCTAGTCACTCAGACCCATGATCTCACCGGTCGCCTCGAGAATCGAACAGGCAAGCGGAAAGAGGAACAACTACGCTACACCGACGTTCACTTTCTGGAAAGAGAAAGAGGCCTTTCCATTAAAGCGTCACCCATGAGCTTGGTACTCCAGGGCACCAAGGGCAAATCCCACTTGTTTAACGTCATTGACACCCCAGGGCATGTGAACTTTGTGGACGAGGTGGCTACTGCTTGTCGGTTGGTCGATGGGGTGGTTCTTGTAGTAGATGTGGTTGAAGGTGTCCAGGCCAACACCGAGCAAATAATCAAGCATGCTATCCTTGAAGACTTGCCGCTCACATTGGTGGTGAACAAGATGGACAGACTAATCCTGGAATTGAAGATTCCTCCGAACGACGCTTATTTCAAGCTTAAACATGTG
This sequence comes from Aspergillus costaricaensis CBS 115574, assembly GCF_003184835.1. NCBI lineage: Eukaryota > Fungi > Ascomycota > Eurotiomycetes > Eurotiales > Aspergillaceae > Aspergillus > Aspergillus costaricensis. Next base: position 939,627 of record NW_020291808.1, read on the forward strand.
ATCGAGGAGGTCAACACTATCATCGAGAACGTACTGCCTGGACAGGGTGCTGCAAGGCGCGTGAGCCCTGAGAAGGGAAACGTCGCTTTCGCTTGCGCTTCCATGGGCTGGTGTTTCACATTACATTCATTTGCTAAGATGTATTCTGAGACGCATCCACAGATTGAAGCAGCCGCATTCTGTTTGCGCCTATGGGGCGATATATTTTTCAATCCAAAGAGTCGAAAATTCACACGAAAAGGAGTGGAAGAAGGTTCTAAAAGAACGTTTGTTCAATTTGTTCTCGAGCCCATATACAAACTCTACTCGCACACATTAAGCGAGAGCCCGGAGGACTTAAAGGGAACGCTTTCGAGCGTTGGTATTAGTCTTAAGCCATCACAGCTCAAGACAGATGCGAAGACTTTACTCAACCTTGTCTGTGAACAGTTCTTCGGGTCTGCAACAGGATTTGTGGATATGGTTCTCCAGCATGTGCCTTCGCCTGCAGAGGGTGCTCAAAAGAAGCTTGAGCGGTACTACACTGGGCCTCTCGATTCTAAGGTGGCGGCAGCTATGGCTGCCTGTGATTCCGATGGCCCACTGGTCGTACATGTTACTAAACTTTTTAACAGTTCGGACGGTTCAAAATTCCACTCCTTTGGCAGGATAATGAGCGGCACAGCTCGTCCTGGCCAACAGGTCCGTGTCCTTGGCGAAGGTTATACCCCCGAAGATGAAGAGGACATGGTTATTGCGACCATTTCCGACACATGGATTGCTGAGTCTTGCTATAACATCCCAACAAGCGGCGTACCTGCCGGCAACTTGGTTCTTCTAGGAGGCGTGGACAACTCTATTGTGAAGACGGCGACTATCGTGCCTCTCACCTTGGAAGATGATGAGGATGCATACATCTTCCGATCAGTTCGGCATATGACAGAGTCCGTCTTCAAGGTTGCTGTCGAGCCAGTTAATCCGTCGGAATTGCCCAAGATGCTTGAGGGTCTCCGAAAAGTCAACAAAAGCTACCCGCTGATATCCACAAAAGTGGAGGAGTCTGGTGAGCATGTAGTTCTCGGAACGGGCGAGCTATATATGGACTGTGTGCTTCATGACCTACGAAGACTATATTCTGAAATGGAGATCAAGGTTTCAGATCCTGTTACACGCTTCTGCGAAACTGTTGTGGAGACCTCGGCTATCATGTGTTATTCGATCACGCCAAACAAGAAGAACAAAATCACGATGATTGCAGAGCCTCTGGATGAAGGGATCGCCGAGGATATCGAGAGCGGTGCTGTCAATATCAAAGACCCGATTCGCAAAGTGTCGCGCTTTTTCGAAGAGCGGTACGACTGGGACAAACTTGCAGCCAGGAGCATCTGGGCTTTCGGTCCAGACGAGATGGGCCCCAACATCTTACAGGATGATACGCTACCATCGCAGATCGACAAGAAGTTGCTTGGGAGTGTAAGAGATTCTATCACGCAAGGATTTACTTGGGGAACACGAGAAGGTCCTCTTTGCGAAGAACGTGAGTGCACCATGCTTCCCTTGAATGTTTTGAGAATTATAGCGCCAAGATCCTACGCATAGGGGGTTTATATCGCTACAGAAGCAGAAGAAGAGCGGTTCATTGTGACTAACTGCAAGAATAGCCATTCGGAATGCGAAATTCAGGCTCACCGACGTTTCTCTCGCCGACCAAGCCATTTACAGGGGTGGTGGTCAAATCATCCCCACAGCTCGACGAGCGATCTACTCATCTTTCCTCATGGCATCACCACGCCTAATGGAACCTATTTACTCTTGCACGATGACTGGACCGGCGGACGCTGTCGCATCAGTGTACACAGTCCTTTCAAGAAGAAGGGGCCATGTACTCTCTGATGGACCCATAGCAGGAACTCCACTCTATTCCGTTCGTGGTTTGATCCCCGTGATAGATTCATTCGGGTTTGAAACAGATCTCCGAATCCATACACAGGGCCAAGCTGCCGTTAGTCTAGTCTTCGATAAGTGGAGCGTCGTCCCAGGGGATCCACTGGATCGCGATGTCAAGTTGAAGCCCTTAGAAATGGCGCCCGCCATGGCCACAGCCCGCGACTTCGTTTTGAAAACGCGGAGACGTAAAGGATTGGCTGAGGATGTCACTGTCAGCAAGTTTTTGGAACCAGAGCTCTGGAAAGGTTTGAAGGAAAGTGGCGTTTTAGACTCCTGAGCTATTTTTTGTCGATAGGTGGAAAGAAGCGGCAACAAGCGCCGTAAGTGGCTCTTGTTCCTTTTTTCATATTGTTGTATAACTATCGGAAGTCAAATCGAGTCATCATCGAAACGGGTATTCTTATGGCATAGTAGAGACGCCGACGAGGGTCATAAACGGCGCCCGAATAGCAGTACAATCGGATTATTGGCATGTTTCGAGCATCTTTGCGATGACGCCCATTAGCGTACCATTTTCCAGTGCAGCAGCCACCCTTTCTTTGTCGGCCAATTGCTTATTCACTTCATCGGCAGTACTATGTGTCCCTTCTTTGATCCGGACATCCACACGAAAACGCGGAGGTAATGATTGCTCCAATCGAACTCGTACACCAAGACCTATCACTGTGGCCAGACTGCAATGTGTTATCGTCGGGGTTATGAGAACGGATACTGTCCGAAGAAGCGAGCTCGGTACATCCGGCAAGGTAGGTTTGATAGAAATGTCAGGCAGTGAAACGACTGCCAAAGCTCCAAGTGAAATGGGATGCTCGGGGTCGGATATGGTCGACACAAGATCTGAGAGATTGTCAGGTAATCGGCTCCCGGGCGACTCGGTCCCCTTGTTTAGGAACAAGCGATGAGCTTACCGTAGATCTCCTGTTCATCAATCGGCTCTTCCATCAAATCAACATCTTCATCAGACTCTTCCGATTCACTAAGACTGAAGTTGGTGGGATCCGCTAGAGAGGGGAGCGCTGACGCAAGGATTCCGCCTCCGTAAGTGCCCGCTTTGCATGATGAAGGACGCAGACGGGTGGGAAGATCTGCAGCATTCAAAATAGTCGGATTCGAATTTTGCATCGAGGACTCCATGATGGCTTATGCTGTATACAAGTGGTTATCGATAAAAGCGCGCAAGAAGCACCGAGAGGGGCAAATTGGGGGCAAGAGGGGATGGTAAGCCCTAGCACATCATATGCTCAACTAATGCGGCGTCTTGAAGAAATGGAACAACCTTTTTCCTGATGGTTGCTTTTGATATCGGTCAAAAGAAAGAAAAAGCTTCTCGGTGCGTGTTGCCCAATGACAGATGAAACCCAAGCAAGATTCTATGTCTTTTGGCTATACTAGTTTCTTTATGAATTGTTTCATGAATTTAGAAATTAGAGAGAATGGAAAGGTCAGACTGAGGAGGAAGAGGGAAACCAATACATTGGTAGAAGGACCAAGGAACGCGTGCAGATACCCAAGAAGTGCGTATGGACATCAACCAGGTGGGCAATTCGGGTGGGCGGACCAGCCCTTCGAAGTACTCCAGTGTACATAGGGCACTGCAACAATTCAAATGACTTTTTCGAATACAGCAGCGCTAACGCAGTAAGTATGAGTATATCCATGCTGTCAATGCTCCAAACAAACCATCAACATCATAGCCTACTTGTGTCTAGGCAACTACCAACAAGTGATCAAGGTTCTAGATCCAGTGAGTGTAACAAATGTAAGTCAACAGCAGCGATTACTAGTCGCATACAAAGGATCAAGAAGTCCCCGCCCTAGCGAGCTGCTGTGTTTCCTGGGCGGGCGAGGAGGAGGAGGAGGGAGGGATTGGTTTAAAGAATCACGCATCACTGCTATCTAATTGATTGGTTATTTGGGGGATTTCTTTCTCTTATGTTGCTTGATAATAATAACTAATGGCCCCAGGCAGATTACTTCCGCACAGGTCCTCCATAATAGTTCATACGTAGCTTGTGTCATCGTAGGTACTAATTCGAACAGTACCGTAACCATTAGCCGTGCACAAGGGAAAGAGTAGAACAGTAAGTTACCACTCAGACAAGCAGGATCGGAAAGCTTTCTGGTGATACCCTACCCATTGCTTCAGCCTTGGGAGTCATTGATTTTTGTTTTGAGGAAATAATCAAGACACTTTCGAGTCCTTGACATGTTGACATTGGCGTCAGCTGAAGGAAACGGGGAGGAGAGGGACCCGGGCGGGGTGTTTGGGGGGGGGTGGACGGTCAGTGTCACATTACGACCAAGGCATCTTGTACACACAGGTAATTGAAAGCCATTTTCCATGATGGAGGGTGCTGCTAGTACTAGTCTAGTCTATTTAACTGGTACTATCCATCTACTACAGAGTAGCTACATGGGGTACTGGATACGGTGGACTACATAGCGCGCACGAGGGCGTGGATCGCGTATTTAAGTACGCATGAGCGGGGGAAGTCTAGTAGTACTACAATATACCGAAGCACCAAAATAAAATACTGAAATCACACAATACGCGCAGGGAAAAGAAAAATAAAAAGGGAAAAGGGAAGGGGAAAGGAAAAAAAGATCCCCCTAATGGAAATCAATAGCTGTACGTCGCAATCCGTAGTTCGGGAGACTATTTTCAAGGCCAAGAAGATCAAGATCCTTTTAAAACCCGATTTTAACTAGGGATCGTCCTTCCCGTGGAGGGGACGCGGGGGGGGGGGGGGAACCAAGGTCCCATTAAACCGACGGCCATGAGGCCTATATGAAGACACACACTACTTTGGGCGCCACTGGGAGTGACCGGAGGGGGGGGGAAAGGTTGGTTTTAGTTCCAGAGGCCCCTCAAACTTCCGAAGACGATCCTCAGAAAGTGGTGCATACCTCTTACCTAGGCCAGGCCAAAGATCCTTCCACCACGCGCCCGCTTCTACTCCTCCTCAGGGTATCGAGCGTGTTTACCCACCCCTGTTGTCGGGTCTCCGCACACTCGTCTCTTCATTATTGACTGATCGCTCGGATCTCCGTGCACTACTACGAACCACACTGCCTGCTATTATCTACGGTTCAACTACGTACCAGGAGAATGAGGCGGCAAAGAGTGATGACTTAGCTAAGGAGACCGCATCAAGTTCCCGGCATAACCTCCCTATTCCTATACGGAGATCCTATTTCCATCCGGGAAAATCATTGATTGTATCGGTGGGCTTTCGATTCCCCTGATGCTCTTATCTTCTTGCCTCTCTGCTATTCCAAGCCGCTACTCCGTACTGCTCCTGCAATTACCCATCATCCCCAGGCCCGGCGTTTTGATCCTCTAGCCGTCTCCATACAATTCCCGGTTTATGCAGATGGTGACTTTCGCCTCCGAGTGTGATGCGCCAATCGACTTTATCTTCCTTCATAGTGCAAAGTCAATGGCGAGATTTCCATACTGACGTTACTGGTCTACGATGCAGACTGGATGAAAGTCGTTCAACTCAACATATAAGGTACCAACAACTCCCCCGCTTGCTTAACGTTCCCTTCACCATATATCGTGTGGATCTCTTCCCATATCTCACTGTTGGCCGCTCTTGGATTTCCGGCGTATGCAGGAAGCCATCTTCTTGTTCCCTCCCCTCTCGAGTTATGCCCTCAATGATAGTCTTTTCTCCGTCCCTAGCCCGGATTCTCACTGTTACCCTACCTTTCATTTGTCCTCACTTCTGTCATCGTTTACAACTGACATCATGTAATTTATAATCGCAGCTTCCTCATATCTTTCCCTTCCCTGAGCTCCCAAGTCTCACTTGTCGCCGCTTAATGGGATCGCAGCAAACTCGACCTTCTTGAAGCTTACCTTTCGTGAAACTGTCAGTTGCGCCAGTACTCCTAGGGTTCAAAATTCCGCTACACCCATAGCTGCGCTGTCTTGATGGCACCCATCTATGACTCGAAAACTGATCAGATCGATGCAGGAGACCATAGTACAGAGACCACAGGTCACACTCTTTTATCGCCGGATGACGCTGTCTTGTTCCCGCGGTTGACGATAGATATTCCTACCTTACCGCATCGTTCTTCTCGGTCGCAACTCGTTACACCTCCTTCCCATCTCCTCTCCCCTACTCATATCAGGAGTGGCATCCATTGCGCAAGTGTGGGATTAAAGCTACAATAGTGTGAAGACCCTACTAGCGCCCATTAAGTCGACAGTGAAAGGTTCAGAATACATTCTACATTGGTTCCGTCCGCATAAGGCAGGTCCTGCGGATACTTTCCTTTGCCTCAACTTCTCTTTTTCTCCGGGACCTGAAGATTGTTGCATGCTGGTCCGGTCCACTTTTTTCTGCGCTGCCTCATAGCTTGTGTCGCTGTCCCTGCAAAGATGCAAGGTTTCACATTCACACCCCCGACAGGCCCACCCAGGGAAGGCCAGAAAAGTAAGACCCCCTCCCCCTCGGTAGTTACCATTTGTCATTTGAATCTGTTGCCCGTCTCTTGCTTCAGTTATATGTTGACCGCTTTTGATACAGACTATGTATTCGTTGATGAACATAACAGGCATAAGAGGCTCAAAGGTAAGTTTGACCGATAGTGGACTTGACTTCGTTGCGTCTAATTACGAGCCTATCTTCAGTAATGCGAGCTTGCAATGGCTGCAGGAAACGGAAGATCAAGTGTGATGCTGCTACAACAAACACGTGGCCTTGTTCGGCATGCACACGCTTGAAGTTAGTATGCGTTCCTCCAACAATTGGGCATGATGGCGAGTATCCTGCAGTGGAAAGCGTTGAAACCAATCCTGTCGACTCGTTGGGCGCGTCGAACACATCAGAACCCGCACTATCGTCATATACGAGCTCCCAAACATATCGAGATTCCGGGCCACCTTCAATGAGTAGCATGCACCCATATAATGACAACATCGGGATCTATCCGCAATTTGCGCATTCTACTCCAGGCCAGCCAAATGTCTACGACATGAGGTCGCCCCAAGTGGCCATGCCACATCATCAATACACTCAGTCACAGATGTTCTCCAACGATCAAACTCAGCCTCTGGGAACCGCAGAAAGTGATATATACAGTGAGCACGACCAGTCCACTGCAGAGAACCTCAGCGAGGTCTTAGGGGAGCTCAAGATAGACGAGACTGGTATTGGTGAGCTATTCTAGCCTTCGTAACGTGTCTTACAGACGGAACGTATTAACATAGATTCAGCGCCGTACATCAGACAGCAACGAAGGGAAAGGGCTGAACCAGAAATCCCGACCCAGGATGAAGTAGACGAAAAGTTACCACCTCTCAGTACCGGAGCTGGAGCCACTATACGCATCCCGCCCGAACTCATGCCATCTGATGACGAGGTCATGAATTATTTCAAGATATATTTTGATGATATTCATCCTTACGTCCCTGTCATCCATCGATCTCATCTGTACTATCAGTGGCAACACGAACGAAGCTCAATATCTCCGCTTCTACTCGAGGCACTATTTGCATGCGCAGGGAGGCTATCGGACGACCCAGCCCAAGGAGCACAGTGGCTCGCATTAGCAAACAGTGAGGCGACAAACATACCTACGCACCTGTACACCACGTCGTATACTGACTGCGAATTATCTTGTTAGGGCACGAATCTAGTTTTATGGACGAACCTCGCCTCAGTACGATACAAGCTCTGCTTCTACTGTTGAAGGCCCGAGAGTCACGGCCTAAGAAAGGTTATTATTACCGTTCTTGGCAAACTGTCAAAACAATCATCTCCATGGCGAAAGATCTGGATATCCATGAGCATAACAATCTCCACACGGAAGGCAGGTCTTGCGACTTGAATCCTGTAGAATGCTTGGTGCAGACACGGGTCTGGCAGGCCCTTCTGGTTGTCGAAGTCATGATAGGGGCGCCGCAGGGTACGTCTTTTGATTCTCGTAGTATATATACTGGCTGACTATTTCCAGGGCGCTCCGATTACGGTGTGGACCATGAGACAGTAAATACGAGTCCAACTTTGGATATCAGAGGCCTTGATCAGTTCGAAATGGATCGGTCAAGGCAATATGCGTACTTCGTCCGAAATGCACGCCATATTCGCATCATTGCCGACATATATCATAAGATAAAGAAACAAAAAGATTGGGGGGCTAATCCTAAGTTCGTTGAAAAGAACCCTCTCTTTACCGACTGGCTTCAGAGTTTACCACCGGATCTACAAGTCAACTATCCTCCCGATGGCTCACCACCATGGATTCCATCGCATTTTGTCGGAAATATGCACTCCCACTGTCATCTTGGGATTATCCTGTTGCATCGTCCACAATTAATAGCCTCCAAATCTTTTGCGGCAGGGGGAGGTTGGAAGATGCATATGGCGTTATGCTACTCTTCGGCAAAATACCTTTGTAGGCTCCAAGAAGCCATTCTGAACCGCTTTGGGCTGTCTGGCCTGCTTTTCATGCAAAGGGGCATAAATTTCACAATATACACCATCTTGACATGCACAATGCTGCACCTTGTGAGGATTCTGGGCCTTTTATGGTATTGACGGTCAGTTAACGCTACAACAGGTGGCCATAACATCTCCAGACCCGAATTTTCATACGGACGCGCGGGAATACTTCACACGACACATGCGAATACTTGAGCGTTGTTCTTCTGCTTGGCCTATGCCAGAGTTACAAGCGCAAATCGATTCACTGCGTTTCGCCTTTTCAGCTGATGTGAACCGACCTTTCGATTTGAAGCCAACTTTCCCATATGGGAGTCCCTCCGAGCCATATCACCCAAGCCCGCCAATAGATTCACATTACGCTTCTCAAATCAGTCAAGTACCTGGCGTTCAAAGTAGAGTGGGTTATGCAGCTTATCCTGTAACTCCTCCAATATCAGCTGGTACTGAAGATTCAAAGTCCGATTCCTCTCAGCTCCAGCCCTTGGGATTAATCCCCTCCCAATCGATCTCCACCCACGGAATGAATGCGCCTTTGGTTGATGAAAATAGCTGGGATCCTACTCGTATTATCAAGTAAGGAACCCCTTTCCCAAGAAAAAAACATTTAAACCCCGAGAAATGGCCGCTGACTGTTACAAACCGTGTAGTCAATGGGATATGGCATTTTCAATTGGTACACCCACTGTGACAACAAACTCCCCACCAATGGCTCTGAGCAATCCTGCTCAGGCTGTTCAACCTTCTTTACCTGACCATTTCCCCGTACAATATGAGCAGCAATCAAAGGTTACCTCGGTCGCGCCAGCTCCCATGCCGCAAACTCAATTCACCGGGCAACAAGTTTTGTTCACGGCGCGAGATTGGCAACAAAGTGTAGCTAGTGTGTACGATCCAAACGGTCTCAAACGGCGGTGGAATTATTCAGTCGACCTAGGAACCGAAGGCACTTCAAAGCGCCAGCGGTAACGCGTTCTATTCAGCACAGCTGGGAGACTCGGGGCTGTCGTCAAAACGCGGGGGTCACTTCTAGAGTTCCTGGTTGCTGCAATTTATAGCGCCCGCCAGAGATATTCGCTCTTTTCACCTTGGCGTGTCTTCTTGGTAGCTGGTTCCTGTAGGTATGCTGGTCATGTTACTTTGCTCCCAAAGCAGACATGCTTTCCATGTACAAATGATAGCTTATCCAAATGAGTACCACACAACGCTAAAAGTTTTTAGCTACTGCTTCTCTCTCTCTCTTTTTCTCTTGTGTAACATAAGGATCTTATTTCAAATCAACGCTGTAATGGCATATGGTCTATCACTCCGCATTTTAACAGAGCGTCCGCCCAGTGAAATTGTTTTCATTTACTCTGGCATTATGTGTTGGGCCACTTCAGTCGACCGAGATAAATCTCCATCGGCTTGCAGTGGCCTCTATTCTATGACGATCCCAGTTGATACTATAATCATAAGGAAATTATGAGACAGGCAGGAATAGAGACGTGGTATAGTGAAAAGTGTAAGATTCGCAGTATAGATTACAAACCAAGCACGCCGTCGAGAATAGATTTAAGAAATGTTATGCGCAAGTTGTGGGGGTAATAATATTGCTGTAAAATATGCACTTGTAGCAGGAGGATTTGACCTGCGCAAGGCTAAACCTTGATGTGTGTAGGACATTCGAATTATTCATTGCCAATCGGGGCTCTCTTGGTCTTAGGAAGTGCTGATGATGCCCAAATACTAGGCATGAGTTGGTAGCCAGGAGAAGCCAACGTGTTGGGCAAACCCTTCGAGAGTTAATTGCGTCGATTGATGCCGATGCGCTCTTCACGCGAGCGGACTATTCTCGCCTTGTCCCCTGGCAATGGCTTGAGCTCATCGCTGGGGTCAAGATTGACATTGGAGCTGGTGCTGGCATGGCCTTCGGTACGAGTTTCTTTGGAGAGCTGTCGGAGCCGTGATTGTTCAAAAGTCGCAAGGTCTTCGGAGGTTATAGCTATAGCGGTGGGTTTGCGACGCAACATATTTGATCGTGATACCGAAGCTATGAGGATAATAATGAGTAGTGACTAGAGAGGCTTGCCGCTCCCACGGGAGTTGTCTGGAGTATGCTTCTGTCGCGCAGCACGTGACTTTGTAGCATTTAGAGGTAACGAACATTTTTAGTCTCCCTCTTATCCAGTCCTTAGATATCCATCAACAAGGATGCTCCAACAACGGATGGTGCTTCTACGCCCTCGGCGTGCCAGGGCAATAGAAGGGACTCTTTCATCAATTCGTCGGTTTTCGGCTACGTATTTACAAGCGAAAGATTCCAATCACTCCAGTAAGTGTGCTCCGCTATAGTCTCCGTCCGCCCAGTTCACAGTTGCATTGCTCTCGTCTTACTTTCCCTCCCTCAACTGGTCTCTGTCCTGGACACTTGTTGTTATCGTCCGGGCATACTATCATATCTCAGTCCACAGTCACTCGTCTTTCTAACTAATGCAGATGCGAATGCAACCGAGGGTTCCGCAGCCTCTTCCGCCGCCGGACGTCCCAGTACGCAAACCAGAAGAAACAACATTCCGCCGGCGAACCTGAACATTCGGAGCGTCAACCAAGAACGACCTCGTCCCCGACGGATAGTAGATGCGAGATCTCTCGCCGCCTCTCAAGCCACTGGCCAACCAGCAAACATCCTTAAGAATCCCAGGGCTCGCAATCCTCGAGGCAACCGATCCACCGCTTCTCGGGGCCCTAGAGCTGGGCCAAAGAAGAAGGTTCAATCTAAAGATGGGCGAGCTGGCCGTTCTCGACGCACCGAAAGGTCTGGCCAGGAAGATTCAACATCCAATTCAGCATTCCATGAAGCCTCAATCAACGCTGTCTTCCGAGAGCTCGCAGAACAAGCGGCGCCCAAGCCTGTCCAGTACAATCCCGAGTCGATCTCCTTAGCTTCACTGAAGGAAACATGGCCATCTCTACCCACCGACATTGACGCTCATACTGCTGGAGTCGTTGAGAAGCTGTCTCTATTCGGCGATCGCTACGCAAATGATTATGTACCTCCAAATGAGCTGGGCAAGCGACTTTATCAGGGCAAATTTGTCCGCTTTTCGAGTGAAGAGGAAAAAGCTGAGGCCATCTCTGAAGCGAACAAGCTATCGCAAGAACGCGCAGACAAGTTGTCCCAGCGAAAAGGCGATCTTGTGGAACCACGTCATGTCGACTTCAGTCCACTCAACACCAAGGACCAAGGCTCACTTCTTGGACTTCTTGTTCAGGGCAATTATCCTAAGTCTAAAGCCAAACAGGCGGACAACCTCTCAATTGTTGACAGTGTCTCTGAAAACCTCAGAAACAATGCAACGTATCACACGGTCGGCAAATCCTCTGCGTTCATTGCGAAGTTGGACTCGCTTTTAGCCGCCAGTCGCATGACAAAACGCGCCTGAGAACCTTGTTTTCTGATACCATCAGTATCCTTACTATGTACCTATACTTTTGCAGCTTTTCATGATCCCTTGTTATCCTTGTCATTGTTTACATTTATGCCTTGCAAGTGACTGTAGAATACATTACTCTCTGAAATAAGTTACAGAACTCGTGTTCATATCCCCATCTGAGTTCACTCAAAGCTGGTCTTTCAGCAGTGTATTTCCTCATTACGCCCGCTCCATAGCCTTCCTTGTAGCCTCAAACAGTTCCTTCACTTCCTTCTGACCTTTCTCTGCAAGCTTTTCCATCTGTTCTTGGGCCTTCCGAACGTCATCTGGCCTGGCAATCTTCTTTTTCTGCAAATCCTGAAGACGTTTATGTACAGCACTGCGTGAATCACGGACGGCACCGGCAGCTTTCTCCATTGCCGCCTTTGCCAGAGCGATCGTTTGATCCCGAGACTCTTTAGTCGGTGGGGGGATCGTGACGTTGAGCTGAAGAGTATTGTGAGGGTCGGCTTGCGGAGTTAACGACAAGTTGGAGGAAATTATTGACGATCGAATGGGCTTCACATGCTATATCAAAGACAGTCTGTGTCAGAACTAAGACTCGAAAAATATTGAGAGAATTTGTCGGCTTCACGATAGTAGAGACAATTTCAAGGCACCAGTCAGTAACTCACATCTTCGTCAGAGGCCAAGATAGTCACCATCCGTCCACCCTTAGGAACAACTTGGGCAAGATCGCCCAGCTTGATCGATTGCTTGCTGCTCTTGTTCAGCTGCACACGAAGACTCTCAATTGAAGCGGTATTGAACCTCCCCCCCACACGCATCTTAGAGAGCTCGTCTCTGAGTCGAGACAGGGCAGCCGCTATGCCATCATGCAGCTGTGAAAAATCATGCGGGTCTTCAGAACTTGCGCCTACTTTTGGCAACGGCTTCCCAGAATCTGCACCAGATGTAGCTTTTGTCTTGTCCTTCTTTTTACACCAAAAAGGCGAACTGGAAAAGCTTCTTTTGTCAGACGGAATTGCTACCTTATGCTGAGTCCAAGGCCGAAGTTGATGCTCAGAAATCAAGTTATAGCGCAATCCAGTAAACGTTGAGCAGCGACGCATATAACTGAGGCCGGTAACTGCCGCACGGCGTTGCATTTTCGCTCTTCTTCTGCTTTTCAGATGCCCGACTTTGTTGGGTATGGGTCCTATATGCTTATCAGTAATAAGAAATCACGCAGGGTACAGTTGCTCGAAGCAAACTGCGCGCAAGAATAGTTATAGACGAGGTTGGTAGGATTTAGTAAGATACACTGCCGAGGCAAAGGGAACAGAGCCACTTCCTGATCACGCGTCTCCTAGCGAGCCACCGATGTCTCCGCGTAGTAAATTACAAGATTAGTACATTTAGAACACAAGCAGCTCGCCATGGTAGCTATGACGACCTACAAAATGGTTATGGAAGGCTGTTTCAAATGGCAATTCTAACAAGTCGCCTTTCTCAAAGTCTAACGGTGGTGCGGGAGATACAGAGGCAATGTCTATAGGGGCAATACACTTTGGTTTGGCAAAGGGCTCGTGCAGTCATACGTAAGAAGAGCATTAAGATGATAAAAAAGTTCATATATAAAATTTTCGTAAATTACTTTTTGCAATTTTGTACCCGGTCATGAATAAACACGCCTCATCTAAAAGGAAATTCCGTAGACGACGTTAAGGTCTCCAATCTAAGGTGAAGCAAAGAAATCGGTCACTTTGCGCAAGTTGGATAGTGGGACTGAAGGGTGAATGATAGAGGCAAGGGCAATTGTATGGTGCCGCACCTAGAGCATGATAGGATCGCAGAGATTTGTTTACCGAGTGGCCATGGCCTTGGTGATAAGTCTCTTGAGAGCAAGCTCCTTCTTCTTGAGATCTTCAGGAGTCGAGTCTTCGATCTCAAGCTGAGCCATGGCATCGCTGAGTGCCGATTCGATCTTCTCCTTGTTGCCACGCTTCAGCTTCAGCGACATGGTGGGGTCGGAAACAATCTCCTCAACACGCGAGATGTAGGACTCGAGCTGTTGGCGAGACTCGAACTTCTTGGTGAAAGCCTCATCGCTAGACTTGAACTTCGCAGCGTCTAGAAAATGTCAGTATGTCTGCATCGATCTCTGACTGCGTCAAACGTACCGTCAATCATCTGCTCAATCTCAGTGGTGGAAAGCTTGCCGACGGCATTGGAGATGGTAATGTTGGCACTACGTCCAGAGGACTTCTCGGTAGCAGTAACCTTGAGGATACCGTTGACATCAACCTCGAAAACGACCTCGAGAGCGGCCTCTCCAGCCCTCATGGGGGGGATGGGAGCGAGGGTGAACTCTCCCAGAGAGGTGTTGTCAGCGCAGTTGGTACGCTCACCCTGGTAAACGGGGAACTGCACGGTTGTCTGGTTATCGACAACGGTGGTGAAAGTGCGCTTCTTGATCGTAGGGACAGTCTGACCACGGGCCACAACAGGAGCGAAGATGTTACCCTCCATAGCAACACCGAGAGAAAGGGGAACGACATCAAGCAGGAGGAGGTCCTGGGTTTCAGCCGAAGAAGCCTTTCCAGACAAGATACCGGCCTGGACGGCGGCACCATAGGCAACGGCCTCATCGGGGTTGATGCTCTTTAATTCAAATTCGTTAGGACAAGACTTGTTAGACAGATGGCGAGAGTAGCACTTACCTTCTCAAGCTTCTTGCCATCGAAGAAGTCGCTAAGCAGCTTCTGGATACGAGGGATACGGGTGGAACCACCAACGAGGACGATCTCATCGACCTTGCTCTTCTCAAGGCCGGAGTCCTTGAGGACCTGCTGCACAGGCTCGAGAGTACCCGAGAAAGACTTGGCGTTCAGGTCTTCAAAACGAGCACGAGTGATAGAAGAGTTGAAGTCCTCGCCATCGAACAAAGAGTCGATTTCCACAGTAGTCTGGGTAGCGTTGGACAAAGTACGCTTAGCACGCTCGCAGGCGGTTCTGAGACGACGGAGGGCTCTCGCGTCACCGGAGAGGTCCTTGCCAGTCTTACGCTGGAACTCCTTCTTGAAGTGGTCCAGGAGGTTGGTATCGAAGTCTTGACCACCAAGGTGGGTATCTCCAGCAGTAGCCTTGACAGTGAAGACACCACCCTGGATGTTAAGGAGAGACACATCGAAAGTACCACCACCAAGATCGTAGATGAGCACGTTACGCTCCTTATCAGACTTGCCGGAGCCAAGGCCATAAGCAATCGCTGCTGCAGTGGGCTCGTTGATGATACGGAGCACGTTGAGACCAGCAATGGCACCAGCATCCTTAGTAGCCTGGCGCTGGTTGTCGTTGAAATAAGCGGGCACGGTGATGACTGCCTTCTCGACCTTCTTTCCGAGCTTGGTTTCGGCAACCTCTTTCATCTGGAGTGATCTGTCAGTATCGCAAGAGGGAATGTAGCAAGCAATTCCGCGTGATTGGGATGAAAAGGAATGTTACCTTCATCAAAACCATAGAAGAGATTTCTTGGGGACTGAAAGTCTTGGTTTCGCCGAGATACTCGACCTCAACCACAGGGTTTCCACCCTGATCAACAACCTTGAAGGGCCAGGACTCAACATCCTTCTTGACAATGGGGTCCTCGAACCGCCGACCGATAAGACGCCTGTATTTGATTAATAGTGAACATATGTCCAGCGAAAAGCTGCTTACTTGATGTCAAAGATGGTGTTCGTAGGGTTCATAGCGGCCTGGTTCTTCGCGGCTTCACCGATCAAGCGTTCCTTGTCGGTGAAAGAAACGAAGGATGGGGTAGTGTAGCTACCCTGCTCGTTGGCAACTGCATGTTTATAAGCTCACCAGCGCCGTATCTAGAGGACACAGGTAACGACATACTGATCTCAACATTGGTACCCTCGTAGTTGGCCACACAAGAGTAGGTGGTTCCTAAAGTATCTCGTCAGTCATTACTTGGGACAACACGGTAGGGAAATGGCTCACCAAGATCAATGCCGATGGCACCTTCGTAAACTTCGTCGGCCATTTTGACAAATGTGTATGTCTCAAGACAGATAGGATAGAAAAATTGAAATGATGCCAAAAGGCAGGACGATTGTTGGAGGAGAGGAAGACTAAATAAATTTTGCCCCAGGCGCTGGAGTGGGAGCGGTTAAAATTTGGATGAAAAAAAAAGAAACCCACTTTGCAATTTTTCCTTCCTTCCTCGACTTTTTTTTTTTTTTTTTTTTTTTTTGCCCCTTCATTTCTCACCCAATCCGCTTCTTCGAGGACTGCCGGTTTTGGCGCGTTCTCGGCTGAGCTAAACCTGGGTTTCAAGCCCTGGTTGGCTGCTGGACTTCACTTCTTAGATAATCAGGCGATTCTTTCTTCGCTCTTTACTACTAGTCGATAGTACTCAGATTGGGGCACTGGGTAATAGTACCTGTCGAGAAGTGTTGACTATGCTTCACTAGGATTTTGGTTCCCTTCTCCATGTTCAGTATGCAAGTTTGTTCCCTAAGATTCTTCATAAAAGCTTTTACCATACGATTAATCGGATTTGGTTTATCACACTGTGAGTGTAGAAAATTTCTCGTATAAGCCGTCCAGTAAGCCCGCACGATCCTTGACAAAATTGTGTTGGAAAGAGAAGAGTAGGCTGCAAAGGGTCCGACTGTGCTCCTCCAATCTTTCAGCGAAGGTAGGCCCCTTATGACCTTGACTTGTACATGGTTGGTATGATAAAACACAATTCAGCCTACAGCTATCTAGTCCAAGCATCAGTTCTTGATACCTTAGGCACTAAAGCGGGTAGCTACTCCACTTGTATCCCAAACAGTCGAAGAGTCACTGCTCGGACATCTTAATGGAGGCTCTTTCTACGCCCTTAAACCAAGACAGCTTCGATCTACACCTCGCTTGTTATACACTTGAGAGGTCAGTGAGAAGAGACATATTTCGACAAGTCGTCACCACAACGTTATTTGCATCTCTTTGAGACTCGAAGTCCTGTCACCCATTCGCTTTTCCTCACTCTGCTACCAAAAGACTATTTACTTGTAAGTGTCTGCTTGGACCGTTTGTGAAGAACAGGCTGGGACTTTCTATCAATAATCGCAACAATGTACGATTCGATGTTATTTTCTCTAACAGCAATCCGACTGCAGTGATTCCGATAGTGTCTGCCCCGCTACCCCCGCTTTTCCAGATGGACATCGATCTGAGCAGAAGGAATAAAAAGCCCCGCCCTTTGCTAGAATCTGAACGGGAGAGACTAGAGGAGTTCATTGATTCTATCCATTATTCAGCTAGGTATGCCGCAGGCAAGCGACAATCTTTTGGTGTGCCTCGACCTTACAGTAAACACAGATACTCAGATGACCAGTTCGAATACCGCCATGTCCAACTTCCCAAAAACATGCTCAAGAAAATCCCTGCAGACTATTTTGACAGTTCAAAGGGAACGCTAAAACTACTGTGGGAGGATGAATGGCGAGCACTTGGTATCACACAAGTACGTAAGAAGAGGTCGAACAAATTTATCACTGTAAGAGGTCTAATACCTTTATCAGAGCTTGGGTTGGGAACATTATGAAGTGCACGAGCCAGAACCACATATTCTTCTATTTAAGTAAGTATGGTGACCCTGCCATCGTTCTCTATTCCTAACCAACGCATATAGGCGCCCCTTGAACTATCAGCCGCCAGTATCACAGTAACTCGTCAGCTGGAACATTCCCGATGCCAACCTTGCCCCCGTCGCCTCAGAAACACCAATACGATATTCAAAAACTACAGTCACTGATAGTGGAGCTACGCATGCAAGAAGGCCCATATGATTAGATTGCATTCAGAAATCTCATCCTGTTGAGATATGCTTCTTGCTACCAAAGAATGCCCACAATTATCATCTGAACTTGAATACCTCCTGTTATCATACCACTCTCTTTTAGAGCACAATTCCTACGCTACATTCATGGCCAGCCATTGCTCCCATTGTGTGGCCGTGAAGCTGCTGCTGATACCTGGTTCCTCGACGCCCTAACCAGCGGAATCAGTGCACCAAATCGCTCAATTAATAATGAGACGGCTTACATTGAAATATACGGTCGGAGATACATGGACGCCGATTGTTCGACCTGACTGTTATATCTAGTTAGGATTCAATGTTGAGCACAGTAACAATATTTCAATGGCGCACCTTGACCATCAATTTGATATCATTCGTCACCTTGTTGCCGGTATTCAACTGTCCATCAGCAATAACTTCGCTGATGTTCAATAATTCGAGCATGTCGTGTTCATCCACACCAACTGTCGCGGCTATCTTCGCAAGTCTCTGATATGTCTTGTTGCGTGTCTCGTTAACAACACTGACATCAAAGAATTCTTCTTGGTGACTGAACAGTGCAGCGCTAAATTCCCAGAACTTGTCTGGAGCTATTTTCAACACCGCCGCACCAGCTTCATGCGTCAGAGTGGATGATGGATGCCAAGGTTGAACGTGCTGACGAAAGACAACCTGAAGTCTTGATTGATAATTTTGTAAGATAATTGGTCTCACCGATGTGTAGAATGTGCTGAATAGCTTTGCGGAGTACTGGAAGTAGTATATTTAGTACACTCTTCCTGCGTAGGGTGCTGTATAAGTACTAACAGGGCAGACATAATCAAGGTCTTCGATCATCAATGCGTTAGTCATCGGGGTACAGAAGAGCATTGTGAGTATTAGGTTAACATACATAGTTCGAGGGTATGCCATGGTTGCTGTAAGTTGGCTGTCAACAACTTCTGACCCGAAAATTTGGGATGAAGAGCCATTATCTTTACACCGACTATAGTCAACCCTTGTCCTTATAGTATAGATACTAAGTAGTAGTGAGCTGGAAAGAAAGTGCCCCTCTACACAGCCCGTGCTTATCTGCGGGGGTAGAGTGATTACACATCAATTAACTAGTTGGTCTAACGTTAGCTAACTAACTAATTATAATTGATTAGTCAGGTCATCATATGCTAAGATAACTAACTGACAGTAGCGTGCGGGTCAGCTATCAACATGATTCTATACAAAGAGACAAGTTTACTTGTTATGATAATATATCTTAACCAGTGTGATAATTATCACTATATATGTGTACATATATAAACATATTCATCAAGTTTTTCTATAAAATTCCCTGATCAGAATAGAATACTGTTTTATAACTTAAAGAGTTTTTATATTCTCAAAAAGTTATACGCTTCATAAATACTAAGGACTACTGATAACATGAAACATTATTTTCATAATCTTCAAAGTTCATCATAGCATCAAAGAAGATCTATTAGCAATTCTGACATAGAGCAATGACTTATATATGGTATAACATACGTGACTGACTCGGATGGATGGCCAGCGCGGCCGTGATAAATGTTAACTAACCTTTTTGGTAATTGATTGTCAATCAAGATAGTACTTGAGCTACTGAGCATCAGTAAAGAAAAATGGTTCATCCTCATGTATACACTTATTGAAGCTTACTACACTTGGTTTGACCAATGATAAGTAACTAGCGCTCGAGTCGCCCTACATGTTTATGCAGAATCTGAAGTGGTGGTACGTAGTTTGGCTGGCGGCACGGACTTTGGCCAGGTAGAAGGAAGATATACATATCCATATTGAGACGCCGTAGTGTTCATTTGATGCCCGCATCAAATAATCCGTTGCGAAGCTGAACCCTCTATATGTGGTCTCCGAAAGTACTTCATGAACCTAAATTAATCTGTAAGAGACCGTCTGACAAACACACCAAACCATGTCTCTCGCTGGTATCTCACAATGGCTTGAGGGCATAAAGTATAACAGGGTATTGAGGTTGATTGGTACGCTTCGGGATCGGTGGTCTACACAAGCCAGTTGAGTTACAGCCAATGGACATAAGGTTTGCTAACGGGGACCAAGTGCCCTTTGACTGAACAGATTAAGATCTCTAATATCCATGGAGATAGCAGTCCATTGAGACCTCACAACATCGTACTCCCCCTTCACCTCCACTCTGCACACCCCCCTAGGGCCTCGTATACCAATAGGACCAGAAATGTACATGACACCGCGACGAGATGTGTGCGCGTTGCGAGCCCAGCAGTAATTTAATCGCCACTTGAAAGCCAGCAGCGCCATACGTAGGTCGGAACCAGACCCAAGGTTTGGCAGCGGTAATTTCTGCAACGCAGTAATGCACAGTGAAGTATGTGGACGGGAGCAGTCCCTGGTCGACGGGCTGCCATCTTGGAAGTTCAGAGGAGGCGGCTGTGACACAAACCGAGAAACGTCGTCAAGTCCATCCGATCCTTGCAATACTGAGGGCAATAAATTTGCATCTAGAGAAATAAAAGACCCAGACACCTGCTCATCCATCAAACCTGGGCTAAGTCGGGAAATCTGTCTGCTCCACAGAACCAAAAAAGCATCCTTAATTGCGTGTGCCACACTTAAAGGCCTCATGCATCTGTGCAGGCAGTCGCCGTCTTCTGCAGTTATTGGCTTCGAAACCCAGGCGAGACCATTCTGAGATAGTTCTAGTCTGTACCAATGAGCAAAATATACTGTACTAATCAGGACATACATACCCAGATCGATAGTATACAGGGGGTGCACGGTATGGAAATCGGTGTTCCAGCCAAACTCCTGCGACAGACAGTGGCCCCCCCAACATATAATTAAGTAGTCGTGTTTGGGATGAGACGTCCAAAACAGCCGAAATTAACTCATCTATATGTTCATGACTGGTTAATTTCAAAATGACTGAAGGACCATCTGCTCGCAAATACCTTTCAAACCCGAGAGCTTGTTCTTGTCAAGGGCTAGTTTCCTAAACGCTTGCCACTCAGGGTCTGTCGCTACATAAAAGTTTCCTTCCTGTAAGCGAGGCCAACTCAGGGGAAGGAAGCGAGTTTGTATAGTAGCGGCATGTTCTGAGTGGGGAGGAACATATTCGTCCGGGTCAAACTTCCCAGTCCTGGACGAGGCATCGAGGCCTGGCAGATTCTCCGGTGACTGATCAGTATCGTAGAGCGACTCATCAAACCGCAGGATAGCGAGTGAAGTTAAGAGATGAAGCGCTGTCCCACACAGAAAAAAGGTAGCTATGAATTTCCTGAAGCACTTGTGAGTAAAGGAAGTGATACCACGACACCTTTGGACTATGAGCTGCTCAGCATACCTGGCCCATGGGCGTTTAACCTGTAGTTGACGAATAGTGACCGAGCTTGAATCCCGAGGTAATGGTTGGCTTATCCGGAATGTTACCTGGGATTTTCGAAGTATTCGTCTAGCATGATACATTGAGAGAACTCGGCCGCCGGTTTCGATTATTCGAGAAACATTTCAAAACATCAATCGAGCTAAAAACCAATGTAGCTTTATTGCCCAGTTTGCTGGTATAGGTTGTAACGGATTAAACCAATCGACCAGGGCAAGGCTTACGCCCAGCAATTTTCAATTTCAGACTCAGAGAGGTATAGCGAATACCGTAGTATTAATGATTTGTAGAAATACTTACCACTGCCATAGTATAAGGAGCAGAAAGTGTTATTCCGCGTTAGTAGGCCCGGCCGCTGTAGCACGTGAGCCAAGCCATCTTAACAGCCATAGAGCTTCCCCAACTTCACATGATGTGCGGAGTACTGAGATAATGTGTCCTGATGTAGCTGGTCTTTTGCCTAAAAAACATCAGCCATTCTCCACTGTAATATCAAGCTATCCAACTTGATATACTCTAATTTTAATTTACATTCTATAATCCTACTCACGCCAAAGGGTGACCAAGGGTTGCATTGACGAGGCTCAGATGGCCTGGGCCCATACCAGTGTTGCCATCCCACACGCCTACAATGCATCCTCTACCCCTATGCCTTATTGCTATTCTTCGAACACATCATGTCATAACGCAACCAACTTTTGCTGCGCACACGTATCTTATTGCAAGTAACTCCTGGTGGGGTGGCTGCTACTGATTGTTATATATGGACGTTCAAAGAAACCAGGCAGAAATCTTTGGGGCGCCACACAAATCTTGCATTAGGATGGATTGACATGCCAAAAAATGGAGACATTCGTTACCGATTTTCTCTCATCCTCGCAATTGGGGTAGCTTTTATAGTGACCATTGGTGCCGCCTTCAGGATATATTTTCATTCTGGACAAGATGAATCCCCCGATGGTATAACGCGGATATAGGGTCAGCGATAACGTTGAGACGACAAGGATCGGGAATGTTGCATTGTCTAAATGTCAACAATAACCATCGTCGCACACTACTCACTGAAATGGCTACCTTACCTGTCAACATGGCCTAGAAGTATCCAATATCTAACCTACAACATCCGTGTGACTTGAAGAGTAACCCTGGAGGATGAGGCAAGTGAGTAGACTATGGCCAGTATGATGAATTTAGCCATGCCGTCTGAGATCCGTGATTCCAAGTTAACGTAGGGGGAGAAACATAAAATAGAATAAAAAACCAATTTCATTTGAAACATGCCAACGCCAATATACCCAGCCATGCATTGCCCGCTAAAAGCCAGATGCTACCAGTTTCTCACCTGCACAAAGTAGTCTGACCTGAACTCGAGTGGTCTCCACAAACGCCAGGATCCGTGCCAGAAAGTCGACATGTGCTGAGATCAATTACAGTGAGAGGAGATATTAGATATGACCTCAGCCAAGCAGGGACACATTACCCTATGAGGGTGCATCAATGTACTGTACAAAGCCGCAGGCGTGTGCTGCACCCTGTGCAAGGATAACCACGAGTCTGCCCAACCGGCATTCCAGATGTCGAGAGGCAGAGAACATATGAGACTTCAAGTTAAGTAATTATTTCATATAGAAGGTCCTGCTTCAAGTTCACCAAGCGTTCGGTTGTTATCTGAATAACGGACGTCTGCGTTCCTATTCGCAACTCCTCTCGATGCACGATTGCCTCGGAAACCGAAGTTCAGTGGAAAGTAAGATGCAGTGAAGATCCCTAACCTTTGGTCCCTCCGACCTGGCTGTGTCGAAGTGTCAGGCACAGGAGATGTGGGCTGGTGGTTAGATTGAGGCGCTCGCCAAAGGCGCAAGCGCGAGAAGCCCGCTCTGTGGGTCAAGGGGCGCCGTTGCGCATGCTGCTCCGGGAAACCCGACGACGACCGCAGAAAGTTCACTCTTCCACCTATAAAAACAGCCTGTGGCGGGTTTATAGGTGTCATTCGTGTCATGCCACGTCGACCCTGTCGTTCTGAACTAGCAGGCAATTCAGAAGTTTCTGCGCGAGGTTTCGGGATGTAGTAATCTGCTTTACATAGGGGACAGCAGGCCCGTCGACTTGTCAACCATGGGTCAACACAAGAAGCATGAAAAGCATGTCCACATGTAAGCCCCCGTATATCATCTTCATCCTCGATCGTATCGAGACAGATAGCACAAGTATCACCTGGATTTGCCAGGAAATCGGCAGGTACAGCGGTGCGGATATGGTCCTCAAGATCTCCAACATCCTCTACGATGACATGGCTGAGCGCGTGGTTACGGGGCTGCTCCGGGGCTGATATGTTGGCGTTGTCGTTTACTCCGATGTTTGCAGGGCTTGGCTCGGGATATCTCTGGCTCTTCTCTTCAGAATGTGGTAGCGTTGTCTCCAGGTTTTCTAGTGGTGCAGACGTCTGCGAAGTGTTCGAATCAACCCGCTGATGGCTTTTGAGTGGCGATGCCAGCATGGATGAAGGTGCGCCAAGCGAAGCAGATATCATGTAGTTCTCATCCTTGAGGCTTTGCGACCGGCTATTTGGTGCCGAAATCCCGCCTGCAGTGGAAAGGCCTTCATTCTCACGGGATGACCTCCATGCTTTATACTTGGTCAGTGGAAACCTCTCGTTGACGTCGTCCATAGTCATCAGCTTCTTTTCTCGGCGTCTTCGGTGCGTTCGTGGCATGGCGACCAGATCTATAGGCTCGCCTGTCTCTTCACTGCGTAGTTGGCGATTGCGTTGGTTATATCGAAAGCAATATTTCACACCAACGATTATCCTGGAATGCGATGGTCAGATAAGCATATTGGCGCAGCAAAAGCCTAGTGATACCAACTTGGACATACCATAGATTGGTGAAAACAACACCAAACCCGAGGGCGACGAAAAATAGTAGAGGCGAACTAGTAGGGCTTGAGCTGTTGTTATTCCCATTACGATCTGTACTAGTGGCACTGGAAGAGGAGCCTGTGGTCGTTGAGGACATGTCGACAGAAGAAGGCGATTGGGGAGAGGGGTGGACAACGTTCACTTGAATAGACTATGCCGAAGAGGGTGTCAAAGAATGGGAATTGTTGCGCGTATAGCAGCGTACTAAATGCAGTGTACCAAATTGACGAAGTAAAAAGACACTTCTTAATTATAGATTGTCTCTGCGAGGTTGGTCGACAATCCCATATAAGTTCATCTAGATGAGGGCACCAACTCCCAGGCTCATGTTAAAGGACGCCCCGGGAAGGTCATCACTGACACCGATATATTTGGAGCTTCCAGGCTTTCAAAATGGAGCCTAATCTGGTGTTGGATGCTCACCAAGTCCGATGGGGGGAGAGGAGGTGAAGTGAGAACAAATACTCCAACGTCGTGGTCGCCAAACACAGACACCTAAGACTTGGGCGTCCGAGTCACGGGGGCAGGCGATCGATCCATCATGTCGGAACCCACTGCGGGGACGGACGGGTAGTAAAATTAAACAGACACAGCCAATTCAGGAAACATCGTCATGGCCCTCAGGATTCAACCACTTGTAGCTACTAGCACGAACCCAGTCTTCAACAAGGTCGCTATCGCCTGCACAATACCAGCAGCGACATAAAGAGAAACCAGACAGGTGGACAGAATGGACAGCACAACTTCAACCTCGCATATAGACAGAAATCCCGTGGTTTTCTTTGATATAGCCTTAGGAGGTATGTACATCAAGTGATACAATCTGTTGCAACCCCGTTCTCCTGACCCAGTCAAGCTACAAAAGCACGTCCATTTAAAAACTGGAAATGAGGTCCATCAATATGTCGATTGGCTGGTGTTGTGCTGCTACTGGTTCATACAGTATTAAAGCTTGCACTATGCAACGAATTGAATACTAAATGGATAGTAACTGAGATATCACTGTGACAGGCGAGCCTCTAGGTCGTATAAAGATGGAACTATTTGCCGATGTTACGCCCCGAACAGCAGAGAACTTCCGCCAGTTCTGTACGGGAGAAAGTAAAAATGCACAGGGACGACCGCAGGGATACAAGAATAGCAGATTCCATCGAGTAGTATGTTTATGAGAGGAACCCAATAGGCGTTTGGATGGAGAGATGCTAATCCTATCCCATCGGAAAAGATCAAAGACTTCATGATCCAAGGTGGCGACTTCGTCAATGGAGATGGGACGGGATCTTGTACCATTTACGGTACTCCAAGGTTCTCGGATGAAAATTTCCTATTGAAGCATGATCATGCTGGCCTACTTAGTATGGCAGTAAGTCCATGAGCCACAAGACACCCATCGAACTATACAATGACTAATTCCCCTAGAACTCTGGTCCGAACACAAATGGGTGTCAGTTTTTCATTACAACAACTGCAACCCCATTTTTGAATGGCAAGCATGTTGTTTTTGGTAAGGTGGTTGAAGGGATGGATGTCGTGCGGATGATTGAGAACACCAGAACGACGCGAGATAAGCCCAACCAAGATGTTCTGATTGTGCAATGTGGGGAGATGTGACACAATGATCGAAGGATGTTTTAGCATCAAGCCAGTGGCATGATATTTTCCATTTATGTTATACAGAGATAAAAAGAAAAGAGCCATAAGCATTAAACCCAGAAAAAAAAAGGTAGCTGTCCTTTCGTGGATTTCACTATCGGTCACTTAAGTTCTGTCAATCCCACTAGATGTTGGCTACAGCATAACCAACAACCTATAACTTCAACTTGCCAAGGTAATCAGAAGCCAAGCTGACAGCTTCGTCGACTCTGTCGGGATTGACTCCATTGCCGACTGAAGTAGCTCCTTTACCTCCCGCCTTTCCCCCGACTGCACCAGAAACGATAGCTGCCCACTCACTAGCGGAGGCACCGGCCTCGCTTGATGACTATACAATCATTGATTGTATTAGTTACAATGACATAGGGCCGGAGTTATAACGATAACGACTTACCTTCGACACGTAACAGCCATGGGCAACACGGCCTTGATCGGTGCTTGCAGCCAAAACGTATACCGACTTCTCGGGTAACTTTGACTTAACGTAATTTAGAGATTCGCTAATCGCTTTGGAATTCGCAGAGATGGGGAGCTTGGCGACAAGCCAACTTCTGTCTTGATTTTCCGGGGCTTGGAAATAATTAGTTATGGTTTCGAGCGCGACTTTTGATTCGAGTTTTTGTAGAGCCTTTTGACCATCGAGAACCTCCTTGTTGATACGTGCGAAACGTTCGCGAAAGGCGGATTTCTGTACAGCAGAAATCGAAAGCTGATTGAGCTCGGCCTGGATCTGCTTTGCCTCCTTCTCTTTTTCTGGAGTTAAGGGCATTGCTTCTAAACGATCAAGCCTTTTTTGGAACTCCGCTGCCAAACGCTGCACTTCATGCGCATCTTCTCCGGTCACAGCGATAATTCTGCGGATACCCTTGGCGATACCGCCCTCTTCCAGAACAATGAGATCTTTAATGTCCCCTGTCTTCTGCACATGGGTACCCCCACAAAATTCAATGCTGACCTCTTTCCAACGCGGATCCTTCACATTCTGGAGTATCTCACCCAGCTCCACACCAACGGAGACAACGCGGACCGGGTCGGGATAAGTTTCTCCAAATACGGCACGAACTCCAGAGATCTCGCGGGCTGTTGCAAGAGGAAGCTCTTGAGAGTAGACAGTACAGTTTTGTCGAATATACTCAGTCGAGATCTCTTCAATCCGAGCCAGATCTTTGTCCGAAATAGCAGACTTGTGAGAGAAGTCGAACCTCAGCTTCTCCGCTGCGACGAGGGAACCCTTTTGCTCCACACCGTCCCCTAAAACAGTTCTGAGCGCAAAGTTAAGAATATGCGTTCCAGTGTGGTTGTTCCTGATCGGCCAACGGCGCAGTTCATCATATTCGCAGATGACAGTATCACCTACTGAGATGGAGCCATATTTCATGAAACCAGTGTGCAGGACGTATCCAGCATAAAGCTGAACATCACCTACTTCAAGCTCGGATTGTCCATCGATGACAATT
The DNA here is from genome assembly GCF_003184835.1 of Aspergillus costaricaensis CBS 115574. Lineage (NCBI taxonomy): Eukaryota > Fungi > Ascomycota > Eurotiomycetes > Eurotiales > Aspergillaceae > Aspergillus > Aspergillus costaricensis. Next base: position 966,681 of record NW_020291808.1, read on the forward strand.
TTACCCGTGTCATTCTCTTGCCCACCCTGTTCAGCGTAGAAGTTCGTTCGGTCAAGGATGATTCCAAGTTGCTCGCCGTCGGGCACCTCGTCCGTAGATGAATGGAACATCTTGCCCTGGTATATGGCCTTGACTTGGGCGGTAATGTTACCCTTTCCAAACTTGGCAGTGTCATCAGTCTTGGGGACGTCATTCATGGCTTCGAGCTTGCCCAGATCGTGAACATCCAACTTGACCGTCTCAGCGGAAGTTTTCTTCTGGCCTTTGCTTGCTTCCTTTGCTCGCGACCGCGCTTCCTCGAACTCCCGGTCATCGATCTGCAAGCCCCGTTCTTCTGCCATTATACGAGTAAGGTCGACCGGGAATCCGAACGTGTCATAGAGCCTCCAAACATCGGCGCCGTGCAATTTGTCGGCCCCCTTTGCCTTAGCCTGCTGGGCATAATGTTCAAATTGCCGCTCGCCGCGATCCAGAGTCTTAGCAAATGACATCTCTTCTTCGTCTAATATTTCCATGACGTCCGGTTGTTTCCTTCTCAGTTCCGGAAACATATCGCCCAGTTGATCAACGACTGTTGGAACAATCTTTGAGAAGAAGTTGCCGATCTCGACACCAAAATATTTTCTGGCATATCGAGCACCCCGGCGGAGAACACGACGGATGACATAGCCGCGGCCATCATTATTTGGAACCGCACCATCTGAGATTGCAAACATCAAGGTCCGAACGTGATCCGCTATGACACGATAGGCAGTATCAATACCATCAGAATCATCACTACCGAAGGATCCACGGTATTCCCTGGCTCCGGTAACATCTCGAATGGTTTGGAATATGGGAGTGAACACATCTGTATCGTAGTTTGACGACTTATTTTGCAAGATAGACACCAATCTCTCAAACCCCATTCCGGTGTCGACATGCTTGTTGGGCAACGGCCGCAGGGATCGATCTGTTTCACGATTGTATTGGATGAAAACGTTGTTCCAAATTTCCAATACATTTGGGTCATCTTGATTGACTAGATGAGCAGCATTACGTCCACCGATTCGGTCATAGTGAATCTCGCTGCAAGGGCCACATGGGCCTTGATCACCCATCTCCCAGAAATTGTCCTTCATGTTGCCTGGGAGAATATGATCCTCCGGGACGCCAACGGCTTTCCACAGATCTTTGGCCTCGAGATCTGGCTCTAGACCACCTTCCTTATTTCCTTCGAAATAGGTAACGTAGAGACGTCCGGGATCTAAACCGTAGATCTTGGTTAACAATTCCCAAGAATAGCGAATCGCATCCTCTTTGAAATAGTCCCCAAAACTCCAGTTGCCGAGCATTTCAAAGAACGTCTAATAATCAATTGTGCATTAGCATCATAAAAGCCACGGATTTGGTGGCGTTCTCTCACATGATGATAACTATCCTTGCCCACGTCGTCGAGGTCCTACATTTGCGAGAATCAGTAGATGCTCAAGTCTCTTCGACTAACCCAGCCTTTCATTTCTGGTGGCGATCATGCGCATTGCACTTACATTATGCTTTCCTCCTGCGCGAATGCACTACAGGTTGTGTTAGAATTAGCTAAAAATGGTAGGGTTAAAGTACTGACTTTTTGAGTGTTGACTGCACTTTTCAAGTTTGCGAAATCAGAGTGAGGATCCACCGTTCCTAAAAAGATCGATTTGAACTGGTTCATTCCAGCATTGGTAAATAGCAAGGTTGGGTCAGAATGAGGAACAACGGGGGACGAGGCAACTGGCGGTTTTTAATATGATCAGTTTTGACCGAGAAATTGCCCCGAAAAGAATACTTACCAAAAGTGTGGCCATTTTCTTTGAAATATTGAAGGAACGTATCACGGACACGTTTGGAGGTCCATTCCAACTTAAGATCATTATCTGAAGCCATACTGAATGGTCTTGTGATGGTTTTTGCAGGCAAAATATTTGAGAGTGGGGGAGTGTGAAGGTGGTAGAATGTTCTGGGTTGCGACCTAAAGGGTGAAGATAGATGAGTCAAAGCCAGTTCCCCCTCCTTTATGAACCTATGAATACGCATCAAGCGAGTCGTCGGTTGTAACATCCAGTTTTATTTAGTTTGAATGTTCACCCTGTCATGTGCAGTACCATAATTAATATATAATTTGATTACCAGATCTATTCCCTCATCCACCAAGAAAGGGGAAGGGAAAAAAAAAGGTCAGTGGTTGTGTGGCTAATGGCACATGCTGGTGAGGAAATCAATCACGGGAAAAAGCGCCCCGCAGAGAGTTACCCTGAGGGTGATCAGCCTCTGGCAAAGAGATTCGGTCGGTTGCATATCAGTATGTTTCTGCACCATCTATCCTATTATCTGCATTCCCATCACCCTTGTCTAAGATTCACTGGATCTGATTCGAACTCTTTTGCTTGATAAGATACCATAACCTCCGAACATGACATCAGTGACAGGAAGCTTCCTGCTTCCGTCCATCCTGATACCATGTTATTGGACGATACTAAGGATACCATTTACATACATGATCTGGACAGAGAACTAGAGGATATTGAATCAAAGGATAATTGTCTTGATATCCTTCCCGGAGTTGCTGAGCGGATGTCAACTATTCCGAAGTCATTGGTCGCAAATACTACAAGCCCGTGCAACGAGTTGATCCTCTACACCGAGCCTACATCATTATCAATCCCTAAGGAGGAGGATAATGTACGAAAAGCGCTGATAGCTACACGGGAGCGCGCTAGGAGAATTCAACATAATTCTCATACGCAAGGTCGGGACTGTACCAAAAGCTCAACCGCAAGCGCGACAACGAGTGGCCGCGGTACCTCAGAAGGGCCTATTGATGCATATGGGGAGCCAATGGAAATTGATGTTGATTGCTGGGGCAGCATTCCGTCTTGAATCTCAATGAATGATGAACATGAGAAATGAGTTTTTCAATCAACCAAATTTAGAAGTTTAAAGAATTATAAGCCCGACATACGAGTTATCTTGAAATGTCTTTTTTAATAATAATCTGTCTTTGTATTTAAATAGATAAAAAAGATAAGAAATCATTATAAAATCAGATGTAATATTTTGTAATCAATATTTTAGTTGATAGAATCTTAAAACTCTATAGATATTCTATTGTAAATGAAATTGTGAACAAAATATCTACTAAACTTATCAGAACTTAAGAGAAATGATATTATTATAACTCTTGAATTTTGTGATAGAATAATCTAACCATCATGAGTAAGGCTACTGGAATAATATATTACAGTAGTTATAAGAGCCATGAATTTTTAATAATAATTCTATATTTTTTTATGTTAGGGGTCGCCTCTTGATTCTCAAGGATACATTACCTGTTAGACAAGGAGGAATAGCTGGTATTCAAACAGGATTATAAAAGTTTTAGAATTTAATATATAAATAATAATTAATTAGTTAGTAGCAACAAGACTGGCTAGCTAAGTTTATTATAATATAAAAAGCTATTTCATAATATTTTTCTTTTTCTTGTTGGGAGAGCTCAGTTAGAATATAATTCATTTAATATTTTATTTATTTTTTATTTTATTAGAAGCCTGTATAACAGATTTATTAGATTTTATTTTTATAAATAGATATTAAGATTTAGATTCCTGCATATTTTATTCTATAATATTTAGAAGTTTTTATTTTATATTTATTTCTCTTTTTTATATGTTATTTTTAAAATATATAGAAGACTTAATTCTTTTATATAAATAAAGAATACTTTTATTATATAATATTATTTTATTCTTTTCTTTATTTTTTTATTTTTTTATTTTTCTGTTTCTCAAGTACTTAATTCTTTTATTATTTCTTTAATAATTAATTATTATTATATATAATTTAAAGTCCTCTTTTAAAAAATTTTGATAATAATTTTTTTAATATGATTATAATTATATAAGCAGGCAAGGTGATCTGCTTTTAAATTTCATATAAATAAATAAAAATATAAGTTTATTAAAATTTAATATTTAATAAAAATAAAATAAGTAGCTTTTTTACTATCTAGTTATTTTAATTTAATCAATCTTATATTTATTAAATAAAGACATCTTGATTGGCTCGAGATAATAGAAATTATTAACATTATTAAGATTTACTATTAGAAAAAATAGAAAAAAAGTATTTACTGAGATTTTTATCTTCTTTTCCAGGAGATAATATATGCTATTAAATATTTTTAATAAAGATATATATATTTAATAAATTTTTTATTTCTTGGTTCTTTACACAGTCTTTTATATAGTAATTATATTACTAATATCTATGATTTACTGCTGGTAAGTTATCTTATAATTTTTATATATAGCTTATTTACATGCCTGAAATACTTTAAAATATATAATATATATTTACTCCGGGGCCTCGCAGCCAAAGTATATATAATAATCTATAATATTTTATTTAAGATATTTATTTAATCATAGTAATTTATAACAGGTCTTATCAAAGCCAGGTCTTACCTATTAACTCAAATAATTTTAAAAAACTATCTAGTTAATAATCAGGATAATGGCTTCTATGATACTTGTAATATATTAATTAAATTTTATAATAGTCTCAGCAGTATTTATATAGCTAATTATCTAAATTAATAGTTATAATAATATTAGTAGGTACTCATAGAGAATCTTATTTAATATAATAAGATTTAGAATTTTTTAATTCCAGTAAGACTTACTCTGGCGGAGCTGAAAAAAAATAATAAATTTAATCTTTATTAATAAATAGCTTGAATTTCTGTGCATGTTTGTTATGTATATATATTTAATTTAATTTATTAGATTTTATAATATTATATAAAGATTAATAGTTATGTTAAATTAGATTTTTAATAATTTTGTATTATTTCTAGTACTATTCCCTATATTATTCTCTGATTTATTATTATCTAGATTTGTAATAAAGATTAATTATATAATTATATTAATAAAAATCATGCAGATAAGCAGATATTATTTTATAAATTATTTTAGTTTCTGGATATATTAAGTATTATTCTCAGTTATGGAAAGGTGATTTAGTCTTATCAAAAAAAATTATATATATTAAAATCACTGATTATAGTATATTTAATATTTTTATTTATAATTTTTTAATATTAATTATATATATTTAGAATTTTAAATAAGATATAAACTCCCTTATTCATCTCTATTTATAAGAAATCATATATATTATATATAAAGATCAGTAATTATAGTATTTATTTAAATATTTATTTGAAATCTTATCCAGAGATCTATCCAGGGGTTTATCCGGGTGCTATATAAAATTTAATTATAATAATATATATAAATTATATAAACTGCTAATTAAAATCTTTATATATATATATAAGATATTTTTTTAAATTATATCTAGGTAAAGCAGTTCCTGATCTTTATTAGAAAATATATTTTTAGATTTATATTACAAATATTAACTTATAATTTTTAAATTATAATTATTATATACTTCTATATATATTTATCTCACAATAACAGATTCATGATTTTATTAAATAAGTATTAGATATTATATTATAAAATTTTTGGATTTTTTGCTTAACGCCTCTGAGACTATATTATTAATATTCTAGTTTATTATAAATTAAATCTTTTTTTAAGCCAGGAAAGTAGCCCATAAGATAAAAAATTAGTTCTAATAAATTACAACTTTTTAAGCTGTTTATTATATTATTTATTAAAATCTTCACGGGTCCAGTATAAGCACCTCCAGAGATTATTCTGGAGGGGACTGTGTTGGAGGTAGTAAAAATTATATTTATTATATTTAAAATAATCTATTAATAGAGTAATAGTACCAAGTAGTAAAAATATAAATAAGAAAGTTAGACTTTAAAAAATAATTTTAAATAAAAAATACTCAGAGACTTTAATAATAGAAAGTATAAAAATTAATTAAATAAGATTATTAATATACCAGACATGGCACCGGATAAAGTAATGAAATAAAATAATAAATAAAATAATTAATATTATATTAGAAATTTTAAAAAAGATCCTGGACAAGACACTAGCTGATATATCAATTATAATATTAAAGATATTAATAAAAATAAAGCTTAGCAGTATATCTGAAAAGATATTAAATTAAATTATTAATAATCTTATACTGGAAGATAAGATATAAGATTAAATCTATAGATTTTCATAGAAATATATCTTGATATTTAATTTTACTAATTTTATTGATTTTGTTAATTTTATTAATTAAAATATTTATATTGATTAAATTATCTTTTTTATTTTTACCCCTGCCGTCTCTGCTGGCTTAAATATTTCTATAAAAAATAATATTAATAACTTTATCTTTACTATAGTTTTAGTTACTTGCGAGGTACTGTCTTCTGTGTTATATATCTTAATAAAGATCTTATAATAACTGCTGCTGCTATTATCTAAAAAATTCTATAAATCTTCAGGATTATTTTCTGGATATAAATACTTACTCTACCAGGTTAGCAATTAATTAAAAATAATAAGATTAAATATATTAAAGATATTTAATATAAATCTATCTAGATTTTATAAAAAATATTACTTCTCAGTATTTCTTCCAGTAATATTTTATTTAAATATAGATTTTTCTGTATTTTTATAATACTGTTTTTTTATAGTACTCAGAGTACTTGCCCGTAAGTAATTAAAAAAAATCTTAATTATTATTATACTTAGAAAGAGGTACGACTTAATGAATAATAGAGTATAATTATATAATTATTTATATAATTTATTTAATTCAATAAATAAGGCGGATCTTGGTATAGCTGTTAAAGCTAATATATATTTTAAAAATCTACTATAATAAATAATTAATAATATTATTTTTTTATAATATTATCTCTTACAGTATTATTACCTGTAATATTCTTATTAAAGGCTCTAGTTAGAGTGCTCTAACTAAAAAATCTAATTAAAATTATTTATTTATTCTTATTATAATAACAGGATTAACTATAATAATAAATCTGATTATTAGAGTGTTTTTAATCTGCTCTACTTATATAGAGATTTTTTATATGAAATTCCGTGTGGGACTCTATACAAGAATTTTAATTAAATTATATATTAGATATTATATCAGATTTCTTACAAGAATTAGTACTAGTAATATTATAGTATAAGTACCAGAGGTTCCGGATATTATAAAAAAATTAATATTATAAAAATTATGATAACTGCAGCTACTACAGGGATAAATATAATTAGATTACCTGTATTAAACTATTTTTATTAAAAAGTATAATTTCAAATTATTTCAGGGATTATAAAGATAAATCTTTTTTATTTTTATTTTTATTTTATTTAGTCAAGATATTCCTGTTAAATACAATATTTTTCTAAATCAGCCTGGTAAGTTTATTTATAACTAATATATTTATATAGACCTGATTGTAACTCAATCTTATAGTATTTTTTATTATAATTTTTAATATAATTTAAATATACTATTTTTTAAGCTGTGCAGGTGGGATTAGTATATCTAAATTAATAATAATAATTATATTAAAAAGTTTTGTAATACAGATTATATAGTTTTATTCTTAGAATAAGATTTGCTAGAAATATCTAGCTTTTTAAAATACTATTTATGTCTCATGGATCTTAAAAGATAATAATAAAAAAAAATTATATTGAAATAATCTTAAGCTGTGTGACGGCGAGTGACGTCTCAGGGTCACATGACTTCTGTTTTATTTGCTTTGTTTGCCTGCCTCGCGTGGCTTACTTATCTTTATATAATTATATATTCTTCCTGAGCTTCTTCCTTCCTTTCCTCATGCTAGAAATTCTTATTAGATAATATTAAATTTAATTATTTAATTAGCTTTTATATAATTTCTAGTATTACTTTATCTTTTATTTTTTAAATTAATATTATATATTACCAGCTATCTAGCTCAGCAGCTGGTATTACTTTTTATATATACTTAATAATATTAAATATAGCTAAGATAAAATAATTTAATAAAGATTTAAACTAGAACAATTAATAAGAATACTTATAATAATTAAAAAAAACTATACTGAATTAGTATTAAGTACTATAAATTTTTAATAATATTTAATAATTTTATTAGAAAAAGAGCCTGATAACAGAAGAAATATTATTTATAATTAATTTTATAAACTGTATATAAAGAACCCTGATAAAATCTTTAATATAATTTTTTATATTATAAAAAAAATAAAAATAAAAATATATAAGATTATTTATTAACAGAATAAATTTAATAATAACTATAATAAATTAATATATAAATATAATTTATATATTATTTAGTTTTTTTAATTTAATAATTAGAGTAGCTGAATAGCTAAGATCTTTAAATTTAAAAAATTAATAAAGATTTCTGACTTATTTTTATTTAATAATAATAAAATTATTAATTTTAAAGATTAGCTTTTTATAATATAACAGAAGCTAGAAGTTAATATAAATTATTTAAATATAATTATTATTTAATAAGTTTATATAACTAGCTATTATAAAAATAATATTAAAAAATATTTAATCTCCTGACTTTATTCTGATATTTTAAATTTTTATATAAATATAATTAATATATTTAAATATCTGAAAATTATTTATATTAATTTAAATAAGTCTTGTAACATGCGCTGACAGTATTAAAAATTTAAAATAATAATTAATAATAAATTTTATAATTTTATATTTATATTTTATTATCTTATTATAGAGACAGATATTACTAAAATTTATTAAAAAAAGAATTTTTATTAATATTTTTTATTTAAGTTACAGAAGCTGACCATATTTTATTTTAATAATAATAATATAATATTTAAATAATATATTAAAAAATATACCTAATTATCAGATTTAATTAATAATATAATAAAATATTATAATAAGATAAATATCCTAAATTATTAGTTATTTATATTAATTATTATTATTATTATTATTATAATTTTTTTTATTTTAATTAAGATTTTTTATAATACTAGTTATACTACTAGTATAAAGCCAGAGAAATATATTTATATAATAATTAAAAAATATTATTTTATCTACTAGAAACAGAGATATTTAATCTAAAATTATTTAAAAAAGAAAATAGATTAAGTTAAACTATTAAAAATAATAAAAAATAATAATTTAATAAAAAATAATATCTAGGAGAAGTCTTTTTTCTAGATAAAATAAATATTAATATTAATTTATTAAATTTATAAGATCTGCTAGGCTAAGAGAATAAAAATTTTATTATTAAAATTCTAATATTAAATAATAAATTAGTAATATCTGTATATATTCTTACTAATATTAGAATTAATATTTATATTTATATAAATATTATTTTTATTATTTAAATAATCTGTTAATTCTGAATTAATATTATTTTTTTTAAAATTAATTATATTATTATAGACTTTAATAGCAAGGCTATAATATTTTTAATTTATATTATTTAATTTATATTTATAATTAATAAATACCAGTTCTATAGTATACTATTTCTAATATTTAAATTAGATTATTATAATATTATTCTAGAATAAATATAATTTATAAAATAAAAAATCTTATTAAATTATTAATAAAATAAATTAATATAGCTTAATTATCTTTCTCTATAAAATAAAATCAAGATTAAATTATTATAATAAATTCTCTAGAATATTTTATTACAGTATTTAATTAATTAGAATTACTAATAAAATATTATTTAATAAAATTATAATTTCTAGAGAATAATTAATATTCTATTATAAATATTTTTTTTTAAAATAAAATTTAAAATATCCTGAACCTACTAGAGTACTTTATAAAAGATTTTAATTAAAATATATTAAAATTTAATAAATTAAAATTTTTAATATTAAATTTCTAGAGCTTTCCAGAATCTTTAAAAAAGAAATATTTTTAAAAAAATTAAAATAATTTTTATCAGAACTACTGCTTTCTATAAATATTTTCAGAATTTTAAATTAGAAATATTTATTATATTCTTAAGTATAATTAAGAAGACTATTATAGAGAAGATAAATTTTTATTATAAAATATTTAAATTAAAAAAAAAAAAATAAAGTAAACTCTTTCTAAGTATTATTATAATTTAATAAATATCTTTTTTAAAAAAAAATTAAATATTTTATTTATTTTCTGATTCCATGATTACCATATTTAATTAAAAAAAAATAATTTATTAAAAATAGTTTTTTTTTATAAAATAATTTTAGAAGAATTTGAAGTTATTTATAATTATATTATTAAGAATTTAAAAAAAAATTTATTATATTTAATATAGTCCTATTCATCTCTTCTATTTTAATAATAAAAAAATCTAGAAAAAAACTATATTTATATATTAATTATTAAAAACTTAATATCCTGACCCGTAAGGATTTCTATTTTATTTTTTTAATTAATAAGATAATAGACTATCTCTAAAATATAAAAATATTTATAAAATTTAATATTTACTAAGACTTCTATTATATTTATATAAATTCTGAATCTAAAGACTTAATTATTTTTTAAATCTGTTATAAAATCTTTAAGTATTAAATATTATTATTTAAATTTATAAATAAACTAGTAATCTTTTAATATCTTATTAATAAGATTCTTATAAACTTCTTAAATAAATTTATTATAATATATATAGATAATATACTAATCTTTAATAAAAATAAAATAGAATATAAATTTTATATTTACTAGATTTTTAAATATTTTTAAATAATTAAATTTTAAATAGTAATCTATAAATATAAGTTTTATATAATAAAAACTAGATTTTTAAATTTTATTATTATTATTACAGGCATTCAGGTTAATCCTATAAAAATTATTATAATTATAAAATAATAATATCTAATTATTATTAAAGAAATCTAATTATTTCTTAGATTTTATAATTTTTATTAATATTTTATAAAAAATTATAGCTGGATTATTAAATTCATAAATTAATTTATTTAAAAAAATATTCTATTTATCTGGAACTAGTCTTATAAAATAATTTTTTAGATTTTAAAATAAATTCTAATATCAGCTTTTATATTAGTTTATTATAATCTATCTAAATCTATATATATTAAAACTGATATAATTAATAAAATAATTATAAGAGTTTTTTACCAGCAGATTAAGAATATATAATATTTTATAATTTATTATTTAAAGACTATATCTTTATTTAAATATAATTAAAATATTTATAATAAAAAAATATTTATTATTATACATGTCCTTACAGAATAGAGAATAAAATTAAAAAATCTATAATAATTAAAAAAATTTATAATTTTTATAGATTACTGAGTCCTAGAATATTTTATAATTATTAAAAAGCTTAATACTCAGTAGATCTACTAGATAAAAATATTATTTTAATATTATTTTATTATTAAATATTAATTAAAAAAGAATAATATACTAACTGATTATCTTATATAAAAAAAGATTAATTTAAAAATAATTAATAATTATTATTACTAAGTACTAAGAAAGTCTAAGTTTTTAAAATCTAATATAATTTTTAATTTAATACTAGTAGCTTCCATGGAGTAAAATCTTTATATTATAAATTATATTCTAGAAATAAATTATATTTATTTTTTTTAAAAGATTTCCGGGAATAAACCTGCTAGTAAAAAACTAATTATTTTTTATAAAATAAATTATTTTTATATTAAAATAAATTAATAATTTTTAATAAAAATAATTTATAGATTTAATTATTAAATAAAATTTATTAATAACTATTACTAGCTCACCCCAAGTAAATAAAGATAATAATATTAATTAAGTATTAATACTTCTGGAGTACTTAGAATAGAAATATTTAATATTATATAAATAATTACTTAATTTATAAAAAAAAATATATATATTAAGATTTATTATTTAAATTATTTTAATTTTTTTTAATCCTTAATCAGCCATAATAATATATATTTATAAATTTTTATTTTTTTTTAAAGAATTATTACAGATTTAATACTGTCTTTGTAGTAATAAATTATTTTAATAAATATATAATATTTATTTTTTATATAAAGTAGATCTTTATATAAAATATAATTTATTTATTTATTAATTAAATTTATATCTAAACAGGGTCCCCTGATACTATTATTTTTAATTAAAAAAAATAATTTATAATTAATTTTTAAGATAAATTATACTAAATCTTATAAATTAAATTAAAATTTTTAATAATATATTATCTACAGATTAATAGATAAATAGAAATTATTAATTAATATATAATTTAGTAACTTATTCTATTTATTAATTATTTTTAAAATAATTAATTAAAATTATTATTATTTATTAATTTTATTAATATAGCTCTGTCTTATGAATCTACTAGATTATTTTTATTTATAATTAAAAAAAAATATAAATTTTAAATATTATTTAACTGGATTTCTTTAACAGATCTGTTATTATATATTATTACCTGAAATTAAATCTATAAATTTATTTATTATATAAAATAAATTTAGATTTTTATATAAAATAAAATTTAAAAAATATAAAATTAATAAATATAATAAACTAATTAATCCTACTACTTTATTAATTTTAATATTAATAATAAAGTCTTTATTAATATTTATAATTAAAGATGGGGCCAGTTCTTATAAAAATTATTAAAAAATTAATATAATTCTATATCTATTATTAATAAGATTAATAATATATATAAGATTTATCTTTTTAAAAATAAATATATATATTTTATTTTTTACTCTGAGAAGCTCTGTCTGTATAATATATTTAATTTATTATTAAAATAAATTTAAAATACTATTATACTTATTAAAATTAATAATTAAATAGAATAGAAGATTAAAGAAATTATAATTAATTATTTATAATATAATTATTTCTAGTATAAAGTTAAATAATTAGTATCTAATATAATTAATTATATCTGATATTTAATAAAGAATTTTAAGAATATTTTTTTTTATTTTTAAAATTATTATATAAAATATTCTGTCTGTCCCAGACCTCTTAAGTATTTTTTATAATAATTAATAACTGTGGAGACTGATAAATTTATACTAAAATATAAAAAAAATAATTTATCTCTGGCTGAGAACAGCCAGATCTAAATAAAAAAATAATATAATAATAAGTAATATCTTAAAATCATATAATTTTTATTTTATTTATTTTATTTACCTGTCTTGTATAGCTTATTTATCTTTATATAATTATATATTCTTTCTAAGCTTCTTCCTTTCTTTCCTCATGCTAGAAATTCTCGTTAGATAACACTAAATTTGACTATTTGATTGGCTTCCACAAAGCTGCTGCAGATTTATTCTATTAATAAGATCTAGTCTTTAATACTTAAATTAATTTATAATAAATTTTTTTAAGCTGCTCCACTGCCTCAGAGGAAAAAAAATAAAAATAAAATAAAAATATTATAGACTAAAATTATATACTAATAGTTAATAATATAAATAAATTTATTAAGACGCAAGAGAGAGAGCCAGGCTATATTATTATATATAAATCTTTTCTATTCCGTGGCTATACTAGTAAAGATATTAATATGTTTATTTTAAAATATTTTAATAATAATAATTTTAATAAATATTACTGCCAAAAAGCCCTGGTTAAAAAGACTTTATATTTTTTATTAAACTATAAAATTAAAAATAATCTTATAAAAAGAATTTAGCATATGCTATAAAATATACATTAAATTTTTATCTTATATAAGTAATACGGGTGGGGAGGATTACAGTCATTAAAATAAAGATTAAAAAAATTAAAAATAAAAAAATAAAGAAATATTATTAATTATTATTTATATTTATTAAAATACCTGCCTGGCTCCCGGAGTTATTAATAATAATATTCCTGAGGTGTCTTCTGGCAATCTTAATAAATATTTTATTTTAAAATAATCTGTAAGCAGGATTATCAGCTGCAAGATATATTTAGTAAATAACTTAATTTAGAAAGCCTTTAACTTGAGTATTATATTAGTCTTTATATATTATATAATTTATTTATAATAGATTATAAATTTATGAGTTTAAGTAATAATAAAATTAAAGTTACTAATTTCTAGAATAAGTTATTATATTATTTAGGGCAGCGGTGCCTAGCAATTATAATAATATATAAAAAATAAATATAAAATATATACAGAAGAATATAGACTTGTTTAAAAAAGTATAATAAATATTTAATCTAATATATACTAACAAATATTTAAGCCAGAATAAATATTTTATTTAATTAAATATTTCTGCACGGAGAGTTATCTTCAGTAGATTATTCTATAATAATACTAGCAGTGCTGGTAATATTAAAAATTAATATATTATAAATATAAGTACATCGTGTATGTAGTATAAAAAGAAATTATAAAATAATCTTATTTTACTTTATTTTTCAGGATTAAATAGGATTCCTGTTTAAAATATTATAATTATCTATGTTTATTAAAATTTATCTAACAGAGATATACTAGTATAAATATTATTTATTAAATTTTTTTATTATATTACCACTATCTTTGCAAACTTTCTTCATATCAGCTATAGTATTTATAAGCAGGTCAATCCCCCGATTCAATATATTTTTTCAAGTGAAGGTAAGCAGCATTAATTAAAAAAAATATTTAAAATAAAGATTCAGGGAGGAGTAGATATAAAAATAAATAATATTTATTTAAAAAATATCTGAAATAAAAATTCAGGAAGGATCGGATGCAAAGATAAGCAGTATTTATTTAAAAAATGCTTGAAGTGAAGATTCAGGGAAGAATAGATACAAAGATAAGCAGCATTTATTTGAAAGGCGCCTGAAGCAAAGATTCAGGAAGGAGCAGATGCAAAGGTAAGCAGCGTTCGTTCGAAAGGCGCCTCACAAACACTAGCTACCATTCTGCTTGGAACTAATCGCTGGCCTTCTACAGTATTGGGAGGGCCAGCAAGGTGTAATATAAAAATAAATTATATTTTCGAATTAAAAAATCAGAAAATTGAAAGAATCCGACTAATCAGAATATTCTAATTATAATTTTTTTTATTATTTTATTATTAATATATAATATACTCTCTTACTCTGGGGTCTTATATATGGGAGTAATACTGTATATATATTTATAATAATTAATATAGAATAATAATTATAATCTCACAGCTCTGTATTCTAGTAAGTAAAAACTTATTTATAAATAACTTTATTATTTATTATATTTAATTTATAATATTAAATTATATAAAATTAAGAATTTCTTATTTTCTTTTTCTGTAAATTTTTTATAATATATTACTATACAGGCTTGCTTACTCAGTAATAGTAATTTCTAATATTTTTTATATTATTTATATTCTCTTGTATAAAATAGTTTATTTATATTTTTTTTTATTATTTTATAAAAATAATTATCTAATATATTTCCCTTGCTGTTCTGTGTAAATAATAATTTATATAATAATTTATATAATAAGAGTATGTATCATAATAATCTATATAATAAAAATATATATTTTATATTTTATATAAGAAAATAACTGTATTATACAGATTATAAATTTATATATAGCTTAATTATATATTGTGTGTGTCTTTATATTGATTACTAATTCTTTTTAAATATATATAATTATAGATATAATTATTTGTAAAAATTAATAGAAAAATTAATAAAAATAGCTTATTCTTTTTATATTATACATACTGTCTGCGCCTGTGCTACTACCTGTATTATTATTATTATAATTAATTTTTTATTATTTCTGATCCTGCTGTGCCTGTTTTACCTATTATTATTATTATTATTATAATTATTATTATTTTTTTTCTCTTATATACTATGCCTGTATTTTATATCTTTAATACTACTAATATCTTATTTTTGTAAGATTTTATTTTAATAATAATCTTCGCTGTGTAGTCCCTGCCAGCTGTATTAAATATAAAAAATATTTAATAATTATTATTATAAAGATTTATTACTACTGCTAGATACAGCCTGGTAATATCTTATATTAGATTATATTTAAAATAATAATATTAGTTTTCCAGTGCATGGTCCGCTAGTCTTAAAAATTCAATTATAAAAATAATAAAAATATATAATTTATTATTATAATTTTTTTATTTATATTTAGTGCTTTATTCAGATATATATAATAATATAATAATATTATAAAAATATAAGTTGGCTAACTTATATAATATTAATTATTTTATTTAATTTAGTATTTATTATGTGGTTAAATAAATAATTAAATATATTTTATATTTTTTTATTTTTTTTAATTAATTAATTGTTAAATAATAATTTAATTATATACACACATAATATATCCTCTGTAATATATGATAACTAGTAGAAAAAATATGAGAAAAGATAATTTAGAGTGTGAATAACAGTAGAGAGTATATAATAAAAATTATTTATATTATTCTTATTAATAATTAAATATTATTTTCTGTATTAGTTGAGATCACTAATTTTGTTAGATTTATATATTTTTAATATTTATAAAAAATTTCTAGATATTTTTCTCAGGACTGTAATCTTATTATTATATTAAAAATCTTTTTTTTCAATTTCTTTAATTTTATATATAATAATCTTTTCTACTATCTAATATCTTTTAATCAGTATCAGTAGTGGTTAATAAAACTTATTAATTTAAAAATAATAAAATTCTAAAAATAAAAAATAAAAGACTTAATATAAATCTTTATATTTTAACAATAATTATAATTTATATAATTATAATTTTTAAATATTAATTATTAAAGAAAATTTAATTTGCTGATAGTCCAGCTTTGTATTTAAATAAATAACTATAATATTTTTAATTTATATTATAATCTTCTATACTTCTTAGATAATCTTTTTTTTATACTTATAATTATATTGTATTATTACCTCTTTTATCTTATTTAATAAGATTTTTTTTTTTTTTAGTAAAAGTATCTGCTTATTTCTTTATTACAGATATTTTATTAAAGAAAAATTCTTGATTTATATTAATTTATAATTATAATATAAAGTTTGTTAATATTTTGTAAAACATGATTTTTATAATATTATAAATTATTTAGACTATCAGAAGCCATTAAATCTAATTATTTTATAAAAAATTTAAATAAATTTATAAATAATATTTAAGGGTCTGATTTTAGCACTTTATTCATTTATTTATATAAAAGTAATATATAGTTAATCATTTTCTATAAATATTTATATAACAACATAAGATTATTTAATATCTGCTCATAAAGATAGTTTTTTTATTAATTATTAATTTTCTTATATTTCTAAAAATAAATATAATGGGTTTTTATATTAATCTTATAAATTATAATATTTAAATAAGTTTTCAATATAATAAATTAAATTTAAATTTAGTATATATATATATATTATTATTAGAATTATATTATACATTTTTTCTTACTATTTACTTGGAGATAAATCTATAATAAAATCTATTATTATTATTTTTTTAAATTTATTAAGTTATAGTAACAGCTCCAGTTTATTATATCATATATAATAATAAATTTAGATTTTTTAATAAAAATTATATATTTTTATATATTTTTTTTATCTCAGCGTATATATTATATTATTAATATTTATACTAAATATTCTTTAAAATTTACTGTTCTCAGTAATAGTTATTTTTTAATATATTATTATTTACTCATAGTATTTCTTGCTTTTTTACTGAGCTAGCTGGAATTATTATATATTTATTTTTTTTTAAATAAACTTATTTTATTTATTTTCTAGATTGGATTATTTAGTTTTTTATATATAAGAATTTTAACTCTCTGCTTTTATATTTATAGATTTTTTCTTGTATTTTATAAAATAAATTTATTATAAAATTTTCTAGAAATAAATATATTATTTTAAATTTAATTACTGTATGCACATATATCTGTAATATTAAAAAAATCTGGAATTTTTATATTATTAATAATACTTTTTCTATTTACAGATATATTTTAATATCTATAAAAACTCTTTTCTGTGGATATATATTTTAATATTTTATTCATTTTTTATATAATTATTTAAATTACTTTCTACTAGTACTTTTTTAGAGAATCTATCTATTTTCCTGGATTTACTAGGGGTTAGAGCCGCTCTCCCAGTTTGCTGTGACCTGGCGGGTCACGTGAGTAATATATAATTATAAATTATATAAAATAAATAACATTATATAAATTATTTTATATTATACCTTGCTAGTCTCTAATATTATAAAAGATCAGCAATCAGTTCTAAGCAGAATAGTGACTAATATTTATATATATAACTAAACTTATTATATCTTTTATATTATTTTTAACAGTTCTGATTACTTTTTTTATAAAAAGTCTGATAAAAAAATAGTATCTTATACTTAAAGTATTATACTAAGAAAAGACTTACAAGAATCTTCCAGTAATTTTATTATAAGGTTTTTTTCAAAAACTAAAATTATAAATAATAATTATTTAATTAATACTAGAATTAGCAAGATTTCTGAATCACATAAATCTTCTGAAGATAAGAATATTATTATATTAAAACAATAATTATATAAGAAGAAGGACTTAATTAGAAAACTATATTTATATAAATAATTTATAATGTTAAGGAATATAATAGAAAAGTTAAAATAAAAATATTTTAATTTATAAGACTTTTCTACCAGCCCCTTATAGTAGAGAAAATCGTAGAAGAGATATAAAAAAATCTTATATATTTAATAAGATTTTTAGCTAGACTTGTGATAAATACAAAATTTTATAAAAAAAAATAATTAAATATTATATTTACATAACTCACATAAAGAATTATTTTATGTGAAGTATATATTATTTTATTTAGAATTATATAAAAATAATAAATATTATTTTTTTATTTTTATTTTTTATTATTTTTCTAGTAGGAGTAATACAGTAATAAAACATTAATTAATAAATAATTTATTTTAATTTAATAATCTTATAAATCTATGGAAAAATATAAATTAATATAATTAAAATATAAAATAAAAAAATTATAAATCTGTATATAAATTCACACAGTATATTTATTAATAATATATTTAAGTTTTAAAATTATATATAAAATACTAGTGAAAGGGTCATCTGTATATCTAGATATTAAAAATTTTTTTAAAAAAGTCTTAAAATATTTTAGAAAATTAAATATATATAATATTTTTATAATATATTTATAGATTATTAAAGATTAAATATTAAAACAGCATGAAGTACTGGTAACTAAATAAAAAAATATTAAAATATTATCTTAAAAAAAATAATAATCTTAATACTACAGGACCCTGAAAATATTTTTTATAAAAATTAAAATAAACTTAAATATAATAAGGAGATTTTAAATAAATTATTTTATATCTAATACTAAGTACTACTAATATTAGAAATTAGAAATATAATAATTTCTTATTTAGAAAATATAATATAGATAAAAAATTAAATATCTTAGTTCTGCGTGCAGTAACAGTACTAGAATTTTAATTATAAAAAAATTTAACTTTATTAATATATAAATAATAATTAATATACTTAAGAAACCTGTACTCGCGTGTATCTTAATAGATTATAATATATAAATAAGTTTTATTAATTAATTATAAATAAAATAATAATTAGACTTATTAAATTAAGTCTTTTATTATATAAATATTTTAGATAAATATTATATATTCTTATATAATTAATATAATTTTACGGTCTATACCACTGATCCAAAAATAAAAATAAAACTAGTTAATAATATTATAATATTATAAATATATAAGATTTTAATATAATACTAAGCATGTTTTAGCTGAAAAGCTAAAATCCTGATATTAATTAAAAAAAAACTAGTACTACTATATAAAGAAAATATATCTTAAAATAATTAATAATAAAATATTAGTATTACTATTAAAAAAGGAACTCATATCTATATTATATAAATTTTATATAAATTCAGATACTACTTATATATAAGTAGTAGAATATAATAATAAAATAAATATTATAAAAGATGCCATGCCAGAGCTTTTAAATATATATAATAATTTTATAAATATTTTTTTTTTAAAAAAATAAATATTCTAGTATCACACTCTAGCTATAATTATATAATTAAATTAAAGAAGGAAAAATAATCCCTATATTAATTAATCTATAATTTATCAGAAACTAAGTTTTAAATTCTGTATGAATATATTATAATTATATTATAATAAAAATAAATTTATTTTTTTCAAAATTTAATAAATATATTTATTTTATTTATTTTTTAAAAAAAATAATATATTATATTTCTGTATAGACTACCAGGAATTAAATATAATTATTATTAAAGATTACTATTTTTTATTATAAATTAATAAAATAATGAATTATTTTAATAAAATTAAGAATTATTTTAATAAAATAAAGATTTCTAACAAACTTAATTTATATAATGTTTATTATTATATCTGAATAAAAAAATAATAAATAAAAAACTGTTTTTCACATTTATTATGATTATTATAAACATATTATTATATTATTTAATCTAGTTAATATACCTGCTATATTCCAGAGCTATATAAATTATATATTAAATAATTTATTTAATATCTTTAATATTATATATCTTAATAATATTCTTATATATTTACAAAGCCATGAGAAACATATTAAATATATATAATTAATATTTAATTATTTAAAAAATATTAATTAATAATAAAAATCTTTAAATATCAATTTTATACACGAAAAACATATTATCTAAGATTTAAAGTTAAACTAGAAAAAACCTTAATAAAGAAAAAACAAGTGAATATAATTTAATTATAACTAGAATTTAAAATTATATATAAAATACAGGTCTTTATAAGATTTATAAATTTTTATAAATAATTTATTAAGAATTATTTTTATATTACTCTTTTTTGTAGAATTTATATATTAAAAAAAAGAAAAAAGAATCAAGACCTCTCACAGTAAAATCTTTTATAATAATAAAATAAAATTACCAATAATATATATTTCTAGACTAATCCTTAAGCTTACTAGCTAATATAAAAAAAATATTTAAAAAATAAAAGAAAGTCTTTTAAAATATATTATTTCTATAATATTTTAATCCAGAACTGTAAATTAAGCTAGAAATAGATTTATTAAATTTTATAATCAGTATAATTATATTATAGTTATAAATAGAAGAAACCTGGTATTTAATTATATATTTTTTAGAAAAAATAACAGATATAGAGTACAGATATTTTATAAATAATTAAGAATTACTTGTTATTATAGAAATATTTAAATAATAATATTAACATTTAGAAAAGAGTAAATTCCTAATTATAATAAAATTGAATTATACTAATTTTAAAATCTTTCTAAGTCTTATATTTAAAAAACTAAGTCTTTAATAAATTAAATAAATAAAATTATTTATAATATTTAATTATATAATCAAGCACTAGCCCGAGAAGAAAAATCTTGTAAATATATTTAATTAATATCCGGATCTTATTTTCTCACAGGAAGGGATAAGATGAAGCTTATTATTATTTATTTTATAAATAAAATTTTTAAAGAATTTAATAAATCTAGAGAAATAAATAAATTTTTTAAAAAAATATTAATAAAAAATAGCTTAAATAACCACGCAGAGAATCAAGCAAATATTAAAATATATATTTATAGGAAAAAATATCTGCGGGTATTAAAATATATTTATAAATAAAAAAATGTTAATAATAATATAAGAATTCTCAATCTTTTAGTACCACAGATTTATATATATATAATAATTAGATCTAAGATAATATATTTTAATTTAAAAAATTTTATAATATATCTATTTTATAGAGCACAGAAAAAGAAACTGTAAGTATAAGAATAAAAACTTAAAATTTTTATAAATAAAGAATTAAGTAATTTAATCTAAAAAATAAATAAAATAAATTTATTTATAAAAAATATATATATAATAATCCAGGCTAGTTCAGCAGTAAAATAAAAAATATTATAAATAAATCATGATATACCAGAGAACAGCTATTATTAAAAATAATATATTTCAAAAAATATCCAGTATTAGTACTAGTAATTTAATATATATACTAAAATAAAGAGATGTATAAAAATATATTAATTTTATTAAAAAATCTAAGTCTATTATTATATATTATATAATAAACTAAGCTATTATTATAATTTAATAAATTTAAAAAAATAAATAATTATAAATTTTATTATAAACTTACCCCCAAGCGAATAACAAGAAAAAGTCTATAATATAATTTTAATAATAATAAATATATATATAAAATTAATATTTTATTTATTATATTAAAAAGACATTACAGCTCTATAATTTATAAAATTAATATATAAATTTATTATATTTATTCTTAAAAACACAAAAAAACTAATAACTGATAAAAGAATTATTTTTATAAATAGATATTAAATAATTTTATATTACTATATACGTACTTATAGAAAATTATTAATAATATATTACTTCTAAATAAAAAGATAAATAAAGTACTAAAATCGGACTTATAAATACTATTTATAAGTTTATTTATATTTCTTATAGAATAACTGGGCCTGATGGCTTCTAATAATTTAAATAATTTATAATTATATAATTTATAATATTATAAAAACTATATTTTATAAAATATTAATAAATTTTATATTTTAATTATAAATTAATATAGATTAAGAACCCCCCTCAGGTAAAATATCTATACTAAAAAAATAAATATTTTTATTAAAATTAGAAAGATATTCAAGACCTTACTAAATAAGATAAAAAAGATAATAATAATATAATATAATTATAAATATAAAATTTTTTTTTTAAATAAAATAAAAAATTATAATACAAGCCAAGAATATTATAATTATTTATTTAAATATAAAATTTAATTATTAATAAATTAGATTTTTCTTAATAATAAATACCTGGAGATTACAGTTATATAAATTATAATTATTATTAAAATATAAAAATTTATATCTGGTCTTTCATATCTTATTTCTAGAATTTTATTATTTTTAAATAGATAAATTCTATTAATTACTACTAAAATTAATTAACAGATATTAAAAATAACTGGTAGAAAAAATCCTTGTATATAAAGCTAAGGAAACTTAAAAAAATTTCAATATAATAATAAAATTATAGTCTTAAAAAAACACTTACAAATCTCTTATAAATATTAAAAATATATAAATTTATTAGAATTAACTATCTCAACCAAAACAGAAAGCAGTATCTAATTCTTAATAAAAATTATTTTTATTATTTTTATTATATATTTTTAATTATTATTTATATTCTAAACAATCTTTTATTATATATTTTCTACTACTTATCATGCATCACGGAGGATATATATATATATATAATTAATTAATTTTAAAAAAAAAATATTAAAATATATTTGATTATCCACCCGACCACGCAACAAATACTAAATTAAATAAAATAATTAATATTATACAAATTAGCTAACTTATATTTCTATATTATTTATATATTATTATATATAACTGAATAAAGCATCTTAAATATAAACTAAAAAAATAATAATAAATTATATATTTCTATTACCCCTGCAGCCAGATTCCCGGAACTAATAAATTATATACTAAAAGATTAATATTATTATTTTAAACATATTTTAATATAAAATATTACCAGACTATGCCCAGTAATAATAAGAAATTTTTATAATAATAATTACTAAGTAATAATATTTATTAAAAATTTATTATATAAGTTAACTAAAATTCATATCTAATATATTTAATATAAGGAAATTATTTACTAATATATAAAAGTAACAGTTGGTTAAAAATTAATTATATTTAATATAACCAGCAGGGATTATACAGTAAAGATTATTATTAAAATAAAATCTTATAAAAATAAAGTATTAATAGTATTATTAGTATATGAGACAGCCACGGCGCGTGGAAAAAGAAGAAATAATAATAATAGAGACAGATATAATAGGCAAGACAAGCATAGTAAAGTTAGTAGTAATAAAAAAATTAACTATAATAATAATAGTATAGATAATAATACAGATACAGGCAGCGCGTAAAATATAAAAAAAAAATAATTTTTATTAATTTCTTTATTAATTTTATAATAAATAATCACACCCATGGCCATGTACTTCTAAAAAAAGAAAAAAATCAACAACTAATATAAAAATATATTTAATATATAATTAAATTATATATAAACTCATAATCTGCATAACATAGTTCTTTTCTTATATAAAATATAAAATACATATTTTTATTATTTAAATTATTATATAAACCACCGCCCATGCAGAACAGCAAGGAAAATATATTAGATTACTACTTTTTATAAAAATAAAAAAATATATAAATAAGTTATTTTATATAAGAAAATATAAATAATATAAAAAAATATTAGAAATTATTATTATTAAGCAAGCAAGCCAGTATAGTAATATATTATAAAAAAAGAAGAGAAGAGATTCATAAAAAAATAAAATAAAAATTTTAATTTTATATAATTTATTATTATAAATTAAATATGATAAATAATAAAGTTATTTATAAATAAGTTCTTGCTTATTAAAATATAAAATTAAAAAAATATATTTATTATTTTATACTAGCTGCTGCAGATACACGTGCAGTATTATATTTATATATAAAATCTTAAAATAAGAAAGTATATTATATATTAGTAACAGGAAAGATTATAATTAAAATATTTTAATTAATCAGATTCTTATAATTTTCTGATTTTTTAAATAAAAAATATATAAAATTATATAAATTTTTTTATAATTATAGGAACACAGCCTCCAGGAGAAAAGAATAATATTAGAATAAATTTACTAGCTTATTATAATCTGGCAGGTTATATAAATAATATACAGTTAAAAATTATATAGAATAGATAAAATTATATGATTTATTTTTATATTATATCTCACTAGTCTCTCTAATACTGCGGGAGACTAGTAATCAGTTCTAAGCAGAACAGTAGCTAGTATTTGTATATATAATTAAACTTCTCACGTCTCCTACATCGCCCCTAACACTAGGTCTTTTAATAAATTTATTTATAAGATAAATAATAGTAAGCTCTACTTTATCTTTTTTATAAGAAAATAAAATCTGAATACTAGCTAAGTATATTTATAGAATTCTTTTTCCTGGACTGGTATTTAATTATAAAATTAAATATTATAAATAATTTTATTTATTTAATTCACTAAAAGCTTAGTCTCTTAAACATAAGATTTAAGAGCATTTTAAAATTAATATAACTAAGTTATTATAATCAGGAACTTGCTCCCTTTTAAGTAATAATATTATTATTTAAATATTTTTATAATAATAAATAATTCTTAATTATTTATAAAATATCTGTATTCCACATCTGTTATTTTTTTAGAAACATATAATAGAATATCAGGTTTCTTTTATTTATAATTATAAAATAATTATATTAATTATAAAATTTAATAAATCTATTTTTAATTTAATTTATAATCTTAGATTTAGATGCTATAGAAGTAACATATTTTAAAAAACCTTTTTTAATTTTACAAATACTTTTTTTATATTAGCTGGTTGACTCAAGAATTAGTCTAAAAATATATATTATTAATAAAATTATTTTATTATTATAAAAGATTTTAATTTTTTTCTCTTTTTTAGCACGTGAGTTTGGTGAGAGGAAAGATAATATAAAAAATAATCTTTGATAAATTATTTATAGAAATTTATAAATTCTATAAAAATCAGGATTTTATTTATAATTTTAGATTCGGATTATAATTAGATTATATTAACTTATTTCTTCTTTATTAAGACTTCTTTTAGATTAGTCTTGAATTCTAGATAATATATTTTTTAAATATAAAATTTATACTTGGAAATGTTTATTATTAATTAATTTTTTTTAGATAATCTAGTCTTATTTACACGTGCTTAATACATTTCTTATAATTTTATAAATATATAAAAATATCATTAAAGTATATAATATAACAGATATTAAATAAATTACTCAATATATAGTTTATATAACTCTAGAATGTAGCAGGTATATTAACTAAATTAAATAATATAATAATATATTTATAATAGTTATAATAGGTGTGAAAGACAGTCTTTTATTTATTATTTTTTTTAAATATAATAATAAGTATTATATAAATTAAATTTAGTAAAGATTTTTATTCTGCTAAGATAATCTATCATTTTATTAATTAATAATAAAAAATAATAATCTTTAACAGTAATCATATTTAATCTCTAATAATCTATATAAATATATAGTATATTTTTTTTAAAAAATAAATAAAATAAAAATATCTACTAGACTTTAAGAGAAATAAATCTATATTTATAATAATATAATTATAATATATTTATATAAAGTTTAGAGCTCCGTCTCTAATATATTATAAATTAATTAATATATGAATTACTTTTCTATCTTTAATTTAATTATATAATTATAATTAAAGTATAATACTAGAATACCTGCTTGTTTTTTAAAAGGATATTTATAAAATTATTATATTTATTTAAAATCTCTGGCATGGTATCTTTTATAATATTTATTTTATTATTATATAAATAGTACTGGAATCTATATAAATCTATATAATATAGATATAAGCTTTTTTATTAATAATATTAATATTTCTTTTATCAATTCTTTTAGAATATATTTTTCTATATAATAATATTAGTTTTTTTTAATTAATATTAATTTATTATTAATTAATTTTTTTCTTACCCTCGCAGCCTGTGGTATTAATTATAAGATTATATTATTTATATATAAATATATAATATTTGTTTAATATCTTTATATAATAAAAAACTTAATTTAATAAATCTAATTATTATTTTACTTATAACTGGCTAATACGATTTATTTATATATTATAATTTATTGAAATATATATAAATACAGGTTCTTTAAATATACTAAATATTATTTATATATTAATAAAATTAAATCTTTTTTATAATTAAAATTCTAGTACTGCTGCTGTATACAAAACTAAAATATTTAATTTTTTATTTATATTATATTTTCTAGATAACAAGTTATTATATATCCTAGTTTCTGGTATTAATAATATTTAATATTAAATATAAGATAATTTATTCAAGATCTCTTTTTTATATTTAAATTTATTTCAGATTCTTATTTATATTTTCAGGATTCTATATTATCTAGATTATTTTAATATTTTTAAGATAATAATATTTTAATATTTTTTATTTAACTGCAAGTGCTTCGCGCTGTTTTAATATTTAATATTTAATTATTTATATATATATTATAAAGATATTATATATATCTAATTTTTTAAAATATTTTAAGATTCTTTTGTAAATTTTCTGTAATATTTAGATATATAAATGGTTCTTTTACTATTTTTTTATATAAAATTCTAATCATTAGATATATTACTAGTAAATATATTATATAAATTTATATATAGATTAGT
Source organism: Aspergillus costaricaensis CBS 115574 (assembly GCF_003184835.1). NCBI lineage: Eukaryota > Fungi > Ascomycota > Eurotiomycetes > Eurotiales > Aspergillaceae > Aspergillus > Aspergillus costaricensis. Next base: position 994,247 of record NW_020291808.1, read on the forward strand.
AAATTTTTTTATATTTTTATAATATTAGTTCATGTTCTTTTATAGATTTATGAAATTATTAAATTATTAAAAAAGAACTTTACAATATCTTAATTAAATTAAAATAAATTATTTTATAATAAATATCTTATCACTGTATAACTTCTTCTAGAGAAATAGTAGGAATTAAAAATAAAAAATAAAATTTATTATCTTCCAACAATTTTGGATGAAGTAATATATATTTTATATAAAATAATTCTTTATATAAATTATATGAATATAATATTTAATTATTTTTTATAATATCTTTTATCTATTACAGGCCTGGCTAATAACTTTATTATATATATAAAATCTTTTTTATATTTCTTCTAAGATTTCCTCTGCTGTAAGAGGCTGGAAGAAAAATTTTATAAATTAAAATATTATTATTTTATATTTTCTATTATCTTATCTATGTCTATAAGTTATTTTTATAAATATAATTTTTTAATTAGATTTTTTTATATAATTACTATTTTAATGTAATAATATCCTTGTCTCTGGAGAATCTATATAATTTAAAAATCTTACTAGTTCTAGTATTAATTAGATATTTACTATTTATAATTTCAGTTATTGGGAAATCTTGTAATAAAATTACTAGAAAATTTTTATAAATTTTTTTTTATATAATATTTTGAATATAAAATATTATTTTTTCTTATTAGACTCTTCTTTTATAAAAAGAGTGATCAGAACTGTTAGAAATAATATAAAAAATATAATAAGTTCAATTATATATATAAATACTAGTTATTATTTTGTTTAGAACTGATTGCTGGCCTTCCGTAATGTTAGAAAGACTAGTAAGATATAATATAAAAGTAAATTACATGATTTTACCTAATCCATGTGATTTGTGACTGTTGTATGTTACTCATGTGACCTGCCAGGTCGCAGCAAACCAGCAGACCCGCTGTAACAAAATATAATAATATTAAAACGGGTACAGAGCCTCTACCTTCTAATATTATAATAAATTTAATTAATTTAACCTAGTCAGCCTACTATAAGTATATAATATTTTTTATTTTTATAAGATTTTTATAATTATATACAGGAAAGAAGCTTCTATTATTTTTTTATAAGTATAATCCAGAAAGTTCAGAAAAATATTTTTCAGAGATTTATGTCTGTTGTTACTTCTAAATGTATTTAAAGTTATTAATATTATCTAGTAAGATATTCTTGAACATGTAAATTCTTATATATAATTAATCTAATTACTTGAGACTATATAATTTTTCTAATAATTTTTTATAATATCATGACTACACAATGTTATATAATGTTAGAAAAGTAATATAAATGGTCTTAAAGAGCAGTTAAATGTAACTTTTCAAGGATTTTGACCCCTAGAAAGCCTCGTGGGCGTGCTTTTGCAGGGGTGCTAGGCGAGATATCAGGGATCAGACAGTCATGCAGAGGAGAGTACTGTAATAAAAATATTTATTTAAAAATAATCAATACAGCTGAATAGGTTTTATAATTTTCTGGTAATAAATATATCTAGTGAACAGGATTTCAGATAAATATAATATACTTTTATAGAAATTAGAGTCTTTCCTAATTTATATAGATAAAGTAATATAATAATTTAAGTATAAAGAGACTTAGAATATTATAAGTATTTTATATATATAGATATCATATGGTTCTAGATAGAAGTAATCTTTCTGCTATCCTGCTAGTGCAATGTCTAGTTACTAGATTAATATTATTTATCACTCGGCTGTACAGCTGATATAAGTGTATATAAATAAATTAAATTATTTGATTAATATAACAGTTTCAATTTTTATAAGATTATATATAAATATAAATGTAATATCTAGAAAATTTAAAAAAATACTCTTTAGAGATCTGTATTTATTATTATTCTTTTAATAATATTTGAAGTTATTAATATTTTTTAATAAAATATTTACTTATACATATAAATTCTTGAATATAATTAATTTAATTATTTAAAATTATATATTTTTTAAATAAAATCTTATAATATTATAGCTATATAATATGAAGAAATACTGAAAGATAATATAAGTAATATCAAAAAATAATTAAATATAATTCTTTGAAATTTTTAATATTTAAAAGTCTTTTATAGATATGTCTTTACAGAGATATTAATTCTAAAAATATTTAATTATTATTATTTTAAGTATAATAATTCTACTTATATAGCTCTAGTAAAAATTCAAGTAAAAATATAAATATTATATGTATATATAATTAAAAACGAATTCTTATCATTACGACTGAGCAGATTGGTATTACAAAGTAGATAAAATATAAAAAATAATAAAAGCTCTATAAAATATTAATTAATATTTCTCAGAAATACTCTCCAGTATAATAATAATTATATATTAATTATTATAAAAAGCTTTAAATTTAATTAATAAATATTAAAAATATCTGCTACTTCTGAGAATTATATAATAAATGAAAATATATAATATTATTATAAGCTCCAGATATATTCAGAATTGAAAGAATTATAATAAAATATTTATTTTATTAAACAGTATAGATCATCGCTAGAAAAAAAATATAATTTATATTTATAAAATTATTTTTTATTATTTTTTATATATCTTTATGATAGAAGTTTATAATATTTAATCAGATAATTAAAATATATAATATTAATAAATTCAAGGATTTTATAAATTATATTTCATAAGATTATAAAATAATAAGTTTTTTTTTAATATATATAGTTATTCTTTTTTAACTTTTGTAAAATAACTAAAATTAAAGTTTAAGAATATATAAAGTAATATTTATAATCTAGATATATACTAATGTATTCAACAGTTGGGCGGCCCAACCCATCAAAAACACTCCCTTGAATTCCTACCCGACGCTATTCAACCTTATACATACTATTAAAAACACCTATCTTATTAAAAATACAGGTGGAATAGGAAGACAGGATCTTTCAGGTTATTAAGATTATTCAGAAAGATTAAATTACCAGTATCTGCTAGGTAGTATATATTTATAATATTATTTAAATTACTCTCTATACTTGACTATTTGGATATGATTTTTCTAGAGATATAGTCTATGTATATTAAAAATCATTAAAAAATAAAAAAGATCTACTTATTAAATAAATTTTATTTCTAGATAAGTAAGATGCAAGTCCCCGGCTGCTTAAAATTAAAAATATAATTAATTTAATTCTATTTAAATAAAAACATATAATTTCTGAACAGATAAGCATTAATTAAATTTATAATTTTATTAAATATTATAAGATTCTCTGAACCTGCTACACTAGATAATATAATTATTAAAAAACAAAAATATAGAATTCTAAGATTATAAAAAACTAGTTTAATTAGATCTAGAATATTATATAAGAGTATAATCTTATTAAATATTATTTATAATTTTAATAAAACAGGGTTTATTATAGAAATAATTATTATAATTAAAATAATAACTAGTTTTTAGAAAATAGACCAGCTATCTTTAGTTTAACTAAAAAATCAGGAATAGATTATTTTTAATTAAGTATATTTAATTTACTGGAATAATTCTATTCTTAATCCTTATTTTTAAAGATAAAATATATTTTAAATTTAATATAAAAATTAATCTATTTCCTTTATCTGGAGAATTAAAATCAATAATAATAATTAAAATATTTATATAATTAATTTTTAATAATTTCAAAAACACTTTATTCTGTAGATTAAAAATAAATTAATAGATAAATATAATTTTCTAGTACTTGACAGCTATAGCAGTTATTTAATTTCTGAGTTTAATTAAGTTTATACTAAGAATAATATTATTCTTATATATATATCTATATATTTATCTTATCTACTTTAATCTCTGAATATAATTTATTTAAATATACTTAAATATATATATAGAGATATAATATAAAAGCAGGTATAATACAGCTGTAATTATATTAATAAACTTAACTTTCTAGATATTTATTTTAAAATATATTAATAGTTTTTAATTAAATTGAATATTATCAGCAGATTTAAAGTAATAAATCTTATTCTTTTAAATTTTGAATAAGTATTTTCCCAGTTTAATATTTATTTTAAAATATTATTTACTCTGGATAATCAGTCATGTGATTCAGTACTTTAAATATTATATAATATAAAATATTTTTTAAAATATCAGAATACATTAGAATAGTTATTTTAAAAATAATAAGTAATTTTAATTTTATTCACTTATTTTATATTATATTAACTTCTTAAAGAGTGTGAGCTAATAATAATTAACTTAATTATATTAGCTAAGAAAAATAAGGAACTATATACTAATTATATAAAAAAATTATAAAAGAGAAAGTATTTAAGAAAGCAAGTAGGTTATATAAAAGATACTACTATTAAAAAGACTTAAAATATAATTTAGTAAGAATAAAAAGTACAAGATAATATTAAGATTAAAAAAAAAACTTTGATCTTTATTTTAATTTTTATTTATAAAGACTTCCTCGCGTGTCTTTATGCTGCATTAATTACTTTATTATTAATTATTAATGTATACCGTATTTAAAACCATCTAATATTTGATTATATAGAATTTTTATAAGCGTTTATATTGAATTAAAGACTTTATTTTAAAGATAACAAGTGATTCAGGTAGGGGAGTGGGCCGCCCAACCGTGTAGGCTGCCCAACTGTTGAATACATTAGATATTTTTAGTAATATTTATTATAAATCAAGGTTTGGGGTGCTGTGTGGACTAAATATCTTATAAAATAATTTTTAATATGTATAATAATATTAAATAATAATATTTTATAATATTTTTCAGATCAGTAATATTAACTTCAAAAAAATATATCCTTGAAACAGGTTGGTTTTTATCTCTAAGTTATTAATTAAAATATCATTTGATATATAACTGAGATCATAGAAAATAAATATAAACATATTTTAATAATTTTATAAGTCTATCTTATTTCTAGATTTTTATATAAACTTATTTTTTTAATTTATTTATAATATATAATTCTTAATATTTTAACACTTATGTTATTGGATATGAGGTTATTTAAAATTATTTTTATTTTTTAAATTTGTATATTTATATTATTTTTATCTGTTTTATCTCTTTCTTTATTTACATAATTTTATTGATATATCTTAAATAGATTATATATATAAGAAATTTTAATATAATCTCTAATTAATAATTATTTAATTTTATTATTTTAATATAAATATTTTAGTATGTCAGAGATTAAATTAAATTAATATTAGTTTATAATTAATATCTTTTTATTAATTTTTATAAGATTAGTAACTAATCAGCCAGTCTAGAAATTTTAAAATAATTTATATAAGATTAATAATAATTTTATAATTCTTTTTTCCAGAGAGCAACAGCTCCAGGCTGATTTTAATATTTAAATTAATTAATATTAATCTTTGTTTTAAAAATTTAATAGTTATATTTTAGTACAGCTTATATTACATAATATAAGTTAAAAGTACTGATAATTGTATCCTTATTATAAATACTTATAATTTATAAAGAATTTTTAATATTAAAATATCTTTCTATAACTCAGGATTATAAATATTATATATATATAATTTATTCTCAGCAAGGCCCTAAAATGTTAGAGTATTAAAATATTAAAAATAATATTAGATAAATTATAATTCTAAATTAATTCTTCTTATTAATAAAAAATAGACCTATGATAATTCCTTTTCAAATATAATTTTTAAATAAAATATAACTACATGAAATCAGCTGTGTAAAATTATATATATAATTACTTATAATACATAATAAATTAAGTATAGTTCCTAGACATTTATTATATTAAGATTTTATATTTTATATTAAAAAATTATATTATAAACAGGAGACTTTTTTAACAATTAATTATAATATATTAAGTTACGATATATTATTAGTATTATTAGTATTATTAGTATTATTAGTATTATTAGTATTATTAGTATTATTAGTATTATTAGTATTATTAGTATTAAAATTAAAATAAAGATCTCTTATCTTTGTAATTACCAAAATTAGTTTATTTACTACTTTAATAATAGTTTATCAATTTAATTTTATTAAATAATTAAGAATTTTGATAAAAAAAGACTTGCTACTGTCTATGTTTATTATTATATTATTTTTAATTTTAATAATAAAGACAGGTGCCTTCCAGTAGGATTATTTATATATTAATATCTAAACATCTTGAGACTGGCTCTATTTAGTATGCTATAAATTTATAAAAAATAATTTCTATAGAATTTTACAGTTCTTGTTATAATAGCTTTTATTTTAAATGATTATAATCTTCTACTTAGTCCCTAAATAAAATTACTTTAATTAATAAATTTAGCTAACTTCTTAGCTATATAAGATAATAATAATATATTTTATATCAGTTATAGTAGTAGCAGATAACCTATCAGAAGACTTTTTTATGTATAATGTCTGACTAGGAAATCAAAGGAAAAACAGATAATATAATTTAATATTATTTTTGAATTATTTTCAAATATATCTTTCTATATTTGCAGGTATAGTTAATAATGTGAGAGCCAGTCAAATAATCATATTCAGCGCGTTTAATCTAGAATATCGAACACGAGAGGGGAAAGGAAAGGAATATAGGAGAATATATATATATAATAAGAATAAATAAATAAAATAAAGTAAATAAAATAAATAAATAAGATTATATATAATAAGCAGAGTAAGTGAAGATTATATCATGTACTAGATTATATACTATGTTATGTTGCTTGCCATTACAAATAATATAATAATTTTTATTATAAAAAATATAATATATATAACTTTTATTAATAATAATTTCATAAAAAATAATTAATATGTTTATTACTTTTTATATAATATAATATATATAGGCTGAGTACTTACAGCAGTCTTAATATATATATATATTTATAATTTCAATATTTATGATATTATAGGATATACTGATTCTGGTTATAAACTATGATATTTGTTAATATATAAGCTTATTACTAGATATTAAGAATAAATAGATATTTAGTTACTTTATACTAATATTTTAAAAAATTATTTTTTATTTATATTAATATTTCTATCCATAAGGGCTATGGTGTATTTGTAATTTTAAATAATATTTATTTTTTAATTTTTAAGTAAGAGGGTATATATATAATAATAAATATATTATTATTAAGAAGGATACTTCTAGCTGTAATCTTGGAATTTAAAATTTTAGAATGCTTATGAATAATAATATCTATATTAATCGGATTAATTAGATTATGGTTTCTATATTAAGATAATAAATTATTATATAAAAAATTATATATATATATAATTTTAAGTTCTCTACCAGAGATTCTGGCTTAGCTGGAATTAAGATTTTTATAAAAATTAATTAGATTAGACTAATATATTCATTGCTTTTAATATATATCATATTTAGCTAGTTAGATATATATTATCTAAAAATTAATATAATTTTTTATTTTATTGTTTCTAAATATACGTCTAACATAGAGATAGATATAATAAATAAAAATATTATTAGTTTACTTTTTAATATTATTCTAGATTTAATTGCCTTGACTTGGTCAGTTTATTATAAATATATATAATATTTTTATTACTTATATTTATAAATATAAAAAACATACCTGGAGATAACTTATTAATAATATTAAATTATATTATTAAATCTTTTATTAATTTCTTTAGTTAAATATTGTATAATAAAAGAACCTACTAGTATATTATTTAATATTATTATAATTAATATATATATAGTATAATCTTATAAAACTGAGGACTTAATTAATCATATTATATAAAATAATTTTATTCAGAAATCAAGAAAAAGATTATAATAAAAATTATAAGGTCTTCTAAAGTTAGTTATCAATTATATAATTTCCTATTAAATAAATCTGTATTAAATCGCAGGATTCTAAATAAAATCATGTTTAAAATATTAAAATAAAATATAAATAAGATTACCAAGATATACCTGCTTCTATTCATATATCACAATAAATATTAATAATATTAAATTTCTTTTTTATCAAGCCCCTAGCTATCTAGATTAACAAAATTAAATTAATAACGTATTATTAAAATAGTAAGTAAGTATACAGACTTTAATAATAATACGAGTAAAAAAACTTTAATCTTTATTTTAATAATAATAGCAATATTGATAGTATACTTATTAATGAATATATTATAATTTAATATTAAACATTAACTACTGGAAAAGCCTCCCAGCTATAATATAATTTTGTAATAAGAAAAGATATACTTTTAATATAATCACTATTTAAAAATTATATTTGAATTATTATATATTATAAATAATTATATATATAGATTCTACAGGATTGGTTTTATATAATATATATTTAGATTACAGGTATCATTTTATTTATTTTAATATATTAATTATGATTATACAATACAAGCTAGGTAAAGATAATTATATAAATCTAGAACATTATTATTTTATATTTTAATTATTTGATTAAATATATATATATATATAATATTATATAATTTCATCTATATTATATATCCTACAAATTCTTTATTTTTTATTATTAAATTTCTACTGTTCTGAATCAGGAATATATAAGATTATTTCTAATGTTTAAACTAGATAACTCATTCCAATAAAGAAAAATACTATTTATAATAGAATAATCTAGCTATCAGAATAAAGATTATCAGAATAATATATTATAGTAATCATAAGAATTAAAAAATTATTAATAACAGTTCTATATTTTCCTGATATCTATAAGGTGCTGATTCCTCTGTACTGAACTATTAATTCTTCAAGAATCAGTTTATCTTATAGACATGGACTACCTTTGTTACTATCAGATGAATATATAATATTTAGCAGCCGATTCCTTACCTAGTCGACAGGTTTTCTACCCTGACAAGTAGATCCTATCACATAATTATATTAATTATTAATACTATTTAAGTACTGCCTTTCTTAAATCTATAGATTTTATATATAATAGACTTTACTAAGAAAGAACTAATATAAAATTAATAATTTTAAGATTATATAAGTTCACTGGATCTTATTTAAGAATTAAATAAAATTTATTTCAAGTTTCTACAAGGGGGAGATTATTAGAATTTAACTAATATTTTGATAGGAATATTATTAATTATATATATTATAAATATTTGATAAGATAATAATATCGAAATCTATAAGTAGTTATCGTTAGTAGCTTACTGAAAAAAATATAATATAAAAACAGATCTTAAGAGTTATATAAAGTATTATATAAAGTATTTTTATAATTTAATAAAGTATATAGTACTAGACATTACCATAATTTTAATAATATTAAATATTTTTTTTCTAAATTTTTTTTTATATTTTTTATAAGCTATGTAAAGCAGCTGTATAAAAATTAAATAATTATAATTATAATATATATATATATTAAGGACTTATAATGAATAGATCTTTCCTGACAGATTAAAATTAAGATAAATTTTAAAATAATAAATTCTCTTTCTAAATGTTTATTCAATATCTTATAAATAAAATAATTAATTGAGTTTTATAATCTGGAAATATAAATAGTAAACATAAAAATATATTATTGACTTAGATAGATCAAATTATATTTGATAAATAAAAATTTAAATATATTTATCTATTTCTACTGCGCAGCATATTTATATATATATATATTAAAATTAAGTTTAATTAGCTTAGATAATAACTCTAGATACAAATATAAATATTATTTATATATTTAATTAAAAAGGGTTTTCATTATTATTGCTAAGCTGATTAATATTATAAAATAAAATAAATATAATACAAGATAATGAAAAGCTCTACCGAATATTAATTATAATTTAATTTTTTAAAAATATATTTTCCAGTATAATAATAACTATATATTAATTATTAAGAAAATTTTAGATTTAATAAATAAGTACTAAAGATATCCGCTGCCTTTAAGGATTATATAACAAATAAAAATATAAAATAATATTATAAATTCTCAATATATTAAAAATTAAAAAAAATATATAATAAACTATTTATTTCATCGGGCAGCGTGGATTGTTTTTTAGATAAAAATATGATATATATTTATAAAAATATTTCTGCTGTTGTTTTATATATTCTTCTAATATAAATTTGTAATATATTATTAAATAATTAGAATATATAGTAATAATAGATCTAAAAATCTTACTAATTATATTTAATAAAATTATAAAATAATGATTCTTTACATTTATATAGTTTTTTTTACTTAACTTTTATAATATAATTATATCTAATGTTCAAAAATAAACAAAGAAGTACCTGTGATTTAAATATATATTGAAAATTTCTTATAATATATATTTAATTTAAATAAAATTTACTATAAAATTAGATTTAGAATATTATCTAAGCTAGATTTTTTATAAAATAATCTATAATATATATAATAACAATAAATAACAAAATTTTGTAATATTACTCAGATCAGTAATACTAATCTTAAAAAATATTTTTTAGAATAATCCAGCTTTTTTCTTTAAATTCTTGATTAGAATATTATTTAATATATTACTGTAATAATAGTAATAATACATTCAATCTATCCAGAGAAGATATTTCTAAATAAATATATAAATAATATCTATATTTCTATTTCAGATTTTTTTATTAAAAAGAATTATCTTTTATTTTAATATATGCATAGATATATAGAATATTAAAAATAAATATAATTTTTTATCTTATTTTTAATTAGTAAGTTATATAGATAATATCTGTTTTAAAGTTTTTACGTAGAATATTTTATATATATAAATATTTTCTGGATTAAAGCCTTGAGTATTTTTATAATATTTAATTATTATAAATATATTATAAAAGTAATTATTAAAAAAATCAATTAAACCAATAAGAATAGTACTAATAAGAATTATATATATTATTTTTTTATAATAAAAAGTAATATATCTTTAAGTATACCTGTAAATATAGAAAAATATATTTAAAAATAAATTATTAATATTAAATTATAGTATTAATTTTTCTATTAATTCTTTCATCAGATATTATATATAGAAAAACATTTTTAATGAACTATTTAATACTGTTATAGCTGATATATAAAATATTATTATTAATTCATAAAGCTGAGGACTCAGCTAATTATATTATATAAAATAATTTTATTTAAAAATTAAAAAGAAGACTATAATAGTTTAAAATAAAAATTATTATAATAAAAACTGTGAAAAATCCTAGACTTGATTATAAGATAAATAATATTATAATAAATAATATTACAGTAAATAATTTAATATTAAATAGAGCTAGTCTCAGGATATTAAAATAATTTATAAATAATTTTACCAGAAAATGTTTACTTTTATTATTAAAATTAATAATAATATATATATAATAATAAAAATTAATTTTTTATACAGGGCCTCTAGCTGTTCTAATTAATAAAATTAAATTAATAAATTATTATCGAAATAAAACATGTATAATTTTTAATTATAATATAAGTAAAGACCCTCTGAGTTAATTTTAATAATAATATTATTAATAATAATTATTAATAAGTATATTATAGATTAAGTACTAGCAGAATCTTCTAATTAAAATATATATTTTAGAAAAGAATATAAATTTTAATACAATAATTATTTAGAAGCTATATTTGAATTATTATATATTATAAATAATTATATATACAGATTCTACAGGACTACTTTTATATAATCATATAATTTATTTTAAAAAATATTTAAAAAGAAATTATCGTCGGTCTACTTCTTTTTTAATGAAGAAATAAATTTAAAAATATAATATATTTAATATTTTAATATTTTAATCTTTCAGGATCTTGGTAAAGACAAGATTATTTATATATATTTATAATTTTAAATTATAAAAAGGCATTTCAGTATTAAATATTTTTAATAAAATTATAAGTATTCATAGTAAATATCTAGTTATTAATAACTTTAATTATAGTATTTAGTATAAATTATTAAGATCCTGAAATAGAGATTTTAATTAATTTAATTATTAATTAAAATATTAGTCAGGAGCTATTACTTTTTAAGAAAATATTTATATATGAAAAAATAATTATAAAATAATTATTAATCATATAGATTATTTTATAATTTATAAATAAATTAATTAGTTATGTCTTACAAGAACTAATAATAAAATATTAATCATAAATATATATTAATTGAATATAATTTCTTATTAATTAAAGTGCCTGTACTAGAATAATAAAAATAAATAAATATTAATTAAAAATTATTCTAAGAAATTTTAATTATATATATATATTCTGCCTGGACTCAGATATTATATTATTAAATAATATTAATATCATTATATTTTATCTTATACTAGTACTTATAAAAATAATTAAATAAACCAATTCTAAAGTAGATTATATAATAAGTTTATCTAAAATATATTAATAAGTTACGTAGGTAAAGAAGAGGATACAATAAATATAAAAATAATATAAACATATAAAATAAAAAAAATAAGAATAATATTTATAAAATCTAATATCTAGCAGATAGAATAATTATTAAAATAATAAAAATTATATATTATAAATAGTTTAAAAAATAGGTGTATATAAAAATTCTAATCATTAATATAATAGATATAAATTAAAAATAATTCCAAATTTATTTTTATTATTTTTTATAAGATTTTAATAATATATTAAATAATATCTTAATCAATAATCCAGAAGAAAAAGCTAGATTATTTTAAAGAATATTTTTCATTAAATTAGTATTATATAAAATATTATTATTTGTTATTATAAATATTACAGATTACTTTTTAAGAAATCTGCAGGATTATATTTTTTTTATAAAATATCTAGTCTAGATAATATTCTCAATTTTATTTTTATAATAAATATTACTTTAAATAAATATCTTAAAAAATTATAATATATATTTAAATTATAATTATTATTCTATATACTTCCAGGTCCTGATTATAATTATTTTATAAAAATTGAATAAAAATAATTATATAAATCTAAAAAATTCTTCTTTTATAGTTTTAATAGATATAATTTATAAATTTCCTAAATCTATTATTAATATGTTTTAATTATTTAGTTCAATATTATAAGTCTCTATTATAGAAATATATAAAAGAAATAGTAAAAATATTTTTATAAATAAATATTATATCTTTTTAGAAAAGATTTATACTTCTTAGTAGAGTAAATATTTCATTATATTTTTTTTAATTCTTAATATATCTAGAGCTTATAATAATATTTTATATTTATTTTTATTATATTATTTTTATAAATAACAAGTATCTCTGGTACTAATTATTTAGATTCAAATTCTTTTTAGTGATTAATATATAATTCTTATTATATTAGAGAATATTGCTAAAAATATTAGATTATAATTAGTATTTTAAAGGACTTTCTACTGTTTTTTATATTTTGTTTATTTTATAATATTAATGTACTCCGTAATAATAATACTAATAAAAATCAGTTTGCTTTAATTAGTAAAAATATTTTACTAATTTGGTATATATATAATACCTGTATTCTTATTTAGATCCTTTTTAATTCTGATCTCTTAAGGAGAGTGTATTGAAAATAATTATAAATTAAAATAATTAGTCTAGTTTCTATCTTATTTTTAATTTTTAGTTTAATATAGTAAGTATTTATCTTGAACTTTTAATATATATATTATAATTTTAATTTTATAAGTCTTGTATAGCTGTTTCATAAAATCTATATAAAATCTAAAAAGACTTTAAAAGATAGTATCTGATATTACTAAAATTATAGAAAATATTTTTAATATATATTTTATTAGATTACAGAAGCTTTATTTATAATATTTTATATAATTTAGATTTATTTTTATATTATATATTTTTATCTTATTTTATAAGTAAATTACTAAAAATAAATATTTATAGATTTTAGTATTATTATTTTACCAGATATTTTATAATATATTATAAAAAGAAATTCTGAATAAGACCTGATACCTTTTTTAATAAAATTTTAGAATAAGTTTTATGTAATTTTCAGACAGGGATCCGGTGGATTTACCTAATTTTAAAATTATTAATTTATAATAAATTTTTTTAGTAGAGTCTACTACATATGGAGATTACTTTTATAAATATTTAAATAACATTAAGAATTTAAAATCTTTATTTAAAATTATACAGATAATAACAGCCATGGAGATAATATTAATATAATAATGATTATTAAATTCTGCAGTATTTGCTGTTTTGTAAACTGTAAAATAATTTATATAATATATATTTCAAATTTATTAGTATTAATATGGTCATAGTTCTTGTTAAATAATTATATTTTGAAAATTATATTATTAATAATTATAATTTTTTTTATCTTATTAATTTCATTATTTCTATAACTATATAAAATAGTTCTTTTTATTAATAACCAGACTATCATTTAGGCTTATACTAGTTGTTTTTATTATTATCTTATATTTTAATTGATTTTATAATCTTGGCTGGATAATTTTCCTGTAATAACTTTTTAATTATAATAAAACTCTAGTAATAAATATATTTATTATTTTATTAAAGCTAGTACTGATAATATTATCTAAATATAAAATAATATTGATTTAAAAAAATTAATTCTGTTTTTAAAATATTATAAATATCTTAAAATCCTGGCTAATAGAATATAGAAATCCTAATAAATAATAAACCTATATAATTTTTATGAAAAACTTTAGGAATTATTTTTAAAATATTTATTTTATATCTATATAGGCCTGTATTAGATATAAAATTTACTTCAATATAAATGTAATCAGAAAAATTATTTTTTCAAATTATCTCAGTACTATTATAAATATAGAATTAATTAGATGCTTACATAAACTAAAAAGAATAATTAATGTAATATAATTTATTTTTATATATGAAACATGTAGGTGTACATATAAGAATCTTTAAATATTTAATAAATAATCATAGATAAGTATTAAAAGTTAGATTTACTAATCTAGTTTATAGGGTGGTTTAATTTATTATTATAATATAGATTCTGGACTAATTCAGGACTATTAAATAAGATATTAAAAAATAATAATAATTCTTTTATAAAATCGTAATAATCTTTTTTTATATATTTATTTTGATAATAATATTCCTCCTGCTCATTATACAGAGAAGAATACTATAATAAAAGTATCTTTATAAAAATAATTAGTATAACTGAACGGGTCTTATATTTTTCTAGTAATAAATAAATCTCATAAACAGGATCTCAGGTACTCATATTATATAGAAATAGTGGTCTATACTTAGTACAGGTCTTTATATGAGATAAATATCTTAAAAATAAATTCTAAAAAGACTTTTTACATATAAATATTATAAAAGTTAATTATCTACTAGGCTTTTTATAATTTATTGACTAGGATTACAAGATATATATTATATTAAAAGCAGGATTAATTTAGTAATATATTTGATACTAGTATTTTACTTATATATAGTATTTTTAATAATAGTTTTAATAAGATAGCTGGTGTACATATTACTAGAGATTCATTTAACTATTACAAGGAGATTTTTTAGTTAAGATATTAAAATTAATCAGTTTATATAATAATAATTTATGAAATATATTAATGTAATTAGTAATAATTAAAGAAGTCAGTATAAGGCTGAATAATAATTTAATCATTAATAAAATTAATTGTGTTACATATGTCTGGAAACATGGAAATCAGTAAAATAAAAGAATTATATTTAAGATTATAAATAATATAATTTATAAAATCTAATTATTTAATGAGAGGAAAAATTATATTAATATTAACGTCCTCCAGTATATATTATATATATTATATTAAAATCTATAAAATAGCTGATAGTATAAGATTCTATAATTAATGTTAATTTAATATTATCTCTCTAATTAGTATTATTAGTATAAATATAAAATAACTATATTAAATTATTAGTTCTAAAACTTGTTTTTTAGGTCTGTAATCTTTATATATAGTAAAATTTATTAAAAAAATCATTATAAAAATAATAATTCCAAAACTGAGTAGATCTATTAAATTTTTATATATAAGTTAAAGAAGACTAATTTTAAGTTTTTATGAGAGAAAAAAGTATCAGATTTTATCTAAGAATGTTTTATATAATTAATTATTAGTTATATATATTATAGAATATTTAATGAAATAATAATACTAGAATCTACACATAATTATCTTCAGTAATTTATTTAAAAATAAGATAAGAAAGTATATTATAAAAATAGATTTTAAGAACTATATAAGATACTATATAAAAGATTTTAATCATCTATAAATATATAATATTAGATATTTCTCATAATCTTAATAATATCAGATATTATTTTTTAATAATTTTTTATATTTTATATAAATTACATGGAGTAGCTGTACAAAAGTTAAGAAACTTAAATTATAATATATATATATATTAAAGATTTAAGATAAATATCTTCTATATTAAGCTGGTAACTAAAATAGAATAAAAATTAAATCAATTATTTTAGTCTATAGTTACTTTAAATAGATTTTTTAATAAATTAAGGTTAAATAAATATTAAGATAATAGAATTTCTTTACAAGTTTAAATTTAATATTTTATAAATATAATTAATTAAATTTTATAATACAAGAATCATGGGTGGCAGATATAAAGATGTATTATTTGATATATTTATATATATATATTAGAATTAACAATAGTTATTATGAATATTAAGATCCTAGATAAAAATACAGATATTATCCATATACTTAATTAAAAGAAAGTTTCTGTTATTGTTTGTTTGTTTGTTTCTTTGTTTTATTCCTTACTCTGTTTCAGCGCCTTGCGGGCCACGACAGAGGTCCTAGCTGGATTATATGATCTTATCTAACTTCTTCAGATGTAGTAGTAGCTATCTTGATCTTTTTCATATAAATAAGTTATACAGGCGGTAGTAGTAGTATGTAATTATCTCAGAATCTCGTTTTTATTTAATATATATATATATCTATAAGGTTTTAAATATTTTACTGATCTTGCTGTTTTTTCTGTATGTTTCTTATAGCTGCTTATCTAGTATTTTATTTAGAGTAATTTTACTGATTTAGTGCTGTGCTGCTGACTAATTACTTAATAATTTATTGTCTATATTATTTTCCATGTGCTTTTTTATATTTAAATCCTGTATTAAATATTTTTATTAAATTTCTTACTTGCTTGTTAGTCTTTCTATTATTTATTATACTATTTCTGTAGTATCTGTTGTATTAAGTATTTATATATATTTCTGAATATCTTCTTAAATAATCATCTGCTACTTTACTTATTACCTGCTTACTATCTTATTTATTATCTTGCTTACTATTCTACTATTATTATATCTATTATTATCTATATCGTTTACCTATTTAAATTCTTTATTTTTATTTTTTACTGATTTTTATTAGAATAACAGGAGCCCGTGTCATCTGGATATAGAAAATAAATTTTAGAAAATAAATATTAATACTCCTGTTAGGTGTTTAGATTTATATAAATAAATATAAAATAAAAATATTTATATTTACGGGAGTTATTAAAGGCCAGGTATTACTAGAAATACAATCTGGAAATAAATATTTTATTTATAAATTCTAATTTAACAAGTATTTTTATAAAAAAGATAAAGCTATTAAAATATATTAATTTATTTATATAAAATATTTATAAGATTAAGAAATATAGCTAGATTGTGTATAACAGTTTTAGTATTTATATTATATTTTTTAATCTTTTTCTGAAGTATATTATATTTTCTGTATATAATTAATATATAAAATATTATTTCTAGATTCTTATACAGATAATAGTCAGTATTAGGTTTTCTGATATCATATAAATCTATATTAAAACTAATCTTTGCTGTATAAAGCTGTATAATAATATTTTATTTAATTAAAAAAAGGTTATTATACAGGATTATACTATGAAGAGTAGATTCTAGTAATAATTTTTATAAACAATATTTATATAAGAATATTATTTATTTATTTATCTACTTTCTTATTGTCTCTTTAATTTATATGTCCAGTGGGGTGTGAGTAAAAATAAAAAATTTTATTAAAATAATAAAATTAATTAAAAGATTTATTGAAGAATCTGTTAATAATTTTATTAAAAAGCTAAAAATTCTTTTTAATCTTATCTCTTGCCAGCCTGTGGCCTTTTTAATCTTGATATTAATAAATTTATTTTTTATAATTTCCAGGTAAGCAGTGATCTAAAAATAATAAATATTAAAAATCTATATTAATTCATTATATAATCTGAATATCTATAATTACAGATATTAGCTAGACTCTTAATTAAGTCTCTTGAATATTTTTAATATTTCTTAATTATTCAATTATATTTTTAAGTAGGAGTGACTTACAGCTGTTAATATAATTAATTTTTATTTTATATATAAGAAGATTAAATCTTAATTAAATAAAAAGCTAGTAATAGGCTAGTTATCTCTATAATTAATATATTTTATTTTTTAAAATATTAAGATAGATCTACTGGATCTGCAGAAGATCTAGATATATAATAATTATATTTATATAGTTATTAATACTATAATTATTTATATGAATCCAGGAAACTTTTAGAGTCAATAACCGATTTTATATAATATATTTTATAATAGATTATTTCTTGATCTTGGTAATACTTATTTATAAGGATTATTATTATAAAAAATTAATTATAAAATATATATTTTAAAATCTTATATATTCATATTTATAATTAAAAAGATTTTCCTTTCTGCTAGTTGAAATAAATTATATAATAAGAAATTAAAGTAGAAATATCAGTATTTAAAAATATTTATATATACTAGATTATTTATAATCTTATTAAATATTTAGATTCTCTGGGCCTGTAATTACTCTAATATTAATAATAAATATAATTCTATATTATATATATCTTTGCGGATTATATAAAAGTCAAGATCTGGATTTATCTGTCATAATATTATTTAAAATATCTTTAATTTAACATATATACTAAATAAAGACTATATATTATATAATTAAAATTATATAGACTGTATATATATATACTGCAGGTCCTGTAAATAAAAATTATATTTAAATTTTTTAATATTATAATTACTTATAGATGCTTTATAATAACCATATTAATATTAATAAAATATTTTATAAAGTTCAGGTACTAATCTAGAGTAATTCTAAGTAACTTTATTAACTTTTATATAAGAACTACCTCATTCCTGAAGATCAGAAATTCTCTAAAACTATTATTTAGTATATTTATTTTAAAGTCTTATTCTAGGACAGCAAGTCTTTCTATTTACTTATTCTATAGAAAGTAGAAGTTGACTACACAAAAATTTAATAATTTAAATACTAATATATATATGTATAACTACTGTATTATATTAGTATTAATTTTTATATTAAGATTCTAAATTTTTATCTCTCTGTGGAATCTCTTGTGATTATATTTATATTATTTAAATAATCTTTTTATATTATAATATCTATATTATAAAAAATATATAAGATTAAAGATAATAGCAACTCCTACAGGATATTTATATTAACTTAAATATATAATATAATATATTTTAGTGGGATTAATATTATATAATACTTTTAAGAAAAGCTATAGAGTTAGTTAATATATATAAATAAAATATAATAATTACAGAGATTATATAATATTCATTTATATAATATATTATTAAAAATTCTAGAAATATCCAGAAAGAGAATAAATATTATATTTTTTATTCTCTAGTCTATATAAATCATTTTTAATATAATATATAGTACTGTTTCTGTATCTTACTTTTTATGATTTCTAAAATAATTCTTTTAAAATAATCTATAAATTTTTATTAAATAGCTTAGCTGGTATACTAGTAAAGTCTTTATAGTTTTATTAAGAATATTGAACAGAATAATCAGCTGGTAAGTCTTTAATATAAAATAATTAAATTTATTAAATTTATAAAAAATTATTATTTTAGCTTTATAAGAGTGAGCAGGATAGTAACTAATATTTATATAATAATTAAAAAATTAACTAATATAAAGACTAGGATTTTTAAGAAAGCTTATAATATTTAATTAAAAATGATATTTAAATTAAGAATACTATCCAGTTTAAATATTTTAATAATTTTAATAATTTTATATTTATTTAAAAGGGGCACCTTGATTAGCTTAAAATAATAAAAATTATTAATATTATTAAGATAACTACTGGAAAAAATTAAAAAATATTTAATAAGATTTTTCTTTTTTTCCAGAAGATAACACGCGTTGTTTAATATTTTTAATAGAAATATATATATTAAATAAAGATTTTATTTTTTATTTTTTTGCATGATCTTCTATACAGTAATTATATTATTAATATTTATAATTTAATATAAATAAATTATTCTATAATCTTTATATACAGCCTTTGTATACCCGGGATATTTTAAAATATATAACATATATTTATTTCAGGACCTCGCAGCTAAAGTATATATAATGATTTATAATATTTTATCTAAAAAACTAATTTAACTGTAGTAACTTTCAGCAGGTCTTATTAAAGCTAGATCTTATTTATTAATTGATATAAGTTCAGGGGACTACCTAATTAATAGTCAGAGATACTATCTATAGCTTATACACTAGTAATATTTTATAATTTATTAATATATTAATTTAGCTGTTCATGTTTATTTTACTAGATTTATTTATAATAATTTTATCATTTTATTATTTATTAGAGATTTTCAATCTGCTTATAAAATTAATAAGAATTTATAATCATATTATATTATGTATTAATCCTTTATTTCATTTTATTTTATTTTATTCTATTAGTTATATAATTAGACACTATTCTGTGGGTTATTTAATAAGTTATTTTTAATATTAGAAATTACTTCTTAACTCTAAGAATATATTGTCTGTTAGATAGAAGAAAATAACTAGTATCTAAATAGAGGCCTCAGGATTTCCAAGATTTTATATATATGTAGTAGTTAGTCAGACGATAACAACAAGGCTGGGTAACTGAGTCCTCTAATAGAGACCTGTCCCATAACAGTTAATACTAGCAGAATATAATTATAAAATTTATAATAAGAAATTACTAACAGTTATAAAATATATAAAAATACAAGATATTAAGTTATATTTCATTTCTAAATTCAAGATAATCATAAATGATAAAAGCTTAGTACTTCTACCTACTAAAAAATTACATAGAAAATATATTTAATAAAGATTATTTTAATAAATTTGAATTTTTTATTTATAAAAAGAGTACTGAGAATAACCAAATAAATACTTTTTTATAAAAAAAATTAAAGATGGATTTAATTATTAGAATAAATAGATTATTATATATATATTCTAATTTTTATAATTAGAAACATATTATAAAATTATTTAAATTAAATTTTTGAAACTAATACTAGCTTCTGCCAGTATTTATTTATGATAAAAAATTAAAAAATAAAATGATATTTATTAAAAAACAAAGAGAATAATAGAAAAAGAAACATATGAATTTTTATTCAATCTAGAACTTAAGTTTTTTGAAATTATATTGTAAATATTCAAGTACTATTATTTAGAAAATAAAAATAAATTTTAAATTATAAGTTTTTATAAATAAAATTATTATAAAAAATTATAATTTTTACTAGCTAGATATCTAGACTGAAAAAAGATATATTTAATAATCAATTAAGAATATTTCTAGTTTAATATAATATAAAATATATAAAAAACTTTTATAAAATTATAATATTTACAGAAAAATAAAGATTTAAATTTAAAAAATATGAAATATTAAAATCTTTTCCAGTTCTTGAATATTTATAATAAAATACTAATATAAACTTTACTACTAAGCTGTTAAAGAATAGATATTATATTAATATTTTACTTATTATTAATCAATTTATAAAAAAAAGTAATACTGGCAGCTATAAAAATAATAATAATTATAAATTTTATTTAAATAATTATTTCTGGCCATGGAACACAGTTTATAAATATTCATTTAAAAACAATTATATATATTAATAAACATCAAAAAGAAATTGGTTATAATATATTATTTTTAAATGAATAGAACTACTAAGCAGGTGAACAATATTATAAAAACTTATTTTTTTTATTATATTTAATATAATTAAAATAACCAGAGCCAGCTTCTCTTCTTAATAGAATTGATTATTAATATTTAAATTTTAATATTAACTAGTATATTTTTATTGTTTTTAATTTTAATTATAAATGATTTTTTTAATTTAATTAAATTCTTTAATAGAATCCTGAGAAGTCTAATATAAATAAAAAACTTATTATATATATTATTTAAAAGACCAGTAACTGGACTAGAGTATTATCAGTTCATAATTAATAAAAATAAAAAAGATAAACTAATAAATTATATATTTTTTATTTTCTAATACTAAATAAAGGATATAATTTAATTAAATTTGGGTAATATTAAAACTGATTAACTGAGCAAGAAACTGGATTAAAAAATATAAAATATTAAATAATAAAAATATTAAAAATTTATCCGTTCATCTTAATATCTTTATAGAAATTTATAATATATCTTATATGTGATGGTAAGTGACATGACTGAGCCACATGATATAGTATATAACACAATTTTCACTTACTTTACTGATTATATATAATTTTATTTATTTATTTTATTTACTTTATCTTACTTATTTATCTTTATTATTCATATATATTTTTTATACTTCTTTCCCTTCTTCTCTTATATTCGATATTCTAGTTTAAATATATTAAATATAATTATTTAATCAGTTTTTGAATAATATTGAATATTACAGTTAATTATTTTTTAATAAATACTGCAAGTGGCCAGTTATTTAATAGAAGTATTGATATTTATTTAATATATATTTAATTTTACTAAAACAGCTAAAACAGAACGGCGTGAACTAAATCTTTAAAAAAATAATTAATTAATAATTTTCTTAAATTATAATAGCTAGAGAAAGCCAGACTGGTTTTATTATATACATAAAAAATTTAAGATAATATTTAATCATTTTACTAAACAGAGAAAATAATAATTATAAAAAGATTATCTAGAAAAAATTTAATAAAATATATAAGAAAAATTCTTAAGAAATTTTTAATCTAGTTCTTAATCTTATAAGATAAAAATTAAATATTATAATTAATAAGTATAATATACTTATCTAGAAATAAAATAAATTTATTAAAAAATATAATAATATTCTCCAGGTATATAATATATAGATAATATTAATAATATATTATATAGTTTATGATAACTAGAAAATTAAAATTTTTAAATTTAAGAAAACTTTAAAAATTCCTGATCCTCTAATATTTTATAATGTTAAAAAATTTTGAGAAATTAATTAATTATAATACAGCAGAAACTAAAGATTAATAAAAAATTTTTTAATTATTTTGATTATCCGACACGCGTACATGAATAATTAATATAAAAAAATATTTAAGAAATTTTTGATTTCTTGACTCTATCTTTAGGTAAAATTTTTTTAAAAAATACTGCTGATATACTGGAGTATCTCAAAATAATTTTTATTAATTTAAATAAAGTTTGAAATGTTTAATATCAATATTAAGGATTAAAGATAATATCTGGAGATTGGTTTTATAATTTTATTTTTATATTTTAATATCTGATAATAGAGACTAGTATTATTAAGATTTATCAAAAACATAATTACAGTCTAGTTTATAAATAATAATATAAATTTTAATTTATATTTCTTAAATTTATTATAATAGTAATCTTTGTAAAACTAAATCTTTATATAATTGATCATATATTAAATATTAACTATGGTTATTTATTTTTAAAAAATTTTTAAGAGAAAATATAATAGTCAAAAAATAAACTTTTTCTAAAAAATAAGTTATTATTATATTAAAACCAGCTGGTAGCTCCTGACAAGAAGGATTTTTAAATACAATTATTAAATAAAATTTATTATTAATTAATATTTATATTTTCTGGATACATAAAAATAATAATTCTTATAGAATAACAATATTATTAAAATATTTAAAACAGAGATGTCTGACATTATATAAATAATAATTCATTATATAGATGTAAAAATATTTATTATAATTTTTTTAAATCTGTTTTATTTTCTACTAATTTTCAGGTGCTTATAATAATATATTTTAATATATTTTTATTTTTTTTAAAAAAACTGTTATAGCTATAATATAATCTTTATTATAATAACTTTTTTTAATAAATATATGGTCTCTATTTTATGTATTAAATAAAGATTTATATAAAATATAATATATTTATTTATAGACTAGATATATATTTAAATAAGATTATTAAATATAATTATTTTTAAATACAAAAATTAGTTTATTAATTTCTAAGATAAGTTCTATAGAATCTTATAGATTAAATTAAAAGTTTTTATTATATTATTCTTAAACTAATAAATAAATAAAGATAATTAATTAATATATGATTTAATATCTTATTTTATTTATTAAATTTTTTCAGAATAATTAACTAAAATTATTATTTTTAATTAATTTTACTGTTATTACTCTCCTGCATAAGTTTATTAGACTATTATTATTTATAATAAAAAATCATAAATTTAAGATATTATCTAATTAAATGTTTTTTATAAATTTTTTTTAACTTATAGTCACCTGAGATCAGATATAGAAATTTATTTAATAAAATAAATCTAGCTCTCTATTTAAAAGAGTATTTTAAAATCTAAAAATAATAAATTTAATAAATAAATCATTAATACTGTTTAGAGAATTTTAATATTAACAATAAATTTTTATTAATATAAGAAACTAGTACTGGAGTCAGTTTTTATAAAAAATTTTAAATAATTAATATAAGTCTATTCTAATTATTAATAGAATAAATAATTTACATAAAATATATCTTTTAGAAAACATGCGTGTGTACCTGATTTTTTATATTAAAAATTATATTTATAAAGTTTATTTAAAGTTATATCTAATTAGATGTAGAATATTATTGAAATTAATAATTAAACAGAATAGAAAAACAAAGAAATAATTTTTAATTACTTATATTATAAATATTTATAATATAGAATTAAATAACTTATTTTAAATAAAATAAGTTATATATAAAATCCAGCTAGAAACTTTAAGAACATTTCATTTTATTTATAGATAAATTATTCTATTAAATATTCTAGTTACTCTGTATCTTTTAAGTAATTATTATAATAGCTGGCTGCTGCTGAAATTAATAAATTTATATTAAATTATAAAAACAATAATATACTCCTGGCTGAGAACAGCTAGTTTTAAAAAAATAATATAATAGTAAATAATATAATTAAAGTATATAATATAATATATAATATAGTTTTTACTTACTTTACTGATTACATGTGATCTTATTTATTTTATTATTTGTATATGTTTCTTTATACTTCTTTTCTTTTGTCTCTTATATTTGATATCCTAGTTTAAACATACCGAATATGATTATTTGATTAGCTCTCACATTATATAAATTTATTATATTTAATAATTACAGACAAACTTCTGTTTTAATGAAGAAATAATTAATAACTTCTAATATTATATATTAATAGAAAAAAAGAATATTTAATAAAAGTTTTTTTTAAAAAAATCTCATATTTAAAAAAGAGGGGATAGTAGCTTTATTAAACCAATAAAATAAATTAATTATATTTGAAATTTATAAAAATTAATTATAATATTCTAAAAGATTCCTGCTACGCACATATAAAAATATTTAAAAAATTATAATTAAAATTAGTATATTCTTAGTAAACCTAAAGATGATTATATTTAATTATTTAAAAATTAATAATTAAAAATTGAAATTAAATATTATTAGTATATTCTGTAGAATTATACAGAACTTATATTATTTATTTTAAATTATGAAATTAATATAAATATATACATAAAGAACTAGAAGATATTTATTATTAAAAATAAAAAAAATAACACCTGGATTAAATAGAAGTATTATTTTAAAGACTTAATATAACTAAAATAAATAATAAAACAGAAGATAGAAGAGATATTCTTATTAATAATCATTAAAGATCTATTAAGCATATTATTAAATATAGAATTATCATTAAAATTAAATAAAGCTTATATTATTATTGAATAAATATAGAAAATTATTAAGATAGTTTTTATAGACTCTAGATACAGTAGCAGGGATTACTTGAATATATTATATATTATATTTTAGGATTGTATTATTACAAATATTTACTATATTCTATAACTAACAATAGTAAAAATCATTCATTTCGATATTAAATAAGAGATAGAACTTGCATAAAATTCTTTATAAATTTATAAAAATTATATAAAAAATGTAATAACTTTATAATTAATAAATTTATTATCATTAAGAGTGGCCCTATGTAAGGATCCAAATCCTTATAATTCTCGCGATAATGAGTATCGCGAGGAATACCCATACTGATAGCAGTCCCGTTGTGAGGCTTGGTTAGTGCTTGTCATATAATCTATAAATTATTTATAAATATCTTACTATTCGCAGGCAGAGATAAAATAATTAATAATAATATCTT
Source organism: Aspergillus costaricaensis CBS 115574 (assembly GCF_003184835.1). Lineage (NCBI taxonomy): Eukaryota > Fungi > Ascomycota > Eurotiomycetes > Eurotiales > Aspergillaceae > Aspergillus > Aspergillus costaricensis. The sequence continues at coordinate 1,021,025 of NW_020291808.1, forward strand.
AAGAAAATCAACTCTACATTTTCATATTTATAAATAAGATATATTTTTTATATTATTTTAAGATATTTATTCTTATAATCTTATTACTTAAACCCCGCGAGATAATTTGTTAAGTTATATTTATATAAAATATTAGAAATTATATTTATAAAAAGTCCTCTGAATCCTTTAATTCTTTAGTCTATAAAATTATTATAGAAATAATTATAAAAAGATCTAGAAAAATATAGATTTTTTTGAATAAGCTCCGCGAATAACTTAATTTATTTAAATAAATTATAAACCTAGAATCAAGATTAGAAATTATTATAAAACTAAAAGAATTTATAGAGATCTAAATAACCTTAATAATTATTATAAATTTTAAATATTTAAATATTTATATCTATTCTCTGTAAGATAGTAAGTACTATAATATTTATAATTTTATTATTTATTAATTATTTATTACTTAGCAAGAATCAACCTCTGACGTAAAAAACTAGAATAAAAAATAAAAAATATATATTATAATAATTTATTTAAATTATATTTTTAATATTCTCTGGAAAGAAGAAACTGTGATTATTTATTATAATTATAAATAAAAAAATCTTTATAAATTTTAGAAATCTAGCTAGAAGATCTGAATAATAGAAAATAGAAAATCTGATTATAAATTCTTAAAATTATTTTTTATAAAAAAGAAAAGAACTTTATATATTGTTAATAATAAAAGAAAATAAGAATAGAACTTAATTATAAGATTTAAAAATTAAATATAATATAATTATATTTATTCTTTAAATTTTTTCCTGTGACAGTTAAATACAAGATTTATTTAATATTTAATATTTTTTATAAAATAAAAAATTATAAGATGCTTTCCCACAAAGAAAGAAAAATATTAATATTATTTTATAAATATTAATTAATAAATTTATAATAATTTTTAAATTAATGATATACTTTTATTACAGAAAGCAGGATTATTTTATAATAGATTATTTTATTAAAAAAGAAAATTAGCTATGAAAAAATAATTAATTATTTATATAAAATAAAAAGTACTAAAAAAATTATTATTTATAATATATTCTAATTTATAAATATATAAAAGATTACTTAAAAAAAGTGACCTTAATATACTTTATTAAATAAAAATATTAATAAATATAAGAACAGAAGTAAATCTAGTTTTTATAATATTTATAAAAATTATAAAATAAAAATCAGCCCCCGTGAACATACTTATATAATTTTTAAATAAAAATAATATTTATTTAAAATAAATAATTATTTTTATAATAATTTAAAAAAATATAAAGAGCAACCACGATGATTATTAAAATACTATAATTATAATATTAAATATAAAAATAATTATATTAAGAATATCTTAAATTATAATATAAAATTTATTATAAAATTTAATTATTATTATTTTAAATTTTATGAGACCTGGACAGCCTGAATATATTATATATTTATAAAATAATTTTTTATAAAAGAAAAAATTAAAAAAAAATATATATTATAATAATTTAGGAAGCCTATGAAGACCAGAAAAAAAATTATTTAATTAATTATAAAAATATAATAAAATATTTATAAAAAAAATTATATCATGTGTATCTTTATAATTAGAAATTAATCTAAAGATTAAACTTATAAAAGAATATAAATTTATTATAAATTTAATTTATAAGATATCTCCCGCGGAGCAAAAAATCTTATAAAAATATTTATAAAAAGTTTTATAAAAAATTAGATTAAAAACTTAAAATTATCTATAGATATTTTAATCTTATTTATAAAGAGAAAGAATGGAAGCCTGTAAATATATATCAATTATTATAAATTAAATAAATAATTATTAAGAATAAATATTTATTATTATAAATTAATAAATATATTAAATATTTTATAGGAGTATTATAATTCACTTTATTTAATTTTTATAAAATTTAATATAGAATATAGATTACAAAGAATCATGAGTAGAAAATAATATTTTTATAAAATTTTAGGATTTTATAAATTTATTATTCACGGAGTATCTGGACTATTTTATTATTAGTTATTTAAATAATATTATAATATATTTATAAGATCTAGAAACTTATAAGAAATAAATTTATTAAATATTATAAATCCTGGAGAAAATAGAATTATATATAAAATAAAATAAATATTATTTTATAAGATTATAAATTAATTTTCTAAATTTTATTATTAATTATAAAGGCATACAAATAAAACTAAAATAAATTAAAATAATTTATAAATAGCTAGAACCACAGAATGTAAAAAAGATTTTATAATTTATAAATTTTATAAATTAATACTGCTAATTTATATAGAAATATTTATAAATATCTAGTCTACTTATAAATCTGACCAAGAAATTCTGTGGAAAAGAAAAAAAATTAAATTAAGATTTTTTAATATTAAAAATTTATAAAAAATATTATTATACTTTATTTTTAGGAAGAAGAGTAAGTATATATTAAAATTAATATATTAATATTTATAATTAATAGAATATTATTATAAAAAATTAAAAATAATTAGTAGACACCGGTTACATTCTACTTATAAAAAATAATTATAATAAAATAGAATTATAAAATTCTAAGCTAGAAGTTACTTATAATAATTAAATCTATAAAAAATAATAATACTGGTTGGAAGAAGCAGATTTTATAATAAAAATTATAAATAAATTATAAGATTCTGAAATATTTCATGATTAATAAAAAATTATTACAAAAATAAATATAATAAAAATAATATTTTATAATATTTAGATTTTATATTATATATTATTCAGAGATCTAAGATTCTGTAAATATTTAGTTATAATAATTAAAAAAAAAGATATTTATAAAAGATTATAAAAAATTAAAAAAATAATACTATAATAGCTCTCTAACTTATTAAAAAATATTATAAAAAAAAGAATTTATGATAATCAGATAAGTTCTAATTTATAAAAATATTTTAATCTAAGAACAGTTTATAGAGAAAAAAGTAATAAAAAAATTTTTTTTTATAAAGATATTATATTATAAAGATTTATCTACGGAGTTATTCAAGAAGATATTATAAATATTAATCTAAAATAAATAAATTTAAAGAATTTATAAAGAATTAAAGAATCCTGTAAATTTTAAACTTATAAAAAATAAGAAAATAAATAAATTAATTAAATAAAAAGAATTATAATAGTTTTCTTTAAAAATGTGGAAAATTATATATTTTTAATAAATAAAAATTAAAATTATAAATATTTATAAATTTATATAATAATTTTATTATAGGATATTTCACGAGCAGAAAAATAATAATTTTAATTTTATAAAAATTTTAGTAAACAGGAATTGGAAACTTTTTATAAAAGTATTATAAGATTTATGAAATCTGCTAGAAAAAAAATAATTTATAAAAAATAATAGAATTTACTAGAATTACTTTTAATATTTATAAAATTATTAAAAAAAATAATAAACTTTATTATTAATTTACCCATGAGTACTAGTGCTATGAAAAATTTATAAAAATATTTTAATAATATTTTAATAATAATTAATAAATATAATAAAATAATTTATTTTATTCTGTTATAGAAGAGTCTTATAGAAGAGAATCTTATAAGAATCTTTTTATAAAAAATTTTTTAATTATATAAAATACCTGTGAAGGTTATTACTGACTTAAAAAATATATTTATAATTAAATTTTAATTAAATTTTAATTAAATTTTAATTAAATTTTATATATATTTTTATAATAAAATAAAAAATAAGTACAGCTTACCATCTGTAACAAATAATTAAATAAAATATTTAAATAGTATTCTTGAATAATATTTATAAAATTATATATATTTTAAATAAGATAATTAAGCAGATCTTTTATTATTTATAAAATTTATATATAATAATTTTTTATAAGTCTTAATTAAAGAAATATTTTTTTATATTATATCTGTGGAATATTTATAAATAATTAAATTAAATTTTTATAAAAAATTTTAAGAAAAATTAGATATTTTTTATAAAAATTAAAAGAGTCTAAGATACCCGTGAGAAAATTAAAAAAAATTTAATAAATATTTATAAAAAATAAAAAGATTTTTATAATTATATAAAATAATTTAAGAGCTTCGCGGTAAACTAAATAATTTAATTATTTATAAAATATTTTTTTATAAAAGTAAATCAGCAGAAAACTAGATTTATAAAATAAAGAATTATATTATATATTAAAAAGAATAAATATATAAGTTTATAAATTAGAATTACCTGTAGATATTTAAATTTATAATATATTTTATATTTTATATTTTATAAATATTATAAAATAAATAAAATAAATTCACGGGAGTACTTTTATTTATTAAAGATTTTTTATAAATATTATTTAAAATATTACTTATCTTGTGAAAATAAAACTAGATTATAAAAGTTTTAATAAAATAAAAAAAATATTTTAATAAAAATAATACTTAAAAATCTATTATAAATTTATATTATTCATAATTATATAAGGCCTTTATAGCCGGGGATTAATTTTTATTATTTTTTTTAATAATAAAAATTATACTGTAAAAATTAAAAAGATTATTTAATATTTTATAAATTTTACTTATCAGATATTCCTTTATTATATACAGGTAAAATATTAGTTATAAAATAAAAAATAAATTATACTAGCCCTGCGAAATACATATTTTAATTAATATTAAAATATATAAATCTTATAGCTAATATAAAAGTAATTATTATATTTCTTATTATAATTATTATTAATATATATTATAAATATTAGAATATTATCTTAGAAATTATAATATATATTATATTTTTAATTAAATAAAAAACACACTCCAGCTTAAATTATAAATATAATTTTATAAAACTGAATATATTTCTCTAACTACTTCTATAACATAAATCCAGTAAAGAAAATAGAATAGAAAATAAGTATTATTATCTAATAATATTTATAGCTGGAAAACAGTTCCTGTACTTTTCAGGAAAAGAAATTAGATAAAATAATTAAATATATTATAAAATATTAGTAAATTAGATATTTATAAATAATTTTATAAATTAATATTAAGATTATTTCACGAGCCCTATTATCTGCAGAATAAATTAATTTTAGATTCTTCTAAAAATGCTCGCGGGAGACAGAAATAATTTATAAATATAAGAATTTCTTATAATTAAGACTACTAATATATTTATAAATATATACTATTTACTGTGAATTTTATTCTAATAAGAATTATTAACAACAGATACTATAAAAGACTAAATAATATTAAATATATTTATAAAAAATATAAATTATTATAAATTAGTATTTATTTATGCACATGGATATTTATAAAAATAAGATAATTTATTATAATAAAAAAGACGGGAACCGCGGGCAGACTTGAAAAAATATAAAAAAAATTATATTAATTATAATAATAATAATAAGTAACTATTATAATTAATTATTAATTTAATTATATTTACGCGAAGACTAACTTACTACAAGAAAAATTAAAAAAGAAGGCCGCGGATAATAAAAATAAATTAATAAAAATAATAATAATAATAATATATTAGCACGCGGTAATAAAAATATATTTTATAAAAAAATATTATACTATATAAGATATGATAACTACTTATAGAAAAATTATTTACTGGTTTTTTGCAAGGGGGGCAGAAGAAAAAATAAAAGATAATTATATATAATAATAATAATAAATATTTTTATTTTAATTATATAAAAAAGATATATTAGAATAATATTATAAAAATAAGAAAATATATTGTAGAAAATAAACAGTTATTTAATTATTATAAATATAAAAGAAGTAAGCCACATACAAATATTTCTTGCGGGGGAGGAGGGGAGCTGGAAAGAAATTATAAAAAAAATTAGATTTTAAATAAAAAGAAGTTTATATAGAATTCTACTAGAAACCCTGAGTCTTAAGTTCTGATATATATTTTAAAATAAACCCCATGAGGAGCCTGAGACTCTGTAATAAATTCTAGAATTTTATATATAATAAAATAATATTTTATATATCTTATAGGAAGACCCTATAAGTAAAAACTTATAAAAGAATACTTGTAAAGAAACAGCTTATAACAAGATTATAAAAATAAAGAATTTATATAAAATATAATAGTAGTATATCATAGAAGAATCTCATAAGAAAGTATTATAAGAAATATTTCAAAAAATCTTATAAAGACTATAAGAAAAAAAAGATAAATAATTTTTTCTTTATATAATTTTTTATATAAAAATTTATATACAGGGATTTTAATAGCATCTAACCTATTATAAATAATATTAGAGATTATTAATTACTGTGAAATAAGTTTATACTAAAATAATTATAAAAATCTAAATCTTTATAATTCTTATAATAATAAGTATCGTGAGGAATATCTATACTAATGATAATTTTATTATAAGACTTAATTAATATTTATCATATGATTCACAGGCTATCTATAAATATCTTCTTATTTACAGACAGAGATAGAATAGTTAGTAATAATATCTTAAGGAGTTTAATCCTACATTTTTATATTTGTGAATAAAATATACTTTTCATACTATCTTAAGATATTCACTCTTATACCCTACTAGTATCTAAAAAGCTAATAATACTTATAAAAATCTTTTTATCAATATTTAGAAAATAAATATTATCTATATAAACAGATATTATAACAGATAGAAAATTAATAATTAATACAAAAATAAGTAAGCATAATAATAATAAATATAAAAAATATAAAATAAAACTAAGTAATACTAGGAAAAAAGGAATTAAAAAAATAATAGAAAAAAAAAGAATATTCTTTATTTCTTAAAAAAGCAGAAAATAAGAAAGAATAAATATGATTTAAATTATAAATAATATAACTTTCATTATTAGACTTAGATAAAATAAAATCATAGATTTTAAGAAATATCTACTTTTTATTTACTAAATTTAAATAAAGAAAACTTGTAAATAAAATTTTTGTAAAAAATAAAAATAAAATAAATTCTAGAAAAAATAATTATAGAATAATAGATAAATAAAATAAGATTAAATTATTAAAATACTTAAACTAGATAAAATCTCTAATCTAGATATAATTTTTAATTAAGTATTACAGGCTGCTACAGGAATTCTGATTTCTGTATTAACTAATCTCTTTAATTATTATATTAAAATTAGTTATTATTTTATTTATTTTTATAAGGTTAAAATAGTAGCCCTTTACAAGTCTAATAAATCTAATTATTTTATATTAAAGATATACCAGCTGATTATTTTATTTAATATTTTTAATTAAATTATGGAGGCCCTGCTGGCCAGTTATTTTAATTATTTAATTAAAATTTATAAATTATTTTTAAATAATTATTTTAGAAATTATAAGGGCCAAGGTACAGAGACTACTTTATATATTATATTAAAAATTATATAAACCAGATAAAAAATAGGAAATATAATATTTATTTTTTTTTCTAATATTTTTAATAATATATTTTATAAACAGCTGCTGTATAATCTCTATAAATATTATATTTTATTTATATATATTAATTAGCTCTAGAGCTTCCTGCAAGAATATTATATAATATTAATCCTGCTGGAATATATTATATTATATATCTAGATTAACATAGATATTTTACAGGGGTCACCGCTATTTTTAATTTTATATATTTTTTATAATATAAATATTATGATATAAAAGGATTTTCTAAATAATACAAATAATATTAAATATATTAATAATATAAGTATAGTCGCACGGGGCCCTACAGAGAGATAAAATTATAAAATCTTAATATAAAGATTTAATAATAATATAATACAGTAGTTATGTATATATATATTAATATTTAAATTATTAAAATTCTAATTAGTTTATTTTTATTTTTTATAAAATAAGTGAACGGAGCGGCTCGCCGCTTTTAAATTAGATTCTAGAAATAATAATAAAAAATACAGAGAGTTATTAATTCTTAGAGACTAGATAATTTTTATATAAAAATTAGTTAAGTTACTTAGAATTATCCTGGATTAATATTTAATTTTTATAGAATATCTTACTAATATTAATATAATTATTATAAAATACTTATAAGCTATCGCGGCACTCAGAGAATTTAAATATAATTTTTATTTATAGAATTTATAATATATATATACAGCCTATGTAGCCCTAATTATATAATATATAATTTTAATTTAATATTCATTTCTAATCTAGAATCTTAAGTAATATTATAATAAACAGATCCAGGTCTTGACTACTATAAAAAATATACAGATAAACTAATCTCTAGAGACTTCTATATAATTAATAAAAATATATATAATACAGCATTATATTTATTATTAATTTTAAAATAATTATAAATTTAGAAAATTTAAATTTTTAATAAAAATATAAGTATCCCAGCATATGCTGGTATTCTTAAATATTATTATTTTTATTTTAATTTATTATTATACAGTCTGCTTAAGCTAGCAGAAGAAGAAATCTTCCTGATTATAAATATTAATATATAAAATCTTAAAATATATATCCTGTGGCTGGTTTCTCTGTAATAATAATTTTTATAAATAATTATTACAAAAACTAAGAAATAATCTATTTTTAAATATATTATATAAAAATAGTTATTTACTCCAGAAGCCTTCTAGATTTATATAGATAATTCTAGTATTAACAGCCGCGTAGGTATAGCTATTATATATTTAAATTTTCTATAAACTTAGCAGGCCTATCTCAGTACCCAGATAAAATAGAATATACTGATTATAGAAATAACAGACTTAATATTAATTTTTTTATTTAATTAAATAAAATATGGCTTTTTTATATATAAAATATAAATTAATTATATTAACAGCCGCGGATCACCCCCGCTTAAAAATATGTTTAAATAACTAAGAAATATTGAAGATATTCTAGAAATTTACTTAGAGATTTAGCTAGTATCTACTGCTAGAGATACTCAAGCTTTATAATAAATTAATATAAATCTTTAATATTTATTATTTTTTAATTACTGTTTATCTGAAAATTATAAAGAATAAATTTATTAATATCAAGGCTAAAAAGACCACAGACTAGTAAAAGATAAGATTAAAAAAAATCTTTATTAATTTTAAAAATTATTAATAAATCCTTCAGCAGACTCTTTAGCTGATTTTATTATTTTAATAATATCTTTTATTTTTATTCACGCCCTGCTGGATGCATGGATTAAAGAAATTATAAAAAATAAGTAAAAAAAAATTAAAAGATATTTTTATATAGATATTATTTATAAAGGCTGCTACCGGAGCCTATTTTTTATAATATAATTCTATATAATAATCTTTCTCTAATTAAATAAAATGTTATCATGTAATTTTATATAAGGAAAATTAATTTTAATATATAGTATATAATATTAAAAGAGCTAATATAGACTACTGTCTATATAAAAATCTGGAAATAATATTTTATGTATTAATTATATACAGGAAATATAATATGCTTCAGAAGAAGATTTAAAAATATAATATAAATACTGAGACTGCTATATAAGACCTGGCTGTATTTTTTAATTTTATAGATATTTTGTTATTAAAATATATATGATAAACAGCCTGCTTTATATTTTATATAAATAAATTAATATATCTTAATAGCTTTATCTCCTTTACAAAGATATTTATTTTTAATTTAAAATTTATAAATAAGATAACTGCTCTCGGGTCAGGCTTCTAGTAATATTTAATTTTTAATAATTCTAGTAAATACAGATATCTCTATTTTATATCTACTTATATAAATTTAAATATTTAATAGAAATACAAGAAAAAAATAGAATTTATTTTTTAAAATTTATTTTTTTATATTCAGGTAGCACGGGCTTCCACTATTTTAATAAAAATTATTAAAAAAATTCAGAAATGAAGAATTTGAATAAATTAAATTATATAAATAATAACAGGTATGGCAGTAGTACAGTAGTAAATAAAATAACAAATAAAATAACAGATAATAATTTAAGAGAATATTTAGATATATATACAAATGCTGGGTATGACAGATACTGCGGGAATAGTATAATAGATAATAAAAGATTAATAAATAAATAAAAAATTTAATAAGAATATTTAATATAAGATTTAAATATAAGGTTATACAGAGCGCGATATAGAATAGTAATTAATTAACTAGTTAATAGCATGGTACCGACTTAGCAAGATAACCTTAAATAAAATATTAGATAAGTAATTATAAAAAATATATAGAGAGAATAGCAAGATCAGTAAAATATTTAAAATCTTGTAAATATATATATTGAATAAGAGAGAAGATATTGAGACAGCTATATATTAATACTGCTGTCTGTATGGCTTATTTGTATAGGAGGGATTGAGGTGGCTATTACTATGTCTAAAGAAGTCAGGTAATGTTATATAATCTAGCTAGGACCTTCGGCATGGCTCGCAAGGCGCCGAAACGGAGTAAGGAATAAAATAAACAAACAAATAAACAATAGCTAGTATTTGTGCATACAATCAAACTTATCATGTCTCCTACATCACCCCTAACATATTTATACTTGGAAATAACAAAATAAAGATTTGTATTTATCTTTGAATTATATATATTTAATTAATTTAATAAGATACATATTAGAGACAGTAATATTCATTTAATAAAATTAATTTTTATAAAAATATTAATCCTGGCTAAGCCAGAATCTCTAGTAAAAGATCTAAAATTATATATATAAAATATCTTTAATATAATAGTCCAGCTGTTCTGACACAGGAACTAGGATTCAATTAATTAAATTAATAAAAGTATTATTATTTATAAAGATCTCAAGATCTCGAGCTATAGGATTATAATTAGATAAAACTTTTAAATAATAATATACTTCTTATTATATATAATATAAAAGATATAAAATATTTTATACATATAAATATTTTATAGATTAAATTTTAAAAGTAAATATAGTACTCAAATATTATACATATATTATAATTTTTGTTAATATAGGTATTAATATAATCAGAAAAAATAATTTCTTGAAATATTAATATAAATTAATTGAATATCTGTTTATTACTAATATTTACTACTGGATTCTTATATTAATAACTATTATATATATTAACTGAGCAAGACTCTAGGAGAAGATTATTTTAAAAAAAAATTAAATTAGTAATAAAACTTAATAATAATTATACTACCAGTTAAATTGTCTGTATAAAGATATTATTTAAGAATAATAATTCTAATATCATAATTTATAATTAAAACCAGAGCATGTTACAAGATTTTAATTATCAAAATTATAATATATATATATTAATACTACCATAAATACCTGGCTTAAATATACTATATAAAAAGTTATAAAAATACTGATTATTTTTATAAAAATAATATTAATAAAAATTACATATACTATTTTTTTAATAATAAAAAGTATTATATTTTTATTTATATCTATAAATATAAAAATATATATTTAAAAATAATTTGTTAGTAATATTAAACTATATTGCTAGATTTTCTATAAATTTTCTAACTAAATATTATATATAGAAAAGAGCTTTTTAGTAAATTATCTAATATTACTATAATTAATATACGGAATATTATTATTATTTTATATAATTAAAAATTTAATTAATTATATTATACAGAACAGAATTACATCTACCTAGAAATTTAAAAAAATTTTATAATAACTTAAAATAACAGCTATTATAATAAAGACTGTAAAATCTTCTGGCCTAAATTATAAAATAAATAATATTATAATAACCCTGTATTAAGTGATTTTATGTTAAATCTTAGAATATTAAAATAGTTTGTAAATAATTTCAAAGAAAAATATTTATTTCTGATATTAAAATCAATAATAGTATAATGATAAATATAAATAATAATAAGTTTCTTTTATACATGACCCCTGGCCGCCCAGATTAATAGAATTAAATTAATAAATTTATTAAAATAAAAAATATATAAATTTCAATAATAATAAAAATAAAGACCCTGTGAGCCTTGACTTTAATAATAATATTATAAATAATAAATATATTATAATCTAATATATTATAAGTTAATTATTAGAAAAGTCTTCTAATTATAATATATTTTTTGATAAGGAAAAATATAAGATCTTAATATAATAATTATGTAAAAATTATATGTTAAGTATTATATGTTATAAATAATTATATATATACAGGTCTTACAGAACTGCTTTTATATAATTATATAATTTATTTTAAATAACATATTTAAAACAAATTATTATAAATTTATTTCTTTAATGATAAGAGAATAAATTTAAAGATATAATTTATTTACTATTATTTTAAATATTCTAATATCCTGACTCTTCAGGGCCTTGTTAAGAATAAGATTATTTATATATATAATATTTATAATTCTGAGCCGCAGAAAAATATTTTAATATTAAAAGTTTTCATAAAACTATGAATATTTATAATAAATATTTAATTATTAGTAATTTTAACTTATATTATCTGATATAAATTATATTGAAATATAATTATCAAAATTCTGAGGCAGATATCCTGGCTAATCTAGTTATTAATTAAAATATTAATTTAAAGTTGTTATTTTTCAAAGAAGTAATTTTATATAAAAGTAATTATAAAATTATTATTAATCTCGCGTGGGCTATTCTGTAATTTATAATTTAATTAATTAAATATTAAATCTATAAAAAATAATAGTAAGATATTGATTATAAATTAATATTAATCTATTTTAATTTCTGATCTACTAAAGTGCCTGTACTGGAATAATAAAATTAAATAATAATTAATTAAAAATTTTTAATAAAATTTTTAATTATATATATATTCTGCTTAAATAAAGATACTATATTATTAAATAATATTAATATGATTATATTTATCTTATATTAGCACTCACAGAGATAACTGGTAAAGTAATCTTAAGAAATAAATTATATAATAATTTTATTTAAAAATATACTGACAAAGTTAAAGAGTAAAAAAGAAGATAAAATAAATATATATATTTAGAAGAATATAAGAAAAGATTCCGCATAGCCTGATATTAATAAATAAAGTAATTATTAAAGTATTAAAAATTATATATTATAAATAAATTAAAAAAGAGGGCAAGTGTGACGGCGAGTGACATCTCAGGATCACATGACTTCTGTTTTGTTTACTTTGTTTGCCGCCTCACATAGCTCATTTATCTTTATATAATCATATATTCTCCCTGAGCTTCTTCTTTTCTTTTCTTATACTAAAAATTCTTATTAAATAATACTAAATTTAACTATTTAATCAGCTTTTATATAATTTCTAGTATTATTTTATCTTTTATTTTCTAAGTTAATATTATATACTGCCAGTTATCTAGCTCAGTAGCTGGTATTATTTCTTATATATATTTAATAATATTAAATACAGCTAAGACAGAATAATCTAATTAAAACCTAAACTAAAATAATTAATAAGAATATTTATAATAATTAGAGAAAATTATATTAAATTAATATTAAGTACTATAAATTCTTGATAATATCTGATAATCCTGCTGAGAGGAAAATTTAATAATAAAAAAGATATTATTTATAACTAGTTTTATAAATTATATATAAAGAATTCTAATAAAATCTTTAATATAATTCTTTATATTATAGAAAAAATAAAAATAAAAATATATAAGATTATCTGCCAGCAGAATAAGTTTAATAATAATTATAATAAATTAATATATAAATATAATTTATATATTATCTAATTTTTTTAATTTAATAATTAGAGTAGCTGAGTAGCTGAAATCTTTAAATCTAAAAAATTAATAAAAATTTCTAATTTATCTTTATTTAATAATAATAAGATTATCAGCTTTAAAGACTAGCTTCTTATAATATAATAAAAATTAAAAATTAATATAAATTATTTAAATATAGCTGCTGTCTGATAAGCTTATATAATTAATTATTATAAAAATAATACTAGAAAATATTTAATTTTTTAATTTTATTTTAATATTTTAAATTTTTATACAGACGCGACCGACATACTTAAATATTTAAAAATTATTTATATTAATTTAAATAAATTTTATAATATATATTAACAGTATCAAGAGCTTAAAATAATAATTAATAATAAATTTTATAATTTTATATTTATATTTTACTATCTTACTGTAAAGATAAGTATTATTAAAATTTATTAAAAAAAAAATCTTTATTAATATTTTTTATTTAAGTTACAGGAGCTGACTATATCCTGTTTTAATAATAATAATATAATATTTAAATAATATATTAAGAAGTGTGCCTGATTATTAGATTTAATTAATAATATAATAAAATATTATAATAAAATAAGTATTCTAAATTATTAATTATCTATATTAACTACTATTATTATTATAATTATAATTTTTTTTATTTTAATTAAAATTTTTTATAATACCAGCTGCACTACCAGCATAGAGCTAGAAAAATATATTTATATAATAATTAAAAAATATTACTTTATCTGCTAAGAACAGGGATATCTAACCTAAAATTATTTAAAAAAAAAATAAATTAAGTTAAGCTATTAAAGATAGTAAAAAATAGTAATTTAATAAAAGATAATATTTAAGAAAAATCTTTTTTCTAAATAAAATAAATATTAATATTAATTTATTAAATTTATAAAATTTACTAGGCTAAGAGAATAAAAGCTTTATTATTAAAATTTTAATATTAAATAATAGATTAGTAGTATCTGCATGTATCTTTACTAATATTAAAGTTAATATTTATATTTATATAAATATTGTTTTTATTATTTAAATAATTTATTAATTTTAAATTAATATTATTTTTTTTAAAATTAATTATATTATTACAGGTTTTGATAGTAAAGCTATAATATTTTTAATTTATATTATTTAATTTATATTTACAGTTAATAAATATTAGTTTTATAATATATTATTTCTGATATTTAAATTAAGCCACTATAATATTATCCTAAAATAAATATAATTTATAAAATAAGAGATCTTGCTAGATTACTAGTAAAATAAATTAATATAATTTAATTATTTTTTTTTATATAATAAAATCAAAACTAAATTATTATAATAAATTTTTTAAAATATTTTATTATAATATTTAATTAATTAAAATTATTAGTAAAATACTATCTGATAAGATTATAACTTCTAAAAAATAATTAATATCTTATTATAAATATTTTTTCTTAAAGTAAAGTCTGAAGTATTCTGAATCTATTAAAATATTTTATAGAAAGTCTTAGCTAAGATATACTGAAATCTGATAAACTAGAATTTTTAATATTAAATTTTTAGAATCTTTTAAAATCTCTAGAAAAAAAATATTTTTTAAAAAATTAAGATAATTTTTATTAAAGTTACTATTTTCTATAAATATTTTTAAAATTCTAAATTAAAAATATTTATTATATTTTTAAATATAATTAAGAAAATTATCACAGAGAAAACAGATTCTTATTATAAAATATTTAAATTAATTAAGAAAGAGAAGATAAAGTAGACTTTTTTTAAATATTATTATAATTTAATAAATATTTTTTTTAAAAAAAATTAAATATTTTATTTATCTTCTAACCCCATGACTACTATATTTAATTAGAAAAAAATAATTTATTAAAAATAATTTTTCTTTATAAAATAATCTTAGAAGAACTTAAAGCTGCTTATAATTATATTATTAAAAATTTAAAAAAAAGATTTATTATATTTAATATAGCTTTATTTATTTTTCTTATTTTAATAATAAAGAAGTCTGGAGAAAGATTATATTTATATATTAATTATTAAAAATTTAATATTCTAATCTATAAAAATCTTTATTTTATTTCTTTAATTAATAAGATGATGGATTATCTCTAGAATATAAAAATATTTATAAAATTTAATATTTATTAAGATTTCTATTATATTTATATAAATTCTAAATCTAAAGATTTAATTATTTTTTAAATTTATTATAGAATCTTCAAGTATTAAATATTATTATTTAAATTTATAAATAGATTAGTAGTCTTTTAGTATCTTATTAATAAAATTTTTATAAATTTCTTAAATAAGTTTGTTATAGTATATATAGATAATATATTAATTTTTAATTAAAATAAAATAAAATATAAATTTTATATTTATTAAATTTTTAAGTATCTTCAGGTGGCTAGATTTTAAGTAATAATTTATAAATATAAGTTTTATATAATAAAAACTAGATTTCTAGATTTTATTATTATTATTACAGGTATTTAAGTTAATCCTATAAAAATTATTATAATTATAGAATAATAATATCTGATTATTATTAAAGAAATCTAATTATTTTTTAAATTCTATAATTTCTATTAGTATTTTATAAGAAACTATAGCTAGATTATTAAATTTATAAATTAATTTATTTAGAAAAATATTTTATTTATTTAAAATTAATTTTATAAAATAATTTTTTAAATTTTAAAGTAGGTCCTGATATCAGCTCCTATATTAATCTATTATAATTTATTTAAATTTATATATATTAAAACTAATACAGTTAATAGAGTAATTATAAAAGTTTTTTATTAATAAATTAAGAATATATAATATCCTGTAGCTTATTATTTAAAAACTATATTTTTATTTAAATATAATTATAATATTTATAATAAGAAAATATTTATTATTATATATATTCTTATAAAATAAAAAGCAGAATTAAAGAATTTATAATAATTAAAAAAATTTATAATTCTCATAGACTACTAAGCCCTGGAATACTTTATAATTATTAAAAAATTTAATATTTAGTAAGCCTGCTAGATAGAAATATTATTTTAATATTATTTTATTATTAAATATTAATTAGAAAAGAATAATATACTAGCTAATTATTTTATTTAAAAAAAGATTAATTTAAAAATAACTAGTAATTATTATTACTAAGTACTATTAAAGCTTAAATTTCTAAAATCTAGTATAATTCTTAATCCAGTACTAATAATTTTTATAAAATAAAATCTTTATATTATAAATTATATTTTAGAAGTAAACTATATTTATTTCTTTTTAAAAGATTTCCAGAAGTAAATTTATTAATAAAAAATTAATTATTTCTTATAAAATAAGCTGCTCTTATATTAAAACAGACTAATAATTTTTAATAAAAATAATTTATAAATTTAATTATTAAATAAAATTTATTAATAACTATTACTAGCTTACTCCAGATAAATAAAAATAATAATATTAATTAAATATTAATATTTCTAGAGTACTTGGAACAGAAATATCTAATATTATATAAATAATTATTTAATTTATAAAAGAAAGAATATATATTAAAATTTATTATTTAGATTATTCTAATCCCTTTTAATTCTTAATTAATTATAATAATATATATTTATAGACTTCTACTTCTTCCTGAAGAATTATTATAAATTTAATATTATTTTTATAGTAATAGATTATCTTAATAAATATATAATATTTATTTTTTATATAAAATAAATCTCTGTACAAGACATGGTCTGTTTATTTATTAATTAAATTTATATTTAAATAAAATCTTTTAATATTATTATTTTTAATTAAGAAAAGTAATTTATAGCTGACTTTTAGAATAAATTATATTAAATTTTATAAATTAAATTAAAGTTTTTAATAATATATTATCTACAGATTAATAAATAAATAAAAATTATTAATTAATATACAGCTTAATAACTTATTCTATTTATTAATTATTTCTAGAATAACTGATTAGAATTATTATTATTTATTAATTTTATTATTATAGCTCTGCCCTATAAATTTACTAAATTATTTTTATTTATAATTAAAAAAAAATATAAATTTTAAATATTATTTAACTGGATTTCTTTAATAAATTTATTATTATATATTATTACCTGAGACTAAGCCTGTGAATTTATTTATTATATAAAATAAATCTAGATTTTTATATAAGATAAAATTTAGAAAATATAAGATTAATAAATATAGTAGATTAACTAGTTCTATTATTTTATTAATTTTAATATTAGTAATAAAATCTTTATTAATATCTATAACTGGAGATAAGGCTAGTCTTTATAAAAATTATTAAAAAATTAATATAGTTCTGTATCTATTATTAATAAAATTAATAATATATATAAAATTTATTTTTTTAAAAATATATATATATACTTTATTTTTTACTTTAAGAAGCTTTATCTGTATAATATATTTAATTTATTACTAGAATAAATTTAAGATACTGTTATATCTATTAAAATTAATAATTAAATAAAATAAAAAATTAAAAAAATTATAACCAGCTATTTATAATATAATTATTTTTAATATAAAATTAAATAACTGGTATTTAATACAGCTAATTATATTTAATATCTAATAAAGAATTTTAAGAATATTTTTTTTATTTTTAAAATTATTATATAAAATATTTTATCTATTCCGGATCCTTCAAGTACTTTTTATAATAATTAATAACTATGGAGACTGATAAATTTATACTAAAATATAAAAAAAATAATTTATCTTTAGCTGAGAGCAGCCAGATCTAAATAAAAAAATAATATAATAATAAGTAATATCTCAGGATTACATGATTTCTGTTTTATTTATTTTGTTTACTGTCTTGTATGGCTTGTTTATCTTTATATAATTATATATTCTTCCTGAGCTTCTTTCTTTCTTTCCTCATGCTAGAAATTCTTGTTAGATAACACTAAATTTGACTATTTGATCGGCTTCCACAGCAAGTTCATATAAGACACTTAATAATTAATATAATAAACATAAATTAAAAATAATTTTAAATTTATCTTTATACCTGTCTTACATGACCTTAGTAGTATAAATAATACTTTAATTAATAATCTAGAAAAAACTAGATTATTTTAAAAAATATATTTTTTAAAATTAATATTATTAATTTAAATAATATAATATAATATTAGTATTTAGTATTACTACACACGCTGCAGCTTATTCTATAAAAAATTTATAGAATTATATATTAAACCATATTTTATAAAATATCTAGTCTACATAATATTTTAAATCTTATTTTATAATAAGTACTGTCTCAATCTAAGTATTATTAAACTTATTTAATATATATTTAAATTATAGATATTATTTTATATATTTCAAAATTTTAATTATAATTATTTTACAGAAATCAAGCAAGGATAAATATATAAATTTAAGAAATTATTATTTTATAATTTTGTTAAATATAATTAGTAAGATTCTTGAATTAATTATTATTATATATTTTGATTATTTAGTTAAATATTATAAGCTCCTGCTGCAGGGAAAAATAATTTAAGAAAGCTGTGAGTGTCTTTAATATTTATTAATTAAATTGAAATTTTTTAAATAATTGATATATAATTATTATTATATTATATATTCCTTAAAAAAATTTAATTATAATTAATATTCTATAGGGCTCTTTATTATCTTTTATATTTTATTTATTCTATAATAATAATAATAATAAAAGGAACCTTCTTATAATTAAATATATAAATAATATCTATATTTCTATCTGGAATCTTATTATTTAAATTAATTATTTCTAACTTTAATATGCATATAAATGTGCTGAGTAATAAGAATAAATATATATATTTAAATTTTTATTTATTTATTAAATATAATTCAATTTATTTAATCAGATAATATATCTTTGTATTATTTATTTATACTTTTTATATTATAGAACTGATTAATTATTTTACTTATAAAATATTAAAATTAAGCTTATAAAAAACTTTATTATCTTAATATTTATCTTAGTTTTAATCTGTCAGGAAGGGCCGATTTAAAATAATTATAAATTAAAATAATTAATTTAATATAATCTTATTTTTAATTATCAGTTTAATATGGGGGTTGTTTATCTTAAATCTTTAATATATATATATTATAATTTTAATTTCTTAATTTTTATATAATTACTTTATATAGCTTATATGAAATATAAGAAATTATTAAAAAACAATATTTAATATTATTAGAATTATAAAGAATATTAGTACCATGTACTCTGCCAGATTACTAAAACTTTTTATATAATATTTTATATAATTTTTAAGATCTGTTTTTATACTATATTTTTTATCTTATTCTTAAGCAAGTTATTGAAAATAATTATCTATAAATTCTGATATTACTATTTTACTGGGTACTCTATAAGGTATATAATAAATAATTAATTATAAGAAAAATTTTAAATAAGATCTAATATTTTTTTCTTATAAAAACTTAAAATAAATCTTACTTAATATCTAAGCAGGGATTTAATAGATTTACTTAATTTTATAATAGTTCTTTTATAATAATATTTATTATAAATAAAAATCATAAATTTAAAAAAGAGAGCGCTCCAGCAGTACTAGTAATTTTATATAATTAATTTATTTTATATTTATATTAATAGCAGTATCTATAAAAATTATATTAGGATAATGATAATTATAAGATTTTATATAATCAGCTGTCCTGTAGGGTTGGATATAATGTATATAATATAATATATATTAAAAAACTTGTTAATATTTATATTATATAATTTTACTTTATATTAAACAGCTATATTTTATAAATTATATTATTAATAATTATAATATTTTTACTGTATTGATCCCAGTATCTCTATAAATATATAATATAATTATTTTTATTAATAATCAGACTGTTATCCAGCCCTGTATTAATTTTTTATATTATTATTGATTAAATTAATATATTTTATAAAATATTATTATATATATCAACTGATTCTATTATTTTAATTATATAATTCTTTTATAATAGTTTCCTGGTTATAAGAAAGTCCCTATAATAAAAATATTATTATTTTATTAAAGCCAGGATTAAGAATACTGCCTGGAAAAGAAATACTAATATTAAATATATTAATAAATTAATTTTATTTTCAATATACCGCACATATCTAAAAGCCTTGGTTAATAAAGTATAAAAAGTCTATCTAACAATTAATTTATATAATTTATATATAAATTATATTTTTCTAGAGTTTATTTTTAAAGTACCTGTCTTGTATACAGGCTTATATTAAATATAAAACCCTGCTCTAATGTAAATATAAATTAAAAAAATAATTAATTTATCATATTTTATTTTTATATGTATACCACACAGATATATATATATAAATCTTTAGATTAATACTTTCTATAAGTGATTATAGATATATATTAAAAATTAAATTTACTAATCTGGCCCGCAAAGTAACATAATTTATTATTATAATATAGATCCTAGACTAATTCAGGGCTCTACTGAATAAGATACTAGAGAATAAAAATAATTCTTTTTTATAAAAAAGAATTATTCTGTAAAGTAGTGATAATTTTATTTTTTTATATACTTATTTTAATAATAATATCTCTCCTGCCAGCCACACGGAGAAGAATACTATAATAAAATAACTATTTAAAAATAATTAATATAGCTGAACAGGTCTTGTATTTTACCGGCAGTAAGTAAATCCAGTAAATAATATTTCAGATAAATATAAGATTTTTATATAGATTATAGCCTCTCCTGATCCATGTGGCCATGAGTAGAAATAAATATAAAGAGATTTTTAGAATTACAAGTATTTCATGTATATAGATATTATATGGTTCTGGATATAAGTAATTCTTCCAGCTATCCTGGCAACTTTCTGGCTATTAAATTAATACAATCTGCCACTTGGCTGTAGGGCTGATATAAGCGTGTATGAGTAAATCCAATTAATCAATCAATCAATCCTCTACATGACCAGCTGGAAAGATATTATTATTAAAATAAATATATAATAAAATAAGATTATAATTATTTTATATAAGAGATATTATTACTAGTATTTTGTAGTGAATAATTATTTTCTTCTTCTCATATCTTGTTCAGTAGGACTCTGAATTAATTTAAAATTTATATAATAATAATAAATTATACTACTTCACGGGCCAGATTAATAAATCTAATCACTAGTATTTATCTGTAATTATGGATTAGATATTTAAAAATCCCTACATGTATACTTATATATTATATATATAAAAATAAAACATATTAAATTAATTTTTTTTATTTCATATAAGTATCTAGTTAATTCCATAACTTTAATTATACTAAGATAACTTATAAGAATGATTTTTTAATTTATATTTATATTAGAACAGAGCTCTATACCCGGTATATATTATATAAAGGGAGACGCTACCGCCACACCAGCCAGGCTTCCTCTATACCGGTCTTCGCTCATGCCACACCCTCTATCTTCTATTTAGGGTAAGGTTCCATTCATTTACAGTAAGGCTCCATCCGATTAAGATAAGGCTTGGTTTTTATTACAGGCAGTACCATACCGCCTGCTACTTTAAGAATTCTATTACTCAGGACAGTAAAGTATCGTAATAAGAGAGCGGTGAGCCGAGTTTATAAGACTATATCTTAAAGAGAAGGGACTTTGCCTTCTTAGGTAGGCAGAGGGTGTGGCATGAATGAAGACTAGTGTAGAAAAAGCCTGGCTAGTGTGGCAGTAGCGCCTCCCTATATAAAATAAATACTTTAAAGATGGGCTCTGAAAGAATATAATATATAAATTATATAACTAATTAATTATTAAGTCTTCTATGTTTCATTAACTGGAATTTTTGAATATATATAATAATTCCAGACCAGCATTAATTTATTGATATATTTAATATTAATATTTTATTTCTATAGGGTAATATTAATATTAGTCTTAGTAAGATAATCAGTATGTTTATTACTAGGAATCTCTTTATAACTAGAAAATTATTACAGAAAGATTATTTAGCTAAAATATTAGAGTCAGTTAATATATATAATAATTTTTCATAAAATATACCAATTTAATTCATTAGTAGTAGTTAAAGAGATTAATATAAATCTGATAAATAATTCAATTATTAATAAGGTTAATCATATTATATACTTCTAAGAGCACGGAGATTAATAAAATAAGAAATATATAATTATTTATATATTTCTTATTTATAGCTTTTTAATAAAAACCAGAACTATGTTAATACTAATAACATTTTTAATATATATTATATTATATATATTATATTAAAGTAATTATTATTATTTTAATACTGCCTCCATGGCTGCTGTTATTGATATAGATATAAAGTAAATTAACTTTATTAAACTGCTAGTATTATTCAAATTTTTTAAATTTATAATCTCTATCTGCGGCAGGCTTTATTAAAAAATATTATTACATTAATAATTTCAAGATCAAATAAATCTGCTAAATCTCTGTTTAAAAACTAAGTGAAATTTATTTTAAATCTTTATAAAAGAATATTAAGTTTTACTTAGAATTCTGTTTTATGATTAATTACTAGTTATATATATTACAGAATACCTGGTAGAATAATAATATTAAAATTTATAAATAATTATACATGATAACTTGAAATTTAAGATCAAAAAGTATAATATTGAGATAGATCTTAAAAATTATATAAAATATTTTCATGAAAATCTCCTATAATTTAATAAAATATATAATATTAAATATTTTTTACAATATGCCAGTAAATCAAAATAATATAAGAACTAAATTAATTATTCTAACTTGAAATTATTTTAAATAAACTTTTCTTTATAATTTAGAATTAAAATAAATATTGAAATACCAGAACCTCCTTATAAATATAATTTTAATATTTTATATATGAAATAATTAATTAAGTTCTATGAGATGGGAATTTTGGTTAAACAATAAATAAGATATAATATAATTTTATAAACGTTTTGTAAAATAATTCTTAGTATATATAACAATATCAAATAATAATATTTTATAATATTACTCTCAGATCAGTAATATTAATTTTGAAAAAAATTCTCTAAAAATAATCGAGCTTTTTTTCTTAATTATTAATTAAGATATTATTAAACATATGCTGGAATCTCACAGAATAAATATAAATATAGATTTTAAATATATTTTAATATAAGCTTATCCTACTAATTACTAAAATTCTTATATTTATTGATTTACTTTAATTTATTTGAAATATTTATTTATTATTAATATTTATTACCGGATTACTATATCAGATAATTTTAAATATATTAATTAAAAAAGATCGTGGGAAAGAATAATCCAAAGAATCATTTATTATAATAATAATAAATTTTAATAATAATATTATTAATATTGTAATGTATAATTAAGATAAGTATATTTTTCAGTATTATAAATTTTAAAATTATAAATATATATATTAATACTGTTATAGGTACCCTGCCTGTATATATTATGTAAGAAATTATAAAAATAGTATTAATGAGAGTTATATATACCATATTTTTGATCATATTTATAAATATTAAAAGGCATGCCTGGAGATAATTTATTGATGATACTAAATTATATTATCAAATATTTTAGTGAAGTTGCTTATTAGATATTATATACGGGAGAAAATCTTTTAATAAATTATCTAATATTATTATTATAATTGATTTATAAGATATTATCTTGTAAGATTAAGAATTTAAGTAATTATATTATATGAAATAATTCTATTTAATAACTAAGAAAAAGAGATGAATAACAATACTGTAAAATCTTCTGAAATTAATTATAAATAAAACAATTTTATATTAAATAATCTTGTACTAAAATCCAAATATTAAATAAAATTAATTTTAAAAATTTAAAAATTTAAAAAAGTTTATAAATAAATATATTAAAAGCACCCGCTTCTATTATTAAAATTAATAATAATATAGGAATAAATATAAATAATAGTAATTTTTTTGCACAAGTCTCCAGGCTGCTTAGATTAATTAATTAAATTAATAAATTATTATTAAAATAGTAAATAAACTAATTTTAATAATAATGATGATATTAATAATAATAATAATAATAATTAGAAATAAATACATTATAATAAGGGATATTATAGATTAAGTATTAAAAAATCTTCTAGTTATAAGATTTTAATATAATAGATATCTGGAAGCTATATCTGAATTTTATATATTATGAATAATTATATATATGTACTGGTTTGAAAAAGCTGTTTCTATATAGTTATATAATTTATTTTATGAAAGATATTTTACAAAATTTATACTGGGTCTGCTTTTTTATCTATAAAAGTTTAATCTAAAAGTATAATTTTTTAATATTATTTTTAATATTCTAATATTCTGATTCTTCAAGACCTGGATCTTTCTTATATAAACTAAAATTATTTATATATATAATATTTATAATTTTAAATTATAAAAAATGTTTTAACACTAGAAATCTTTTACAGAACTATGAATATTTATAATAAGTATTCGATCATTAATAATTTTAATCTGTATTATTTAATATAAATATAAAGTATATTAAAATATAATTATTATGATTTGAAACTGATATCCTGGCTAATCTAATCATTAATTAAAATATTAATTTGAAACTGCTGCTCCCTGAAAAAATAATTATACATAAAAAAAAATTAATTATTATTAATTTTATATAGATTATCCCGTGGCTTATGAATAAGTTACCTATTAATTCTATAAGGATTAGTAGGAAAATATTAATTATAAATTAATATTGATCTAATTTAATCTCTGATCTACTAAAGTATCTGTATTAAAAAGATAAAATTAAATAATTACTATTAAAAAACTTTATTAAAGTAAATTTATATATATATATATATCTCGCCTGGGTACAGATATTATATTATTAAATAATATTAATATTATTATATTCTATCTTATGCTAATACCTTTAAAAATAATGAATAAAATACTTAAAAAAAGAATCATATAGTAGTTTTGTCCAGAATATATGAATAAACTTAAGTAGAGAAAAAAATAAAATATAAATATAATATAAGTATATATATTAAAAAAAGGTACGAAGAGATTCTATGTAATATAATATTTAGTAAATAAAATAATTATTAAAGAATTAGGGTTCATATATTATAAGTAAATTAAAGAAAAAGTCAGTTTATACAGGACGTCTGGTATTGAATATAATGAATATATAATAGTAATAATTTTAAACCTATCTTTATACATGTTCTATGTGGTTCTAGTAATATATCTAATATTTTAATAAATAATTAAAAAGATAGCTATATCATTCTAAAGAATATGTTTTTAAGATTGGTATTACTGATTTAAATAATATTATAATATATTATTATTTATTACTGTTATACATGCTGCAAATTATTTTGTAAAAAATTCTATAAAATTATATATTATATTATATTTTAAAAGGTAGCTAGCCTGCACAGTATTCCAAATCCTATCTTATAATAAGTATTATTTTAAATTGATTATGTAAAAAAATTATTTGATATATATCTGGATTATAGTTGTTTTCTTAAATTAATTTTATATATCAATTATAATTATTTCATAGAAGCCAGATAAGGATAATTATATTAATTTAATAAATTATTATTGAATAATCTTGCTGAATATAATTAATGGAATTTTTGAATTTATTATTATTAGATATCTTAGTTATTTATTTAAGTATTATAAACTTCTACTATAATAATACATATTATATTTCCTCTTAGAGAAGGTCTATATTATTTAATAAGAGAAATATTTTATTGTAATTAATATTTTATAAGATTTATTATTATTTTTCATATTCTATTCTATAATACTGATTTGCTTAGTATTAATAAAAATAATAAAAATTAATTTAATTTAGCTGACAGAGATATTTTTGAAAGAATATATAAATACTATTTATATCTTTATTCAGAGTCTTATTAATTAAGATAATCATTTTTATTTTTTTATATGAATGGGTGTGCTAAGTAGTAAAAATAAATATATATATTCAAAATTTCATTTCCAAATATAATCTAATTTATTTCAATTATGTATTTTTATATCAATTATTTACAATCCCTATATTGCTTAATTAACTATTTTATTTATCAGATATTAAAAATTAAGCTTGTAAAGAAACTTTGATATATAAATATTTATTCTAATCTTATCTTATAAAAAACATTATCTAAAATAATTATAAATTAAGATAATTAATTTAATCTTCATTCCTATGTGTAATTACTAGTTTAATATAAAAATATATTTTGAATTTTAGTATATATATTATAATTTTAATTCTTTGACTTTCATACAGCTGGTTTATATAGCTTAAATTAAATGTAAATGTTTTTTTAAAAATAATATTTAATATAATAAAATTTTAGAAAATATTTAATACTATATACTTTACTAAATGATCAGAATTATTTATAAAATACTTTATATAGCTTTGAAAAATTATTTTCATATCACGTTTTTATATTTTATTTATATATTTTATTTATAAATGAATTACTGAAGACAGCTAGCTGCCTGCAGATTCTTATATTACTATTTTATTAAATATTTTATAATATATATAATTAATAATTTATTATAAGAAACAATTCTGCGTAAGACCTAATATTTTTCTTTTATAAAAATTCAGAATAAATCTTATTTAATTTTTAGATAAGAACCCAGCAGGTTAACTTAATCTTAAAATTATAAATTTTATAATAATTTTTTTCTTAGTAGAGCCCGCTGTATATGAAAATTATAAATTTAACAAGATTTAAGTAGCATTAATAATACAAGATTAGATTAATTTATATAGATAATAATAACTATATATTTATATTATTTTTTCACCTGCTCTATCTTTTTTATTTATGTAATTTTGTAAATATATTTTAGATAAGATTATTATATGATTTATTTTTTAAAATGATTTTACTGGCTGCTTCCCTGAGTACTAGTATAAAAAAATATAATAATATTAATTTAATATAATAATATAATATCTATATTCAGATAGGACATATATATAATTAAAATTTATAATATATAAATACTATAGTAAATCAAGATTTAATTTAATTTAATACAAATTTATAATTAGTATTTTATTATTATTTTTAATAAAATTAATAATTAATTAACCAGTCTATAAACCATAGATTAATCTATATAAGATTAATAATAATTTTATGATTATTTTTATATGTATAATAATTTCTTTGAAAGTAATAACTTTAGATAAATATTTTGATCGATAATCAGATTAACGAGGGTCTTTGTTTCAAGATTTTAATTATTATATCCTAATATAATTTATATTAAAAAATACAGATCAAAGTTACTGATAATTAAATATTTATTATAAATATTTAAAAAATCCTTAGCAGTGAAATATCCTTCTATAATTTAAAATCATAAATATTATATATATAAATGATCGTATTTTAACAAGGTCTTGAAGTATCAGAATACTAAAATAATATAAATTATATTTTTAAATTTATTTTCTTATTAATAAAAAAGTAAATCCAGGATAATTTCTTCTAAAATATATTTTTAAAATGAATTATATAATTATATAAAAACAGTCCTGTAGGATCTGTATATATATAATTATTTATAATATATAATAATTCAAATATAGTTTCTCAATAATTATTATACTAAAATCTTATATTTACTTTTTATTAAAAAATATATTTATTATAATTGGAAGACTGCTCCAGTAATCAATTCATAATATATTAAATTATAATATATTTATTAATAACGATTATCAATATTATTATCGTTAAGATTAAGACTCAGAGAGGTTTTATTTTTATCATTATTAATTTAATTTTATTAACCTGGGCAGCTAGAGATCTTATACAAAAGAATTTGTTATTATCTATATTTATTATTGTATTATTATTGATTTTGATAATAGAAGCAGGTGTCTCCTGGTAAGATTATATATAAATTTTAATATTTTAAAATTGATTTTATTTAATATTCCAGAATTTAATATAAAATTATTTAACTTGTGGCTGACCCCGGGAGACTTTATAATTCTTATTATAATAATTTTTCTCTTAATCTCTGAGCAGCCATGATCGTGCTTTATATAATATAATTAAATAAGTTTTTAATTATATAAGATAATAGCAATGTCTTATATATTAATTATAATAATATTAGATGATCTATCCAAAGACTTATTTCTATATATAATATTTAATTTAGAAAACAATAGAAAAGCTAGCAGTATAATTTAATATTATTAATAAATCATCTCTAGATATACTTTTATATAGTTATAAATATAGTCAAAGATATAATATCTTTTATTATCAAAATATATAATATATGTAATTCTTATTAATATTTTTATAATCTTTTATATAGTACACACAGGCGGGTACTTATAGTAATATTAATATATATATATATATATAGAATTTTACTATTCATAATATTACAGAATATACTGGTCTCAGGTAGAGATTATAATATTAGAATTATTATTATTAAATAAAATGTTTATATAGATAATCTAGCTAGTAATATATTATTATTAAAGTTTATTATTAATATAAAAAAATAATCTTTCAGAATAATTCTTTCGTAAAAGCCAACCAATTAATATATATAATATTTATTAATATAATAGTCTAGTAATAAACATTAATAATAGATACATATTTAATTAGCTTATATTAATAGTTTAAGAAATTATTTTTTCTGATTATATTAGTATCTATATCAATAAAAGTTATAATATATCTATAATAATTTAATAATATATGGATTCTGAAAACTTTGACCCAGGAGGTAGTTATATATATAATATATTTTATAAGCTTTATATTATAAATAATAAGTATATTATTACTTGGAAATTTTCTTAAATTATAATTCTATAATTTAAAATCTTTAAATCTTTATCAATAATAATATGTTTATTGGTTTAATTAATTAGATTCTAATTTCTGTATCAGAATGATTAAATTATTATATTAAAAGTTTTTTATATATGTAATTTTAAATCCTTTATAAGAGACTCTGGTTTAGCCAAAATCCTGGAAATTCTTATAAAATTTCATTCGAATTAGTATTGTTATATTTAAAATATATTTTATCAAGCTAATTAGATTTAATCTAAAGATTAATATAGATCTGTATTTTATTGTTTTTAAATATTATTATTATATTAAGATTATAGGTACCCCAGAACCTCTACTTTCTAATATTATAATAAATTTAATTAATTTAATCTAATTAATCTGTTATAAATATATAATAGTTTTAATTTTGTAAGGTTCTTTGTGATTGTACCAAAAAAACTCTTACTATTGTATTTATATATATAATTATAATATTTAAAAAATTAAAAAGATATTTTCTAGAGATTTATATCTATTATTATTCTTCCAAAAAGCATTTAAAGTTATTAATATTATTTAGTGGGATATTTACTTGAATATATACATTCTTGTACATAATTAATAATTAATTACTTAAAATCATGTAGTTTTTTTTATTAATCTTTGATAGTATCATTATATAACATCAAGAAACACTGGAGAAGTAATATAAATGGTGTTAAAGAGCAGTTAAATGTATTTTTCAAGGGCTTTGACCCCTAAAAGCCTTGTGGGCATGCTTTTGCAGTAGTGCTGGTTTTCTGAACAGGTCTTAATTTTAAAGGTACCAGATACCTCTGTCTAGTACTTATTAATTGAATTTATAATTTCTTTTTAATAATTGATATATGATTATAACTATATTAGAGAACATTTTTACTAAAAATATTAAATCTTAATTAATATTTTACAGTGTTCTTTATTATTTTTTATATTTATTGATTTTATAATGCTAATCTACTTGGTAATAATAAGAATTATAATAATAAATTTAATCTAGCTGATAGACATATTTTTTTTATTAAATATATATAAATAATATTTATATTCTTACTTAGAATCTTACTGTCTAAAATAATTATCTTTAACTCTAATATGTATCTAAATATATTAAATAATAGAAGTAGATATATACATCTAAATTTTTATTTATTAAATGTAATTATATTATTTAATTTAATATATTTATATATATATCATCTATAATCTCTGTATTATTAAATTTAAGTATCTATTTTATTTATAAAATATTAAAAATTAAGTCTATAAAGCAATCTTCTTCTTTTAATATTTATTTTATTTTTAATTTATTACAAAAGATTTATTTACAATAATTAAAAATTAAAATTATTAATTTAATCTTTGTCCTGACATTAATAACTAGTTTAAAAATATTCATTTTAAAGTTTTAATATATATATATATTATAATTTTAATTATATAATTTTTATTTTACTGCTCCATGTGGCTTGTATATAATATAAATAATTTTTTAAAAAATAATATTTTATCTTATTAAAATTATAGAAAATATCTAATATTGTATATTTTATTAAATAACTAGAATTCTTGATATAATATTGTGTATAATTCTTGATGTTTATCTTTATATTATATTCTTTTATTTTATTTTTTATTTTATTTTTGAATTAATCATTAAAGATAACTGTCTATGGATTCTAATAGTATTATTTTATTAATGATTTTATAATATATATAATTAACAGTTGACTGGGAGAGAAAATCTTGAATACAACTTAATATTCTTTTAATAAAAATTTAAAATAAAATCTATTCAACTTCTAGATAAGAATCTAGCAGATTTTCTTAATTTTGAAGTTATTAATTATATAATAATTTTTCTCTAGTAGAGCCTGCTACAGATAAATATTATATATTTAAAAAAATGTTTTGACAATATTAATACCTTAATATATTTAATTTATTTTAAATTTATACTGATAATAGCAATTATAAAAAATATTACTATAATAATTATTATAAATTTTTATATAGTCAGCTGTCCCATAGACTTTAATACAATATATATAATATATAATAAAGAATTCATTACTATTAAAATAATTTTAGTTTAATTAAATAATTATATTTTTTAAATTAAATTAATAATTTTAATCTTGATTCTTTTATTATATTAATATTTACATTATCTAAAATATATAATATGATGATTTTTATTAATAAGTAGATTATTATTCAGGCCTGTATTGATTTCCTTAGTTATTATTGATAAAATTAATATATTCTATAAATGGGAAAAGCCTTAGCACCCTGCAAAAGCACGCCCACCAACGCTTTTAGGGGTTAAATAACCCCAAAAAGTTATATTTAACTGTCTTCTAACACTATCTACATTGCTTTTCTAGTATTTTTCAACGTTATGTAGCCACAATGTTATAAAAAACTACCAGAAAGATTACATGGCCTTAAGTAGTCAAACTAACTATATGTAAGAATCTGTATATACAAGCGAACGTCTTACTAAATAATATTAATAACTTTAAATACTTCCAGGAGAGTAATAACAGATATAAATCTTTAAACAATATCTTTCTGAACTTTCTGGATATTATAATTATATTTATAAAGAAAATAGCAGAAGCCTTTTCCTTAAACATAATTATAAAAAATCTTATAAAATTTAAAAATACTGTATACTTGTAATAAGTTAACTAGATTAGATTAATTAAATTTATTATAATATTAGAAAGCAGGGGCTCTGCACTAATATTAATATTATACTTATATTTAGAAATAATAAAATAAGAATTTATATTAATCTCTAGATTATATATATCCAACTAGGTTGATAATATATAGATAAAAATATTAATTCCAGCCAAGCCAGAGCCTCTGGCGGAGAAGCTAAAATTATATATATAAAAAAATTTTAATATAATAGTTCAGCTGCTTTATCACAGGAACCAGAATTTAATTAACTAGATTAATAAAAATATTATTATCTATAAAAATTCTAAAATCTTAAATTATAAGATTACAGCCGGAAAGGTTCTTTTAAATAGTGATATATTTTTTTATATATAAATATCTTCTAGATCAAGATCCTGCAAATAAATATAATATTTAAATATTATAGATATATTATAATTCCTATAAATAAAAATATTAATATTATCAGGAAAAGTAATCTTTTAAAATATTAATATAAATTAATTAAATATTGATTTATTATTAATATCTATCACTAAGCTGTTATACTGATGGATATTATATATATTAATTAAATAAAATTCTAGAAAAGAACTATCCAGAAGAATTATGTTTTTATATTTATAATAAAATTTAATAATAACCATGCTGCTAGCCGGGCTATCTAAATAAGAATTCTATTTAATAATAATAATTTTAATACTATAATTTATAATTAAGACCAACATATTTTTCAGTATTATAAATATTAAAATTATAAATATATATATATTAATACTGCCGCAAGCACCAGGCCTGTATATATTATATAAAAATTATAAAAATACTAATTATTCTTATAAAAATAATATTAATAAGAATTATATATATTATATTCTTTATAATAAAAGTATTATATCTTTAATTATATCTATAAATATAGAAAAGTATACTTAAAGATAATTTATTAATGATATTTAATTATATTATTAAATCTTCTATTAACCCCCTGATCAGATATTATATATAAAAAGAATTTTTAATAAATTATTTAATATTATCATGACTAATATATAAAATATTATTTTATAAAATTAAGAACTTAATTAATTATATTATACAGAGTAATCCTGCTTAGAAATTAAGAAGATTATAATAACTTAAATAGAAATTATAATAATAAAAACTGGTAAATTTTCCAAGCTGAGCTAGAAGATAAGTAATATTATAATAAATAATCCTATACTAAGCAGTTTTATATTAAATTTTAGAATATTGAACAAAATCAGTCTTTCAATATCAAAATAATTTATAAATAATTCTGCAGGGAGCTATCTGTTTTTATTATTAAAATTAATAATAATATAATAAATATAAATAATAATAAATTTCTCTTCCGCACAGGACCCCTGGCTATTTTAATTAATAAAATCAAATTAATAAATCACTGCTGAAGTGGTAAGTATATCAATTCTAATAATAATAAAAATAAGAATTTTTTTAATTTTAATTTTAATAATAGTAATACCAAGAATAATAATAATTGTAAATAATCATATTATAACTCAGTATATTATAGATTAATTACTAAAAAAATCTTCCAGTTGTAATATATTTTTTTTAATAAAAAAATAAGATCTCAGTGTAATGACTGTCCAGAAACTATATTTAAATTATTATATATTATAATTAATCATGTATATATAGATCTTATAAAATTATTTTTATATAGCTATATAATCCACCTTAAATAATATATTTAAAGAAAAATTACCCTGGGTCTACTTCTTTATTAATAAAAAAATAAATTTAAAAATATATATTTATTTAATATTACTTTTAATATCTCAGTATCCTAACGTTTCGCGATCTTACTAAGAATAAGATTATTTATATATATAATATTCATAATTTCAAGCCACAGAAAATTATTTTAATACTAGAAACTTTTTAAAAAATTACAAGCATCCGCAGTGAGTACTTAATTATTAATAATTTTAATCTATATTATTTAATATAAATTATATTAAAATATAAATATTAAGATCCTGAAACAGAGGCTTTATTTAATTTAATTATTATTTAGAATATTAGTCTAGAGCTGCTGCTTCCTGAAAAGATAATTATATATAAAAAAAATAATTATAGGATTATTACTAATCTCATGTAGACTATTCTGTAGTTTATAAATTAATTAATTAATTACTAATTCTGTAAGAACTGGTAATAAGATATCAATTATAATTAATATTAATTTAATTTAATTTTGAACCTGTTAAAGCACCCGTACTGGAATAATAAAATTAAATAATAATTAATTAAAAATTATATTAAAAAATTCTAACTGTATATATACCCTGTCTAAATATAGATATTATATAACTAGATAATATTAATATCATTATATTCTACCTTGTATTAGCACTCATGAAGATAATTAATAAAATACTTCAAAAAAAATTATATAATAATTCTGTCTGGAATATATTAATAAAATTAAATAAATAAAAAAATAAAATAAATATAAAAATAATATAAATATACACACTTAGAAGAGAACAAGAAAAGATTCTATATAATCTAATATTTAATAAAATAATTATTAAAATATTAAAAAATTATATATTATGAACAGGTCAAGAAAGAAAATAAACTTATATAAAACTTTTAGTAACTAGTATAGTAAATATAAATTAAATATAATTTTAAATTTATTTTTATACCTGTCTTACGCGACCCCAGTAATATAAATAATATCTTAATATATAATCTAGAAAAGAAAGCCAGATTATTCTAAAAAGTATTTTCAAAAGAGATTAATACTACTGATCTGAATAATATTATAGAATATTATTATTTACTACTGCTATATATACCATGGATTATTCTATAAAAAATTTATAAAATTATATATTAAGTTATAGTTTATAAAATACCTGGCTCAGACAGTATTCTAAATCTTATTTTATAATAAATACTGTCTTAAATTAAGCAGGTATTACTTAGAATATTAAATATATATTTAAATTTTAGATACTACTCTGTTTAATTTCATATATTAATTATAATTATATTATATAAGCCAGATAAAGATAATTACATAAATTCAAAGGATTATTATTTTATAACCTTACTAAGTATAATTAGTAAAATTCTTGAATTTATTATTATTATATATCTTAACTATCTGATTAAATATTATAAGCTTCTACTATGGAGATATATAAATAAGTAATAAAAATGGTTTTATAAATATATACTATATCTTCTTCTAGAAAAGATATATATTATTTAATAAAATAAATATTTTATTATAATCCTTCTGACTCTTCATATATTAGAGACTTATAATAATATTTTATATTTATATTTATTATATAATCTTTAAGAGCAGCGGGTGCCTCTGGTACTTATTAATTAAATTTAAAATATTTTTAATAATTAATATATAATTATTATTATACTGGAAAGTATTTTTAAAAAATCTTAAATTATAATTAATATCCTGCAGGACTCTCTATTATCTTTTATATTTTATTTATTTTATAATACTGATTTGCTTGGTAATAATAAAAATAATAAAACTTTATTTAATTTAAATAAAGATATTCTTTTAATCAGATATATAGATAATATCTATATTCTTGATTAAAACCTTACTGTTTAAGATAATTATCTTTAATTTTGAATATATATATAAACATGCTAAGCAGTAGGAATAGATATATATATATCTAAATTTTTATTTATTAAATATAGTCTGATTTACCTGGTCAGGTAATATATTTTTATATTATTTATTTATAATCTCTATATCATAGAATTTGATTAATTATTTTATCTGTAAGATATTAAAATTAAGCTTATAAAGAAATTTTACTATTTTAATATTTACCTTAATCCTAATCTGTCAGGAAAAGTTTGTTTAAAATAATTCTAAATTAAAATAATTAATTTAGTCTCCGCTCTATCTTCTATTACTAATATAATATAAAAAATGCTTATTTTAAATCTTTAATATATATATATATTATAATTTTATTTTTTAGTTTCTATATAACTGTTTCATGTGGCTTATATAAAGTATAAAAAATAATTAAAAAAATAGTATTTAATATTATTAAGACTATGGAAAGTATCTAATACTATATATTTTATTAAATTATAAAAAGTTTTTATATAATACTTTATATAATTTTTAAAATTTATTTTTATATTACATTCCTCTATCTTATTTTAAGTTATTAAAAACAGTTATTTATAAATTCTAGTATTATTATTCTATCCGATGCTTTGTAATATATATAAATAATAATTATTTATAAAAAAGAATGCTGAGTAAGACCTGAAATTTTTTATAAAGATTTAATATAAGTTTTACTTAGTTTCTAGACAGGAATCCAGCAGATTTATTTAATCTTAAAATTATTAATTTTATAATAATTCTTTTCTAATAAAGCCTACTATATACAGAGATTATAAGTTTAAAAAAAAAGATAATTAAGTAATATTAATAATTTAAGATTTTTATATAAGTTTATATAGATAGCAGCAGTTATGGAGGTAATATTAATATAATAATAATTATAAAATTCTATATAATGAGCCACCCAGTGGGCTTTAATATAATATATATAATATATATTAAAGAATTTATTAATATTAATATAGCCCTAGCCCTTATTAAATAACTATATTTTATAAATTATATTAATAATTAAAATTTTTTTATTATACTGACTTCCGAGCCCTCAGAGTTATGTAATATAATTATTCGTATTAATAATTAAATCATTATCTAGACTTATACTAATCTTTTCAATTACTATTAATTAAATTAGTATATTTTACAAAGTATTATTATATAGATTAATTAACTTTAAGATTTTAATTAGATAATTTTTAGTAATTTTCTAGCCACAATGGGATTCCCAGTAATAAGTATATTAATTCTTTTATCAAGACTGGTGCTGAGAATACCGTCTAATTATAAAATAATATTAATTTTAGTAAATTAATTCTGCTTTTAGTATACTATATAT
Source organism: Aspergillus costaricaensis CBS 115574 (assembly GCF_003184835.1). Lineage (NCBI taxonomy): Eukaryota > Fungi > Ascomycota > Eurotiomycetes > Eurotiales > Aspergillaceae > Aspergillus > Aspergillus costaricensis. Next base: position 1,058,624 of record NW_020291808.1, read on the forward strand.
ATCTTAAAATCTTAGTTAATAAAATATAAAAAAATCTAGTAAATAATTAATCTATACTGCTTATATATATAATATATTTTTAAAGTCTATTTTTAAAATACTTATTTTATATACAAGCTTATACCAGGTATAAAGCTTTATTTTAATATGAATATAAATTAAAAAGATTATTCTTATAAGTTATCTCGGTATTATTAGAGCTGTGAAGTCAACTAAATATCTATATAAAATATAAAAAAATTAATTTAATATATTTTATTTTTATATATATAATATACAGGTGTATATACAAAAATATTTAAATATTTTATAAAAAATTATAAACAGGTGCTAGGGATCAGACTTACTAATTTAATTTATAAAATAATATAATTCATTATTATAATATAGACTTTGGGTTAATTCAGGGCCCTATTAAATAAAACATTAAAGAATAAAGATAATTTCTTTTTATACGAAATTATTATCCTGCAGAACAGTAATAATTTTATTTTTTTATATATTTATTTTAATAATAATATCACCCCTGCTGGTTATGCGGAGAAGAGTACTATAATAAAAATATTTATTTAAAAATAATTAGTATAGCTGAACAGATCTTATATCTTTCTGTTAGTAAGTATATTCAGTAAACAGAATCTCAGGCAAATATATAATTTTTATATAGATTAAAGTTTTTTTTAATCCATGTAGGCGAAGCAACACATTAAGATAAATATAGAAAGACCTGGAAAATTGCAAGTGTTTTATATATATTATATAGCCCTAGATACAAGTAATTCTTCCAGCCATCCTGGCAGTAATGCCTGGCTGCTAGATCGATACCATCCGCCACTCGGCCATATGGCTGACATAAGCGTGTATGAATAAATCAATCAATCAATCAATCAATATATTCTATAAAATATTATTATATATATTAATTTTCATAAATTAATTTTACTTTTAATATACTATATATATCTTAAGGCCTTGGTTATCATAACATAAAAAATTTATTAAATAATTAATTTTAATAATCTTTATATATAAAAGATTTTTTTAAATTCTGTTTTTGTAACACTAGCTTTATATACAGATATATATTAAAAATTAAAATTAAAATATAAATATAAACTAGAAAGATCATTCTAAGTTACCTTAGTATTATTAATATTATAAAATAACTTAGTTTTTTCTATAAGATAGAAGAATAATTAAATTAATGTATTTTATATTTATATATCGCGCAGGTGTATATACAAAAATCTCCAAAAAATATTTTATAAATAATGATAAATATATACTAGAAACTAAATTTATCAATATAGCCTGTAAAGCAGCGCAGTTTATTATTATAATATAAATTCTAGACTAATTCATGACTTTACTAAATAAGATACTAATAAAAGACAATAATAATATCTTTATCTTTTTATATAATAATAATAGTGATATCTTATCGGATTATAATTCAATTAATAATCTTCTTTTTTTTATATATTTATCCTAATGATAATACTCTTCTAACTGGCCACGCGGAGGAAGGTACTATAATAAAAATATTTATATAAAATTAATTAATATAAATAAACAGATCTTGTATCTTCCCGTATGTATATTTAATAAATAAAATCTTAGATATATAAATGTTTTTATATAGATTGAAATCTTTTTCGATCCACGTCACTATAATATACAGAGATAAATATAAAAAGATTCAAAAAATTACAAGCATTTTATATATATAAATATAGATATTTTGTAATTCTAGACGCAAATAATTCTTCCAGTTACTCTGGCAGTATAATATCTGGCTGCTTGATTAATATTATCTGCCACTCGGCCGTATGGCTGATATAAGTGTGTATGAATAAATCAATTCATCAATTAATTTAATTTAATTTATATTTCTATAAAAGTAGAGATCTATACCCAGTACAGATCTATATATAAAACAAAAATTTAAAAAATAAGTTATAAAATTTTTTTCATATGTAAAAAACCATGGAGATTAATAATTTATTAAAATGAATAACGTAACCCATAATCGCGCGGCCCGCCCCTCCCGAAACACCATCTCTAATCATCTATCTGAAGTAATTTAACTACAATAAATACCACCAAAGTCAGCTATCTCATCAAAATCTGTAGCTGAGTAAGAAGGTAGGATTCTTCTTATTATTAAAGCTATTCAGAAATACTAAATCATGAATATTTATAAGATTATATATATTTTTAATATTTCTTAAACCACTCTTCACGCTTATTTAGCTAGATAAGATTTTATTAAAAATATGGTCAACACATATCAAAAATTATTAAAAAATAAAGAAGAATTACTTATTAAATAAATCTTATCTTTAGATAAGTAAGGCGCATCTCTATGACTGTTTAAAATATTAAGAAAATAACTAATTTAATATTTTCTAAGCAAGATCATATAATATCCCAAGAAATAGGTACTAACTAGACTTATAATTTTATTAAATATTATAAATCTCTCTGAATCTACTACGCAAGATGATATAATTATTAAAGAGTTAAAATAAAAAATCCTGAAGTTATAAAAAACTAGTTTAGATAAGTATAAGTATAAGAAGTTATATAAGAGTACAGAATCTTATCAGATAATATATATAATTTTAATAAAATAGGATTTATTATAGAACTGATTACTATTATTAAGATAATAACTAGTTTTTAAAAAATTAATCAGCTATTTTTAATTCAGTTAAGAAACCAGAAATAGATCACTTTAATTAAATATATTTAATTTAATAAGAAAGCTTTATCTCTGATTATGATTTTTAAAAATAAAATATATTTTTAAATATTATATAAGGGTCAAACCGTTCCCTCTATCTAAAAAATTAAAATTAATAATAATAATTAAATAATTAATATAATTAAATTTTAATAATTTCAAAAATACTTTATCCTGTTAATTAAAAATAAGTTAATAGATAAATACAGTCTTCTAGTTTTTAATGATTATGGCAGTCATCTGATCCCTGAATTTAATTAATATTATATTAAGAATAAAATTATTTTTATTTATATATTTTTATATTTGTCTCATCTACTTCAATCTCTGGATATTAGTTATTTTAGTATATTTAAATATATATATAATAGTTTAATTAAACAGCAAGCATACTATGGCTGTAATTATATTAATAAATTTAATTTTCTAGAGGTTTATTTTAAGATATATTAATAAATTTTAACAAGATTAAATATCATTAGTAGATTTAGAGTAATAGATCTAGTTTTTTTAAATTTTAATCAAGTACTTTATTAGTTAAATATTTATTTAAAAATATTATTTTTTTAAATAGCTAATTAAGTAGCTTAGTACTTCAAATACTGTATAATATAAAGTATTTTTCAAAGTATTAAAATACTATAGAATATTTATTTTAAAAATATTAAATAAATTTGATATTACCTACACACTCTATACTACGGCAACTTCTTAAGGGGTATAAGCTTGCAATAACTAATTTAATTTTATTTATTAAGAAGAATAAGGAACTATATACTAATTATAAAAAATAAATATAAAAAAAATATTTAAAAAAATAGATAATTTATATAGAAGGCACTACAGTTAAAGATATACAGTAAATTATCTAACATGATTAAGATACAGAGATTAATAATAAGATTAATAATAAGATTAAATAAATATTTTAATTTATAAAGATTTCTTTACAGGCGCCTCCACGGTACACTAATTATTTTATTATTAGTTATAAGTATATACAGTGTTCTAAACCATCTAGTAATTAGTTATATAGCATTTTGTATATAGAATTGTGTTGATTTAAAGGCTTTAATTTAATTATATTAGGTGCTTCGGGTAGGGGGGTGGGCCGCGCGATTGTGGGTTACGTTACTATTTTATAATTATATAATATTCTTAATATCAGACTTAGAAAGATAACTAATATATTTTTTATTAAACTGTTTTTATAATCGAAAAATTATGATAAGAAGATTAATCTATCGGGCTAAGATATTAACATTAATAAATAAATATAAAAACTTTTTTATAAAATATATTAATATATTTAATTATAATCAAAGAAAATTAATACAGGCCTGGATAATAGCCTAGTTATTAATAAGAATAATTATATTATATATTTCTAGATATATAAAGATTAATAAGATAAGAAAATCATAATTTTATAATAACATAGTTTATTCATTATAACTACCTGATAAAGACGAATTATATTGATATCAATAAATTTTTAATATTATATATATAATTTACAGGACGGTTAACAGTATAAGATTTTATGATTATTATGATATTAATATTATCTTAATTATTACTGCTGTTTGTATGAACTTATATAAAATCTGTAGTTTATTTAATATTACCTAAATACTATTTCAAGCCTGTAATCTATGTTTCTAATAACCTTTATTATAAAGACTATTATGAAATCAATACTTCAAGATTTAGTAAGCTTGCTAGATTCTTATTTAAAAATGAATTAAGAGAATTATAATACGAAAATGAATCTTGAGAACAGCGCGGGATTTTATACTAAGAATATTAATAATCTTTTTATAAATTTAATTTTAATATCTTATACATAATATATTCGATTGAATTTTATAATATAGAGGTTATAAATAATAAATATAAAGATACATTACCTGACCAGGTAATTTAAATCATATTCTTTATATACATTTATTTTTACTACTCAGCGTACTTATATATATATATTTATATATATATATTAGAATTAATTATTCCGGACAGTAAAGTCCCAGATAAAGATATAAATATTATTTATATATTCATCTAAAAAATATGTCTGCTAGCTGGATTAAGTTAATTATCTCTTTTATCTTTATTTCTAGTAAACAATTTTGTGTTGTAAAATAAGTAATATATAAGTAATACTAGAAAATCCTCTAAAATATCAAATATGGTCTAATATTTCTTGAAGAATATTGTTTAATATAATAATCATTATATATCAGTCACTGAGAAAGTTTTAAATATAATCAAGAAATATGAAAAATATCTGTTGTTACTAAAAATTATATAAATATAAATAAAAATATCATTACAAATTCTGGATGTATTAAAAATAAAAAGAATTATATCAAGATATTTATTTTATAAGACTATATAAATCTTCTTTAAAGAATATTATATATATTTATAAAAGTGTTTCTATTGTTCTTTTATATATTACTAAAATAAAAGTTCATAAATGTCTAATAAAATAAATTAAAATATATAATAATAAATTCAAGAATCTTATTAATTATATTTAATAAGATTATAAGATAATAATATCTTAGTTTTATATAATTTTCTTTACCTAGCTTATACAATCTTATTATAATTAATATATAAAGATATATAGAATAATACTTATAATCTAGATATATAATATATACTTTTATAAATTTTTACAGAGTAATTTTCACTAAATATAATAATAATAATAAATAATATTATATAATATTATTCACACTAGTAGTATCAATTCAAAGAAAATATTTTTATAATTATCTAATTTTCTTTTTCGGATTGTTATTTAAAATATTATTTAATATATTATTAAATTTTTGTCAAATAAGTATAAATATAGCTTTTAAGAATCTTTTAATATAAAGTTATTTTATTAATTATTAGAATTTGTATACAGACTTATCATCTCTCTCAATTCATTTATAATATATAATATTTCATATTTTAGTATTTATCTAGTCTTCCAGATTTTAGATTATTTGATTATATTAATTATTTTACAAGTTAGATTAGTAGAGTCAATTCTAAATATATATTTATAATTGTGCACAGAAAGCTTTAATTTAAATATTTATATATAAATATATCTTTGTATTGTGAATATGAAGATAAAATATTCTAAATTAATTATTTACTAGATCTTTTATGCTTTATCAGCTAGGGCTTTAAAATATATATAATAAATTAAAAGTACAATTAATTTATTAATAATAGTACAGATACTTTACTTCTATCTGGTATTAATATTTTATTCAATAATAATTTTTTATTTTTAGATAGTAATTTTAGCGCCGGCCTTAGTAAGATAGTTAGTTTATTCATTATTAGAAATCTCTTTATAACCAGAAAACTACTATAGGAAAATTATCGAGTTAATATAATAAAATCCATTACTATGGTTATCTGAGATTTTATAAAGGATTTCTAGTATTAGCATATCTTTTTATAGCTTAAGATCATAAATAATATATATATTTAAATAGTGTTATTCTCAGTAAGATCCTGAAAAATCAGAATATTAAAATATTAAAAATAATATTAAATAAATTCTATTTAAAAATTTATTTTTTCATTGCTAACGAAGGAGACCCAGTATACTTTTTCAATAATCTTTTTATCAGTTTAATCTTATTAATTTCAATAATTAGACCTTTTTAATAAAATAAGAACTTACTACTATTTATATTTATGATTATATTATTATTGATTTTAATAACAGAAGCTGGTACTTCCTGCTAAGATTATTTATAAATTATAACATTTCAGAAATAATTTTATTTAATATTTTAGAATTTAATACATGATTACTTCTAGAGAATGTTATAATTCTTTTTCTGATAATGTTTATTTGAGGTAGATGTAGTCTTTTTTTAATTTTAAATGTAATTAATTAAATTCTTATTTTTATGAAATAATATTTTATATATTAATTATAATAATATTAGATAATTTATTAAAAGATATTTTTATATATAATATCTAATTAGAGAGTCATGGAGAAGTCTAATAATATAATTTAATATTATTAATAAATTATCTCTAGACATGTTTTTCTATATTTCGAAAGCTCTTACAATTATAACAAATTATTAAATATCCTATAAAAGTATGTCCACCAATGCCTTTCCAAAGCTCAAAACCCCTTAAGAATTATATTTAACTGCTTTCTAATATTATCTATATTATTTTTCGATTAATTTTCAATATTGTATAATTATAATTTTATAAAATTCTACTAGACAAACTATATATTTTCAAGTAGTTAAACCAACTATATGTGAGAATTTATATATTTAATATCTTACTGGATAATATTAATAATTTTAACTATTTTTAGAAGAGTAATAATAGATATAAATCTTTAAAAAAACATTTCTCTCAACTTTTTAAATATATAATTATATCTATAAAGTGAATAGCAGGAGTCATTTTTTAACCATTAATATGAAAATTCTTACAGAGATTTAAAATATTATATACTTATAGTAAACTAATTAAATTAAATTAAACTAATTAAATTTATTATAATATTAGAAAGTCGAGTAATAGTATTTTTCTTTATATTTATATTTATTTTAATATTATAACTATATCTGAAGACAGTAAGATAGAGTTTTATATTTATTTCTAAATTATATATATTTAACTGGCTTGATAAGATATATACTAAAAATATTCAGCTAATTTAATTAAGATTTATATTAATTTCAATTCTAATAATGCCAGAATCTCTAGCAGAGAATCTGGAATTATATATATAAAGAATTTTTGATATAATAGTTTAACTGTTCCAATACAAGAACTAAAATGTAATTAATTTACTTAATAAAAATATTATTATCTGTAAAGATTCTGAGTTTTTAAATTATAAGATTATAATTAAATAAATTTTTCGAAGCAGTAATATATTTTTTATTATATATAATAAAAAATTAAAAATATCTTGAATATATAATCATTTCTTAGATCATAATCTTGAACATAAATATAATATTTAAATATTATAAATACATTATAGCTTTTATTAATATAAGGATTTAATATAATTAATAATAACAATTTTCAAAATATTAATATAAAGAGACTGAGTGTTTATTTATTATCAATATCTAATAATAAACTACTAAACTAATAAATATTATATATATTTAATAAACTAGATTATAAAAGAAATCTTTTGAAAGATCATTTCTTCGTATTGATAGAAAATTTTAATAATAATTATATTAGCTTGATTATCTGTATAGAAATCGTATTTAATAATAATGATTTTAATATTATAATTCATAATTAAGATTAGTATATATTATATATATATATATACTGCTACAAGCACCCGGCTTATATATATTATATAAAAATGATAAAAATACTCATTATTCTTACGAGAATAGCACTGATAAGAATTATATATAGTATATTTTTGATTATATATGTGAATATAAGAGAATATATTTATAAATAATCTATTAAAGATATTAAATTATATTATTGAATTTTTTATCGACTCCCTAATTAGATATTAGATATGACAAAAAAGATTTAATAAATTATTTAATAGTTAACATACAGGATACTATTACTAATTTATAGAATTGATAAATTAATTGATTATATTATACAGAGTAATCCTGCTTAGAAATTAGAAAAATAATAATTATATAAAATAAAAACTGCTATAGTAAGAATTATTCAATCTGCTAGAATTAACTATAGATTTAATGATTTTATATTATAAAATCTAATGTTAAATCCTGGGATATTAAATAAAATTAATTTTAGAATACTAAAATAATTTATGAAAATTTTTATAAAAATTAAAATTGATATAAGAATTAATATAAATAATAATAAATGTTTTTCTTGTACAGGGCTCCTGACTGTTTAAATCAATAAATGAATTAATTCAAATAACAGCAAAGGTAACAATTTCTAATTCTTAATTT